>NC_141536.1:166669998-167002498 GCF_021556685.1 Rattus norvegicus
CTCATCACACGCACACGGAGCTTATAGTGGACCCAAACCATACTGTAGACGTCAAATAAAATACAGAGGGAAAAAATTCATAGTCTTAGATGCAGCAAAGGATACTTGGTCATGACATCAGCAGCACAAACTATTTTTAAAATGGTTATTGTGGGATTGGGGATTTAGCTCAGTGGTAGAGCGCTTGCCTAGCAAGTGCAAGGCCCTGGGTTCAGTCCCCAGCTCCGAAAAAAAGAAAAAAAAGAAAAAATAAATAAAATGGTTATTGTTTCAACAAGGCTCAATCTTTGGGTTTTTTGAAAGGAAGGGAGAAAGGAAGGAAAGAAGGAGGAAGGAAGGAGGGGAGGAAGGAAGGAAGAAAAAGAAAGAAAGAAAGAAAGAAAGAAAGAAAGAAAGAAAGGAAGGAAGGAAGAAAAGAGCAAGCAAAATGGGAGGAAAATATTTGCAGGGAATATATCAGATGAAGGATTTAATTCGAGTGAACACGCCTACCTAGGAGACGAGCTAGTTTTAAAATAAGCACCATATCTAAATGCAGAGAGGATAGAGAAACATCCACCGAGGATCTGTAGGGCCATTGACATCATTGGCAATCAAGGAAGTGCTAATTGAAACACAATGAGATTCTACTTCACCTCCTCTTATGTGGCTACGATCAGAAACCACGGCTCTAGCAAGTGTTGCTCAGAGTCTGAGGCTACGGGAACCACCACCAGTTGCAGGTACCTAGATGCAGCCACGTGGAGACCGCCCGCAGGGGTCTCAGACAAACAGGGAGCTGCATAGCAATTCCGTTCTAACTGTCTTCCAAGAGGGGTGAAAACACATCCACAAAAACCCATAGGGGTTAGCCCAGTGTTATTCAAGAAAGGGGTGGTGGTGGAAAACACCCAAGTGTCTGTCACAAGACACATGAACAAAGACAACATGGCGTCCTCCACACCGTAGCATGTTTTCGAAAAGCAGGAACGATTAACGTATTGGCTCACTCTTACACATGGATGAAGCTGTCAGACAGGCAGAGCTGAAGAAGCCCATCACAGAGCCTCAGACCAAAGTAGTGGTTCTTGGGACTGGACTATGAAGTTTGGGAGCAAAACCAAAGGCTGTGAGGGGTATAAAAAAGTTCCGATAATTTACTGTGGTGATGTTACCCATATCTGTGAATACACTAAAAATTCGTTGTTCAAATCAAGCGAATTTTATCCCATTGAGTGAATTATATTGCAGTAAGAACAATGGGCTCAGTTGGGATTAATGGGGAGCTGAATACTCGCATTCAGTGTAGCAGACAATGGGTTTGAATCAGGAGATTGAACAAATTTTACTTGAAAGAAAATCTCAGGGTTGGACGGCTCCGCTGACAGTTTAACTAGGACAACTGGTGTCGTCAACGCAAAAGTACTGCCAACGGCGAAGGGAGAGTTGTGTTAACCTAATGCTAGGTAAGAACTGCGAGAAAAGAAAATGCAGACCAATGGCTTCAACGACCATTGATATGAAGGTCCCACCTAAAGCTGACACACTGGATTCAAAGGCACACTGACGGTGACGCAGGTGCTGAGAGTCAATTTACCCCAGCAAGCAAGGGATTTTTTTTTTGCAACAAGAATAGTAGACAGAGTGGGGAACATGGGATTGTCTCAGTGTGTAAATCATCCTGCTCTTAAAGTGATGGAGACAGGAGCTGATGGAAATTTGGGTGCACAGGAGGCAGCCACAGCGAGGGTGGAGGAGCACCAGACAGGGGAGTGGGAGGCCAGAGCAGACTGGGCATTGGATGCATGGACAGGACCTTGCCCAGCATGAGGCTATGAGGGTCTCAGCTCCTTAGAAGGGAGGACAGAGTATAGGGAAGGGAGGTGTATGGTAGATAGTGCCCATTGGTAGGGGACTTCTCCCTCCTCTGATGCTGCAGCTACAAGTACCATACTTGGATTTGTTATTCCATCTCCTCAACAACCCTTCTCAGAACTGGACGTAGGTCATGAATCATCCTTACTGTCATTTAAGATGTGACACAAATGGGATTTCCTTAGACAGCGGGACCTCTCACTCTCTCTCTCCATTGCTGGCCTCCGACTAAGCTGTTTTGTCTTCAGGGCATCTGATTCATCTCATCTGTGCCTTGTCCTAACCAAAGGGCTATTTAAGTTTCTCCCTCCCTACATGCTACAAAAGCACAATCTCGCCCCAGCAAAGGGATAAAGCCAGAACTACATCAGAAGAGAAAGTGGAGACCCAACCTTCAGGGAGCTTACACTCCCGGACAATGGCTGAGAGGAGGCCAGCCCCTGCAATGAGGGGAACAGACCCTTCAGAAGACAGGAGCAAAAGGCACTGGGGTCAGAAGGCACTGGTGTCTGGAGCCAGAGAGAATAGGGGATTGTGGGAATGAGAATAGGGGACATGGTAGAAAGAGGTGGAGCAAGTTCACAGCATGAGGGATGTGAGTTATCGTAATGACCTCTCGGGGGTCCCAAGCAGGAGAGAGAGGGGTGCTGTGCAACTCGTGGATGACGTTTATGATCTCAGACTACATGAGGACAGGTGGGACAGCTCACCCTGCTAGGAGACCCTGTCCTGGGTGGCAGAGCCTGCTGGTGTGAGTGTAAATGGATGTCTGTCTTGTCAGTGTGTTGCTGATGGACTTTGATGGGCACCTGGGGCTCCTGACACACGGGCTGTTCCTTTGCATTGGCCAAACTTGACAAGCTTTGAACTCCACTGTTTTCCCCCTTTATGTCTCCTGCCAAATTCTTTTCCCTGAGGAATTCTGCGACGTTCCACCTGGGAGGAAAACCGCATGCTTGGATGAATTAAAATAAACTTTCCTAAAAATGAAGAGGTACATTTGACATGGATTTCTTTAATTTTATATTTCTTTCATGGTCTGTTTTACAGTTATTCATTTATTTAGTGCACATGCACCTGTGCCTGTGTCTGTGTGTCTGTGTATGTCTGTGTGTGTCTCTGTGTATGTGTCTGTGTGTTTGTGTCTATATGTTTATATCTGTGTGTGTGTCTGTGTCCATGTGTGTGTGCCTATGTCTGTGTATGTTTGTATATGTGTATGTATATGTGTCTGTGTGTATCTCTGTGTATGTGTCTGTGTGTGTCTATGTGTATGTGTCTGTGTGTGTTTATGTCTGTTTGTGTCTTTGTGTGTCTTTGTCCATGTGTGTGTGTGTGTGTGTGTGTGTGTGTGTGTACATCTGTGTGTGTGTGTCTGTGTGTGCCTCTGTATGTGTCTGTATCTGTGTCTGTGAGTCTGGGTTCATGTGTGTATCTCTGTGTCTGTGTATATGTGTACATCAGTGTGTGTCTGTGTGTGCGTGTGTCCATGTATATGTCATGCCATGCACATGAAGACAATGTACAAGAGTCAGTTTCTTCCTATCACCATGTGGATCTTAAGCATCAGACTGAGGTCCTCAGGCTTGGCAGCAAGTGTCCTAATCTGCTAAACCATCTTCCTTGCCTCTATTTTTTCTACAGTTTTACTTTTTCCTTTTAGTTATGTGCACGTGTGCATTTGTGTGAATTTATGCCAGATATGTGTAAGTATTCCCGGAGGCCAGAAGAGGGCATCATCTACCCTGGAGCCGGACTTACTGGTGGTTGTGAATTTCTGAACAAAGGTGCTGGGAACCGAACCCAGGCCCTTTACAAGAAAGGAACATGCTGATGACCACTGCGCCACTTCCTCAGCCCCTCCCAGGCCTGTTTTACTGAATTCTTTCTAGTTTAAAATTATTTTTAATTAGAACACAATTACATCATTCCACATTTCCCTTTCCTCCAACCCCTCCCATTCCCACAACCTGCCTCTCAACTGATAGCTTCTTTCATTGACTTTCATTGATGCCTTTCTTGCAGCATTTAAAAACAGAATCGGTGTGCGTTCCTGCTCCTGTGGAGACAGAACACACAGGGGTGTGTAAAGGCCTGGCCCCAGCTTGTCCCCATGTTCTAATTTTTAGCAAAGCTAAGTATGTCTTTACACTGGCAGGGAAAGGCCCTCCCAACTCTTGTCATTTATAGCTCTCCAAGCGCCTGCATTAATCTTGGCCGAGCGGGTTTCTGTGTCTGTTAAATAATGCAACTGTTTTATTAATTCCCAACCCATCGAGGTTGGGGAGACCATCATCTGAAGGGCCATATCATCAACTCTTTAATGAGCAAAGAAATCCCTACATGTCTCCAGGCAATTCTGGATAGGCAGCACCCTTGACTGCCTCGAGACACCAATCGTGGATAACTCCTCCCATAGGAGTGCGCTGTTCTTCAGTTGTATGTTTTGGGGGGTGGGGAGGGAGGACTCTCAGGGAATGCACAGAGCAGCGCTGTCTTTAATGGATTATTCCAGGGAGTCCATTAAGCCTGGCCCAATGGAGGCGTTAAACTTAGCAGAGTGGGCATGATAATAAAAGAAGAGAAATTTCTGAGACGGCTGTTTTCCCTCGGGTTTCCATCTCTCTGATGAAACACCATGACAGAAAGCAACTTCAGAGGACAGGGTTTATTTTGCCTACATGGTCATGTCCCAGTGTGTCATGAAGGAAGTCAGGGCAGGAGTCTGGAGGCAGACACCAGAGCAGAGGCTGTGGAGGGGATGTTGATTATTAACTGCTTTCTTATAGAACCCAGGAGCACCAGCCTATGGGTAGCAACACCCGCAGTGGGCTGGATCCTCTCACATCAATCATCAATGGAAAAAATGTCCCCCAACCATCCCCAGGGCCAATTTAATGGAGGCAATTCCTCATTCCAGAGACTCTAGCTTATGTCGAGTTGACAACAACAACTGGCTGACACAAGACGGGCGGTGTCTGCTATGCAGACTGATAATTAAGAGCGTGTCACATAAGCTTGCCCGCAAGCCAACCTGGTGGGCACATTTTCTCAATTTATGTTTTCTCTTCCCACATGACTCTAGCTTGTGTCAGCTAGACAAAAGCAAAAGACAAAACAAAACAAAAACAAAAAAACCCTTCATCCGCACATGACCCACAAACACATTACTGTTCAACAGGAGCCTTTCTTTTCTTGTTCAACCCCAAGGTCTCACATCAATATCAACATCACAGTCTAAAGGATTCCAGCTTTTAAAAGTCCCACAGTCTTTAAAAATCCAAAAACCTAAAAAGTCCAAATTCTCTTTAAAATATTCAAAATGTCTCTAAATATCCAAACCCTCTTTAAATGTTCAAAGTCTCTTAACTGTGAGGCTCCTATAAAATAAAAAAAATAAATTAAATACTTTCTTATTCCAAGAGGGAATTAATCAGGGTACAGTCACAATCAAATCAAAGCAAACCAGAATCCAAAAATGTAAAACTCTCAGGACTCTCTCATGATCTTCTGGGCTCCTCCTAAGACTTGTCACATCAAGCCAGCTTGCCTCACAGGTTCAGTAACGCTGCATGCCATGGCTGCTGCTGTTCTTGGTGGGTATTCCATGGTACTGGCAACCAGCTGGTGTCTCCCAGTGCAACCAAGCTTCGCTTCCACTAATAACCTCTCCTGGGCTCTCTTCATGGTATAGTGCCTCAACTTCTCCTCATGACCCCTTCAATGTTGGGGATTCGATCACTACTGAGGCTAAATTTCACCAACATCCTATTCTGGTGTTTACAGTGCCAAGCCTCAGTTGCTCTCCATGACTCTTTCTCCTCCATGGTTGAAACACCAGTATCACCTGGTCCACTCTTAGAATTGGCTTCCAGCATGAGGTAGAGCCTCAGCTGCCTCTGGAACAGCTTCAGTGTGCTGATTCTGGGAAACATTTTCCAGATTTCACCTTGTTGGTGCCAATCTCTTCATGGTAACCACTAATCTCTCGGCTCCAGCTGGCCAGCATCACTTGTCCCAGTCACCCAATGCTCTCACTTCATTGATCCTGGCCTTTTGTTCATCACAGCTGACTCCTCAGTCCTCGCTGACCAGGACTACAGAGTTCTAATTCATACTATCAAATGGCTCTGATAGTCTTTGCTTCTCTCTGAAACTTCACATGTCAGGCCTCCCTCATCTGCACAGCTCTTGGCATTATCCTTTAACTTTCCAAATTCTCATAACAGCTCACCAAGTTTTGGAAACTCAATGGCTTTTCCAGCCCAAAGTTCCAAAGTCTTTCCACGATCTTCCCCAAACAACATGGTCAGGTCACAGCATATCCCACTCATGGTACAACTTGTCTTACTGAGGGTTTGTGTGATGAAAAAAACTATGACCAAAAGCAGCCTGGGGAGGGAAGGGTTTATTCAGGTTTCCTTCCACAGGTCAGTTCATCATGGAACTCACTCAGGGCAGGAACTCAAGGCAGGAGCTGATGCTGAGGCCACGGAGGGATGCTACTTACTGGCTTGCTCTTCTGGCTTGCTCAGCCTGCTTTCTTATAGAAACCAGGACCACCTTCCCAGATGTAGCATGGTTCATAATGGCTGGGCCCTTCCACATGAACCACTAATTAAGGAAATGCCCTGCAGGCTTGGCTACTGCCTCATCTTATGGAGGCACCTTCTCAACTGAGGCTCCCTCCTCTCAGATGATGCTGGCCTGTGTCATTATTGACATAAAATCTAGCCAGCAAAGAACGTATACTCATTCTTCTACAAGAAGCAATATTCAAATAAAAATGAACTCAGACACTGTGACTTATCAGTTCCTAAACTATTGCATGCTGGGATGGTCTGGATACAGTTATTTTTTTTTCTGTCCTGCTACCTTTCATAAATAGTTTACATCATTAAAGACACCCCTTGGGCTGTGGTCCATTGTGTTTTTTAGGATAGCTGCTACAGGTTTGGGTGTCCTTTA
This sequence comes from Rattus norvegicus, assembly GCF_021556685.1. Lineage (NCBI taxonomy): Eukaryota > Metazoa > Chordata > Mammalia > Rodentia > Muridae > Rattus > Rattus norvegicus. Next base: position 166,676,821 of record NC_141536.1, read on the forward strand.
ATTTTAGACAGCATCAAGTGTTCCCTGTCATGTTTGTGTAAATGTCTGTATCTATGCTTAGGAAGGTATCTGTTTGTTAGCGATCATGCCTGTATAAATATTCTACCCCCAGGCATCCATTAAATGATACTGGGTTTGAGAGAAAAGGACTTTATGGCATTATTTTTAGAACCAAACAAAAGAGGTACGTGTAGTATTTTTTTATTGGCGAATCACTGAAGAGAGATATGTCATCCCGCGACATGAATCTCCAAGCCTCTTGGATGATATACATGATTTTTCATAACCCACTGCTAGTCACTCCCTGGTCTAAGAAAAGGCCCCAGGCAACCCAGCCTATGTTCTTGGAGTGGGTGGTGTCCCCACAACACAGTTTCCAGTTAAAACTGCACATCCGGCATTTACACAGCACAGGGGAGGGGATTTCAGTGCATGTCCTGCACCTTTTAAGAGCTGCTGTTTCTGCTGCTGGATGAGATGGGCAACTACGGGGGGGACGGTTGATCCACCAGTGCCCTGAGGAGAGCTTCATCCTGAGACAACACAGAGAGAATGAAGGGGAGAGAGGAGAGAAGGTCCTCACTTTGGGATCTGGTTTGTTTTTCCTACAGATTGAATCAAGAAACACAACCGATGAGGCCCAACCTGCACATGAAGACACGTGTCTCCTGAAGGGCATCTCGGACACAGGGCACAGCTCGGCAGGTAAGAGCAGTTGCTGCTCTTCTAGGGGACCTGGGTTTGGTTCTCAACACCAACATGGTGGACCACAACCATCTGTTGAGTCCAGGCCCTGGGGATCTGGAACCTTCTTCTGGCTCCCACAAGTACTGCATGTATATAATAGACATACATAAATACATGCATACATGCATACATGCATACATGCATACATACATACATACGTACGTACATACGTACATACATACATACACATACATACATTCATCAGGCAAAACACTCATACTCATACCATAATAATAAATACATCACTCTTTAGATGGTGACTCAAACGTAGACGTTGAAAACAGTTGAGTTGTGCTTACTTAGGGCCAGAACTGGCGTCTATGTCTACTCCTGGGACCTGTAGCATCCTCTGTGAACTGTCAAGCCACAAAGCCCTTTGGGAGACTGTGGGGGAAGCCCTGGAAGAGTACCCCTGACCTCAGCTAGAATGTGAACTTGCCCCCTGGTAGCTAGGTCCTCACCCATCCCTTCCCGTCTCTCAACCATTCTCCGTATGTGTGCACAGCTGGCTGCCTTTTCTTTTTCTGTTTCCTTCTAGGGTGCAGAAACAGACAGGAAACGGTCTAAACTTGGTTGCCTGTCCACCCTGTCCTCTCAAGGACACCCAAATCATTCGTCTTCCAGGCCCCGGTAGGGACAAGATTCCATTCTACCACAGTTGGCTCTGAACAAGACTTGAGAGGTCTCGCCTGCTTCCCTTCAGATCAGGAGAGAGGCCACATGACTCACAGCTAGCTAAGGAGGTGTCAGGCAGCCCTCCCGGGGTGGGGTGGATGAGCCCATGGCACCAGGCTCAGGGAGTAGTCACTGAAGCCTCTACAGCACCCTGTCACGGCATGGCCCCCACTAGAGGAAGCACGGCCGTTCATCCTGTGGTGTGAGCTCTCAAGGTGGGCACATGCTGTTCTGATCTTCTTATTCACTGCATGCAACCTTCTCTACAGATTGCTTTTAAAAAACCCTGCAGTAATCTACTTCACAAATACTTACTGAACTCTGAATACAGCCCTGTTCTGGGCAGCAGAGATCAAGCCAAGACTGGGCGAACATACCTCATGAGACCACACCCTCATGTGTCAGCCATCAGGATGCCCTCAGATATAGGGGGATATCCAGTTATAAGGGCGCCCGGGGTCAGGGGTATAAGAAAATAGGCATTACGGTTCGATGCAAGTGGGTGTCAGCGTCACTGAGCATGTCGGCGGAGATCGACTCGCCAGGTCTGGCATGCACCCACAAATCTGCTTTGGGGACTGTGCTGTCTGGACACAGATCTGAGAAGATATTTCATAGATGTCTGGAATGAGAGGTGCCAGGCGCTTCAGCTCCAAGGGGCAGCAAGGGGTCGGAAGCACAGGCAGCCTGTGACAAGGACAGGATGGTTGAAGAGGAGGATGCTTTAGGCTGGGCTGGAGGCAATAGATCTGGCGCATAAGTCACCCAGCCTTTCTGAGCACCAGGGGCTTCTGTGGACGTGACGGAACAGTGTTTAATGGAGGAAGTGAGTTTAATCTGCTGTAAGTTTCTCATCATGTCTCTGAAAAATTACCCGGAGTTAGAGGCTCAGAACATCATCAGTGTATACCTTCACAGCCGTGGAGTTCAGAAGCCTGACCTGGGCCAAGTGGGATGACGTCAACATGCCAGCAGGGATGGTTCCTTCTAGAAGGTCCAGAGGGGAGTATGTCTCAGCCCTGTTAGCTCCCAGGACCTGTCCCTTGCTTGGTTTAAGGCCCTGTTCTCCTTCAGAGCCAGCCAGCTGTGCTGAGTGGAGTCTTCCTTCAAAGCCAACTGTGCTGAGTGGAGTCCTCCCGCTACCAGCTGTGCTGAGTGGAGTCCTCCTGCTGCCAGCTGTGCTGAGTGGAGTCCTCCTTCAAAGTCAACTGTGCTGAGTGAAGTCCTCCCACTAACAGCTGTGCTGAGTGGAGTCCTCCTGCTGCCAGCTGTGCTGAGTGGAGTCCTCCTGCTGCCAGCTGAGCTGAGTGGAGTCCTCCTGCTGCCAGCTGAGCTGAGTGGAGTCCTCCTTCAAAGTCAACTGTGCTGAGTGGAGTCCTCCCACTACCATCTGTGCTGAGTGGAGTCCTCCCACTACCATCTGTGCTGAGTGGAGTCCTCCCACTACCAGCTGTGCTGAGTGGAATCCTCCCACTTCCACCTGTGCTGAGTGGAGTCCTCCTGCTACCAGATGTGCTGAGTGGAGTCCTCCCACTACCATCTGTGCTGAGGGGAGTCCTCCTTCAAAGTCATCCGTGCTGAGTGGAGTCCTCCCTTTGCCAGCTGTGCTCAGTGGAGTCCTCCTGCTACCATCTGTGCTCAGTGGAGTCCTCCTGCTACCATCTATGCTGAGTGGAGTCCTCCTGCTACCATCTATGCTGAGTGGAGTCCTCCCGCTGCCAGCTGTGCTGAGTGGAGTCCTCCCGCTGCCAGCTGTGCTGAGTGGAGTCCTCCCACTACCAGCTGTGCTGAGTGGAGTCCTCCCACTACCAGGTGTGCTGAGTGGAGTCCTCCCGCTACCAGCTGTGCTGAGTGGAGTCCTCCTGCTACCAGCTGTGCTGAGTGGAGTCCTCCTGCTACCAGCTGTGCTGAGGGGTGTCCTCCCTTTGCCAGCTGTGCTGAGCATAGTCCTCTGGCTCTGCTGTTTGGGTTCCAGTGTAGCTTGGACCCACTTGGATAATCCCAGAGATCCTGTCTTCTTAGATGAGCTAATTGGAGGTTCTCAACACTTCTCACCTTCAGTGATTTTTTGCTCTGAGTGACCTAACAGGCCCTAGGAAGAAGGGCTAGCCATGCTTACTGGGCACAGGATTCTGCCCAGCATGTCTGGTATGTATTACAAAGGGGATTAGTGGAGAGCGTGAATGGGGCAGAGGAGAAAAATAGTCCCAGCATTTCCTCTGGTCTCCGCATGCAGGGGTGAATTAGAGGCTTGAACTAGAATTAGGCAGTGGAGAGGAGAGAGGATGGCTGGAAGACAAAGGAGAGAGAGGAGATGTGACAGGGAGGCTGGGAGGGAGAGAGGGAGGGAAGCAGAGAGAGAGAGAGAGAGAGAGAGAGAGAGAGAGAGAGAGAGAGAGAGAGAGAGAGAGAGAGAACTGGAAGAACATAACACAGATAATACCTTGCTTTCTGTCTGAGTTGTAGAGCCTGTGGTGAAGCAATGAATCATGGGAGTTGAGGACCAGAGTCAGTGATCCAGGTATGAGTTTGAGGTCTGTTCACCTCACTGACATCCCACTTTGTAGGCTACTTTGGTTTTGTGTTTAACAAGAGGCTAGAACAGATCTGTAAGTATCCTGAGCAACCATTTATTCTGGGGGATGCCTCTTAGTGGCCTTCAGGTGCAAACAGAATCTGTGTTAATTCTGGATTGTTCCATAACACAAAGGATGTGGGGACCGTCACAGAGTGGCCTGGGCTTCTGGGATGAGTGGGGACTGGCTAGTCTTGAACCCAGTCTGGGTAGGGACCGGTTGTACTGTCCCATGACTTGACTGGCCTTCCGGAGTGCCTCTCCCCTGATACCTGTAAAATGGGTGCGATAACTGCATGCAGAACCAGAACGTGCCCTGCAGAGATGGCAGGCACAGCCTGGCTCTGTTCTGCAGTGCAGTCTAGCGGATGCTGTTGAGTATAACCCAATACAAAACACTCCATTCTTCCCAAAGTCTCTTTGAGGCAGCTTATCCAGGGACCTATCAAGTGGGTGATATAATCAATTAGACCCCAATAGAGACCCCCGAGAACAGCCAAAATTTATGAAAACGATTTTTTTCTTAATTTCTGCCTCCCTAAACGTACTACAAATCATCCCCCTAGACAAGCCAGCCAGCATTTAGAAAAGTTAGGTTTCTAATTAAATACTAGCGGAGTGTTGTGTGGTGAAACAGCTGCCTCCAGGGTCAGAAAACTTTCCACATTGAAACAATCCATTCTCCAGGGTTTCCTGAGGTGACCTACCCTTCCTTCGGCTCACATTCTCCCTTCTCTGCATTCACCGCCATATCTGTTCACAAAGGAAACCACCCTAAAAGCCATATTGATGTTTGTTTATTCAGAGGGCTGGCAGGGAAGCCATTGCCAGGTCTGGTTTGGGTTTGACATTCAGCTGATTTCTAGTTAGCCAAGCACGACAGGCCCAGCAACCTTCAGACACTGGGACCTGATCCCTCCTTCTGTATTCACGACGGCCATGATCCAAAATGACCGTTCTAATGTCCCCCATCCCTCTTTGGCACAGATTAGTGGAGTCAATTGCTTCTGGCCCCAGGCCTCATTCCAGGTGCCAAATGTGACCAGGATGCCAAGTTCAGTTCCAGCAGAAAGCATTATGGGGCCTCAGACATAAAGAGACCCTGACAGGCCCTGTCTCCAGCCTGGCATGAGGCCAGAGGGACATACCAGGGAGCAGCTGTCCCAGCTTGAGGCCAGAGACATTGCACTCATGGGTCAAGAACAACTGAGAGAAAGGGAGAAATAGAGAAGGGGGTTCCTGGGGCTCTACCCAAACACACAGCCGCATGCCATGTAGCTATCGGTAACATTTAATTTGGCTAAGTATTTTAGACTCTTGTTCTGACAGATTGTCAGTGTAGAGCATACTGGAGCACAACTTCTGAATTTTTCTTGTGTGTGTGCACATGTGTATACGTGTGTGTATGTGTGTGTGTGTGGTATGTGTGTGTGTTTGTGTGTGTGGTGTATGCGGTATGTGTGTTTGTGGTGTGTGTGTGTGTGTGTGTGTGTGTGTGTGTGTGTGTGTACATAAGTACTGAGATCAATGAGCTACCTTCATAAGGCTCTTCATTTACCATCTACCATGGTTTCCGTCACAGGGTCCCTCGGTGTCCTTGAACTCACCAAGTAGGATAAGGAGCCTGAAGAGTGAGTCACAGAGATTCATATGTGTCTGCCTCCCCAGCAAGGACATGCCACATGCCCAGGTTCCTCCTCCTCCTCCCCCTTTTTCTCCTCCTCTTTCTCCTTCTCTTTCTTCTCCTCCTCCTTCTCCCCTTCCCCTTCCCCCTCTCCTTCTTTTCTCCCCCTCCTTCTCTTCTTCCCCCTCCACCTCTTCCTCCTCCTTCTCCTTCTCCTTTTCCTCCTCCTCCTTCTCCTCCTTTTTCTCCTCCCCCTTCCTCCCTCCCCCTCTCCCTCTCCTCTACCCCTCTCTCCCTTTAACAAGGGTTCTAGGGATTGAAATCAGGTCCTCATCCTTGCAAGCTAAGCATTTTCCCACTGAGCTGTTTCCCCAGCTCTCAATCACTAGTTAATAGCATCATGAAGACAGTAGATACAGGTTTGAGATTTGAGAAGTAGAACGTAGTCTATATCAAGAATCCAGAATGGGGGCTGAGATGATGCTCAGTGGTTCAGAGCACATGTTGCTCTCCCAGAGGACCTGGGTTCCGCTCACTGCTGTCAGCAACTCCAGCTCCAGGGCATCTGGTGTCTCTTCTGAAACCCCATGGGCACCAGGCGCCCACGTGGTGCACAGACAAGGCTTCAGGCAAACACTTACACATGTAAGATAGATACATCTTCTAAAGGAGATGTAGAGACATCCACGCACAATGGTTTGTAAGCTAGAATGTGAGGGCTTAGTATAAATGTGGTGTGGGATAGGAAGACACAGGCAGGTGAGTTACCAAGGAGGAATACAGACTTCACTGGGTCTGAGAGTGGGCTATGCAGAACTAGCCACAATGAAGGAAGCCTCCCCCCACTGTGAATTGGCTTTTATAATGTTAAGGGTGAAGTTGGACTTTCTTTACTCCTACTCTGGCTAAAGACCAGGAGTATCTATCCATCTTTCTTTCTTTCTTTCTTTCTTTCTTTCTTTCTTTCTTTCTTTCTTTCTTTCTTTCTCTCTCTCTCTCTTTCTTTCTATTTATCTTTCTTCTTCTTCTTCTTCTTCTTCTTCTTCTTCTTCTTCTTCTTCTTCTTCTTCTTCTTCTTCTTCTTCTTCTTCGCTTAAATCTTCATCTTGATCTCAGCATCATATATCTGCAGATTATATGTGGTGGTAGTTGTGAGCTTTCTCCATGAGAAGCCTAGCTTGTGGGAACACTTGCCACCTCACTACGCCTCCCTCCTTACTCTGTTATGCACTGTATCCTGTGTGGGAGCAAATGCTTGGTGTGTACCCCTTGACAGAACAGTGCATGTGGTCTCCTCCCTACTTATCGATACAGCCAGCCTGGGAGTGCCAAGGGCCATGCAGGAGGAACAACAAATGGCTTTATAATTCATGGAATGCGGTCCACAGGTTGCCATAGCCAATGCATGGACCTTGGTGTGGTATGGCCCCAAGGACCGTGTGCCCTGAGGACTTCATGCTGTTATGGTGTCATGTTCTGCTTCCTGCCCTCACATCCCTCTTAATCTAAGAATTATATAGTAACTTTAAGGGGGCTTCCAGTCCCTCATTGGACAGTATCTCTGGCACTCGCAGTACTAATGCTTGATCTCCTTCGGGCATTGTTCCTGGAACAGGTTAATGATTCCATCACCACCCTAGAGAAAAACTTAGAGATGTAGATTGTCAACAATGGCCACCACCCTTAGAAAAACATTTGGAAAAATAAAGTTGTTAGTGAAGCTATGTTGAGATGTGTTTACTCCTGGCTCTGATGTAAGAAATCTCAGGGAACAATTTGAAGTTCAGAAAGGCACACTCTTCTTAGTTAAACTAGGGACCCTTTATGGTCAGGGGAACAAGAGCAATGGCAGCACTGGCTGACATGTCTCACTGAGGTTGGACTGGTGAGGATTTATTTCTTATTTCCACTTTTGCTCTCAGCTTCCTGATGTGATTTATTAAGAACAGCTGATGAGTAAATATGCATTCTAAGGTAGGATTTAAGGTAGATAGGACTGGTTTTTATATAAAAGTTTGGATGTGCGATTCTTTTAAGATTCTTACAAGATTACTTTTAAAGATAAGTAATAAGATAATTACTCCTTTCTTTGCAACCACAAACTGCTGCCTGCCGGTAAGAGAAACTGGCTGAGAACACTATTTAGCTTGCTCACATTTTGTTAACCTATAACAAGTTGCTTGGTTATGAGCCTATGTGAGTTTTTGAGAGTAATTTGTTTTCTACCTGTGCTACCTAATGTTATATCTTGTGAAGGTATTGAAAAACACATTGTTTCCATAATCATTCACTAGAAGAAAACTAAAATGTAACCACATTGTAATTGTATACTACTGCTTGAAAGGTTTGACTGGGATACATAGGTTGTGGAAGAAAAAAATAGAAGAGGGTGTGGTGTGGTGAGGTGTGGCATGGCTGGAACATTGTTTCTCCTGTCCATCAACTATGTGTATATGTACCTGTGCATGAGTATTTGTGGGTAGGAAGTTATTGGACTCTACTTTTGTTTCGTCCATTGACGTACGTGTGTGTGTGTGTGTGTGTGTGTGTGTGTGTGTGTGTGTGTGTGTGTGAGTGTGCATGTAAAATTTCTCCTCCTCTTTCTCACTGGCCCAAAGGAGTTAAAAGAGTTCATAGTTTTCTGTTGGCCATAGAGAGTGCCAGCCCTGGTAAATTAAGCTTTGCTCCCTCGGGGAAAGTGCGCTCAGCTGAGCGTCTTCTCTGATCGCTGGCCGCCTTTGGCAGCAGCCCCTGAAGGTATCTGCAACCACTTTGGTGGTCAGTGACTCTAAGCACTGACTCCCAACAGGTGCCCACCTCGGTTTACCTACCACATGGGTGCCAAAGTGGGAGTTTGGGAGGCTGTGGGACCCCATTTCCTGTCTACTCAATATTCTGTGTCTCTGCTTTTCAGCAAGGTGCATCCGAACACAGCCTGCCTTTCTCTTTTCGTGAAGGGAGCGAGTCTATTTCTCTGAGACGGTTTTAAATCAGTACACAAAAATCATAGGATCCCTTACAGTATTTTCATGCATATTTAGTTTGAGCCCATTCTCACTATCCCCCTAGACCTCTCCCATCCCCCACCCTCAGTCTGAGGGCACCTTTGACCTCCAGTCTTTATCTTTCCATTTTAATACTATGCCTTCCATTACCCTCCTGCCACTCTCTCTGAAGCCTCCTTTCCCAATCTCATGGACCTGTTTCTAGATACTTGACCTGTACCCACACTCCTCACTCCTACATGAACGCACGCATATGAATTTCAGAGTGAATGGAGGGATGGTGGTTAAGAGCTCCGCTGCCCTTTCAGAGGGCCAAGGTCTGTTCCCAGAGCCAGAGTCTGGGAACACAAGCATCTGTAACTCTAGCTCCAGGGACCCCAAGTCCTTTTTCTGGCTTATGTGGCACTTACACACCACACACACACACACACACACACACATACACACACACTCACAAGACACACACACTTTTACATACACTCACACAGATACACACACACTCACACATACAAATACATACAAAGAGATACACACACTCATTCACACAGACACACATACATATACACACACAAACAAAGGTAAGTCCTAAAATTTAGAAGTGGGATGTTGCTTTGTGTCTTGAATGTGTGTAAAGTTAACCATGGTTTCAGGGGATTGTATTGGTAAGAGAGAACTGGATAACTCCAAAGTATCCATCTTCAACAGTTGGTAGTGTTAAGAAATATTACCACAGTTCAGAATCTAGGCAGAGGCATTCTGAGACTGTAATGGCCACACAATTCCAGCACTAACCTCCAGTGGACATGCCCTGTCCGGAGTCCATAGTTACCCAGAATCCACTGCTCTCAGGTTAAGTGCAGCTCTCTGCCTCGACCTGGGTTACCTGGGATGTTCCTGACCTGCTTCTACTCTCTTTCCACGACAGCACAACTCCAGAGCTGTGTGAGCCCCATTCCATCCCTCTCTTTGAGCTCAGAAGCCAGTGTGCCTAATTTCATCTTCAAGGCCCTTCACGGTAGACTCTTGTGCTGGCTAGATTTTGTCAACTGGAGTCCTCTGGAATGAGATGTTGTCTCCATTAAATTGGCTGTGGAACCGTTTGTGGGACTTTTTCTGGCTTAGCAATTGATGTGAGAGGGCCTGGTCTACTGTGGGTCATGCCACCTCTACACAGGTGGTTCTGGGTAGGAAAGCAGGCTGAGCAAGACAGCAAGCAGCACTCCTCCGAGGCCTCTGTCTCAGTTCCTGCCTCCAGGGTCCTGCCTTGGGTTCCTGTTCTGACTTCCCTCAGTGACAGACATAAAGTGCAAGTGGGAGCCTGGTAAACTTTCTCCCTGAGTTACTTTTGGTCATGATGTTTTCCTCACAGCAACAGGAAACAAGGAAGAAAAGCTATGGCCCTCCTAGGACCTCCGGACCCTGATCCACCTTTCCCTGGGATCTATTCCCCTTTCAACCAGGCCACCCACCCTGGTCAGGACCCCTTTCCTACAGACTCTTACCAACTTCCCAACCCCCAGCCATCCGAGGCTCCATTAACCATGCACTCCTCCATCTAACTATGGGCCAGCATGTTCCCTCCCACCCACACCCACATTCTCAGTCAAATTTCCCATGTTCCTTATCTCTGTGTTACATAATAGAGTCTTTGTGTCACTAATTGCCTTTCCTTTCAGAGTGGAGCATGTGCTGGTTTGTGAGAAACTGTGCGATCATATTCCCTCATGCACCCCTAGCATTCAAAGGAGTGCCTGGCGTGGAGGAACTGGGTCTGCACACTGTGTGAGTTCAGGAATCTGAGTAGGAAGTGCCTGGACCTTTGAGCCTGTATGTAGCCATTGTTGGAGGTGAGGTCAAGGTGTGGGAGGAATCTGAAGTGGAGATATTTCTGTACAGGAGACCCAGTGGCGATCTGGAAGCCAACATGAGAGGGGAGAGAGCAACCCCACGACCCAGCAGGTGTAGGAGGCTGAAGTAAGAGGTGACCCAGGGGTGAGGTTTCTTCAGGATGTCAATCTGCTGAGGTATTTACTAGCATGAGATGGTTCAGTCCTCCACAGAATAATGAGGTGGGCACAAGGCGTGGGCGTCAAGTCTAGGGGAAGTGGTGAGCAGACAGTGGGGTTGGAGAGAAAAAAGTTCTGCTGTCGACGTGAGCTGTGACTCCGTGGAGGGAGGACAGATGTCAAGTGCTCACTGGGCTGCGAATTGAGAAGCCTTCTGTGCTCAGAGTCAACCAGGTGCGTTCTCTTCTTGACCTCGCTGATTAACGGGTACGTGACCTTGGGCGGATCTTTCTTCTTGGCATCTCTCCGCTTCCTCATTTGCAGTCTGATGCTGGTTCCCATTTCGTGCAAAGTTGATAAAGGTTAAAAGTGAGGTCTGTCAAACATTCGGGACTGAACTTTCAGAAGGTGGCCCTTGCTCTTGCCGGCGCCGATGTCAACGTGGGTTTTCAGAAGCTTTGACCTTAAGCCCCGGGGAGTCAAAGGTGAAATTGAGTCCTTGATTTATCAAGTATGTGGCCTTGGGGAAACTTTCTAAGGTGTCTGAGTTTCCTTCTGCTCAGTGGGGGTACTGAGGACAATAATTTACCAAATGGTGATAGAGAAGGGGGCCACTGTGTTATAGCACAGGGCAGGCACTGTGGGCGGGGCTGGTGAATATCACACACCTAACAAGGTTGACTGCAAGGAAGGCTGGTAATGACATGAGGTACATGAGAACCATCTTCATGCAGTTTTCCTGGTGACTGAAGCATGTTGGTAACCCATAGGATCTATCAGATTCTGAAAAAAAGAATTAAAGTTCAGAAACACTGTCCTGTGTGCAGCACAGTGGGGACCTGCTGGCCACCAGCAACTGCTTGGTTTGGTGTTCCCCCCACTTCTGGCCTATCAAGTTAGTCTTTATTGCACAAATGCAGTCAGCCAGCACCTTCCCAGGGAGCCTTGATACACCGAGCCCCAAACCACGGCTGGCTTCTTCTATCTGAAGTATAAAATGACCCATTCCTGATTATTCCTGGTATCTGGAGAGAAAAAGCATTCTCCGTTTGTGTGGTGAATATGTGGGATGTGCGTGTGTGTGTGTGTGTGTGTGTGTGTGTGTGTGTGTTACATGAGCAAGCACATGCCTGTCTAGAACACACGTGTATGTGTACATCTAGAGGCCAGTAAGGGAGGTCCAGTGTCTTCTTCAATCACTCTTCACCTCGTACTTTGAGGTGCTGATTTTTCTCATTGATGTGTCTAAGCAAGTCCCAGGGAACCCCATGTCCTCAGCTCCAAAGACAGAAACCACATGCCCAGCTTGTGTACGGAGGACCTGAACTCAATTCTTCACAGGTGGGAGGCAGGCACTTTACTGAGACATCTCCCCAGCTGCATGGGGATGGTGTGGGGAGAGATTCTAACCTGAGAGATCTTATTACAATCTGCCATTCAACACCCCCCTCCTTCCACACTGGCAACACCGGTGATTTCAGAAGGCCAAGCAGCTGCCATGTTCGCTCTGGCAAAGCGATCAGTTCTAAATGGAGCAGTGCCATGGTCTTAATTTTCCACTCAATGGTGAAAGCAGGCACATTATTCAAAATTATTCATCAGTGCTTAGTAATTCACGTTCGGGAGCAATCTTGCAGAGCATTGATGTATACGTTACAGGAGAGATTTATGGCGGGAATCACGGCAAATCAGCCTTTGAAATGTGCTTAAATCACACAAGTTTAAAACACTAATTATGTAAAGCACATTCAGAATTTTTAATTTCCACCCATGTTTGACAACGCTGTGGAAACAGGCTGGTTTCTTGGTAGGGACCCTGGCCCCGGATCTGCCAGGAAAGGAAACAAGTCAATGTTTCCCAGCACCAAATCCCTTAGCGCCCCCCCCACCCCCGCTAAAATAATAATCGAGAACTGATCACCCCGAAGTCATGATGCTGCTAGATAATGAGGCGTGAAATCCCAATCGGAGGCAAGAATCCATCTCCGGGAAGTGCTTAAGGAGCTCTTGGTGGTCACATGATAATGGAACTAAGGATAAAACTTAAGAAATGTCTCTGCTAATGGGGCGGCGCGGAGACACCACATCGTCTCGGGGGTTCCTGTATATGCCCGTTTGCACACCAGCCCTGGGGGGGAACCTGGGATGCTCGCTCCCTCTGTTTTAGCCACTTTGGAAAATCCCCTCTCCCTCTCAGAACCTGGAAGAGCTTTGTGGTCTGGCCAGAAAGCTGCTTTACAGACCTTATGACAGGGGACACTCTGGGACATGTGACAGAGTAGGCTTTGCTTTAAAAGTGGCTTCGTGTAGCTTTGTCTTAAAACTTCAAGCCATGCCTGGCTCTCCTGTCCTGTGGGAGATTGAAGATTGAGCCTTGGTAGGCTTCTCGGCTTAAGGTAAAATTCATCCCCACGCCAGCATTCCAAACACCAGTTCTCCAGAGGAGGAGTGCAGCCGGGCTCCTAAACCATCCGCAGTTCCCCAGCCCAGTTGCTTAATCAAAGCAGAAGATCTTCCAGAAGATCCCACCATCCCCCATGACAGTGTGCAGGGAGCTGGTTAAGTCGCTTTTGTGGCATAGCTCTGGAGGCCTCTTGCAATTTCAATAGCAGCACCTTGCCACCGCCCACTGCCTATGTTTGCACCCAGCACCTGGGCATTTGTCATCAGCTTGTGCCTGGACAGCCCCAGGAAGAGGGGTGCGCTGACTAGATTTTTACTCTTATTTTATTTTGGTTTCTTATTTTTCTGTTAACTCGACACGTACCAGAGTCATCTGGGAATGGGAAACCTCAATCGAGGAATTGCCTTCATTAGGTTGCCTGTGGGGCATTTTCTTGATTATTGATGAATGAAGGAGGGCCCAGCCCACTGTAGGTGCTGCAACTCCCGTGATAGTGGCCCTGGGTTCTATAAGATGCAGGCTGAGCAAGGCAGTAATACACCCCTCCATGTCTTCCGCACCAGCTCCTGTGTCTACATCCCTGCCTTGAGCTCCTCCCCTGACTTCCCTCCACGGTGGAGTGCAACCTGGGCATTGTAAGAGGAAATATTTACTTCCCTTAATTCATTTCTGATCAGGATTGTATAACAGCAGCAGAACAGTAGCTGGAACAAGGGGCTTCCAGCGGCTGCTGCAGATCAGACTTCCTTGGAACATGGCCTTCCTTCCTTCCTTCCCCAGCTGAGGAAACCACGCTGCCTCCAGAATTTTCTGTCCTCACCAGTTGACTCAGCACTTGGCCTTCTGTGTTATTTTGGAGCACCCTCTCCCCCACACCGATGTCCTGACCTTAAAAATGACCTGACTGTGCCCAGGGAGCGGTGACCTTTCAGCTCTGACCTCAGTTCCACGGTGAATCTGTGCTGGCTGTAGGCGGTGGCAGGCACAGTGCATGATGGGACTCCACTTTCACCCTTGCCTCTTTGCTTTGGTTTGATCCCACCAGAGGTCCTAAGGGGGAAAGCCGCATGTGTGCTTGTGCACTTGTGTGCGTGTGTACATGCATGTGCGCACACGTACAGCTGGTTCACACCGAGTCAGGGATCAGCTGGCATTCACACTGACTCCAAGAATCCCACTTAGGTTTGGAGCCTGGAGGAGGAGCTGGGAACTAGAAGGTGAGAGGGAGGTGTCGAGAGAAAGGACACAAGGGTAGAATTCTGTGTTGTGGCTGATGCTCTTTCTCCCAGGCTGAGAGCAGGGCTTAGGTTCTATGGAGGTGACCCTGCGGTGTATTTACCATGTGACCACGACCCCCCTTCCTCAAAGGTTTGGACAGGCTTGAAGACTCATCTCTGCTGGGATTCATGCGGTACCAGCAGGCAAGGGGTGGCAGGGGTGGAGGGGATTGAGGGGGCGGGGCAGCAGCAGACTGACCCACCCAGCACGGAGGCAATTCCATGCCTCTGGCTTCCTTCTTGCCCATTGTCCTCCGTCCACTCTGCAGCCACAACAGAATACCAGATAATTATTACTTTATAAAGAACGGAGATGGGGCTGGGGTGCTGGCTCAGCAGCTTCTTGGCACCTCCTCGCCCAGCCATGGTGATTCTCCATTGAAGTCTGGACACTTCTAGATGTTGAGAACTGACTTGAGCAGCCTATGTGGCGAGGGCATTTCCGCTGCCTCAGGCCACGAGAAGTATGACTGCTGGAGGGGGTGGAGGAGGGAGGGAATGATCTTCTGTATCAGATGTCCACTCCAGTGCCCCTGGGCCCTGATAACAGCCAAACTTGCTGCCTCAACACTGTTCCATTAAGTCTAAGGGACACGTTGAAAATGCGGCCACTGCCTCCCGCACTGTCAAGTCCCTTTCTCCTTCCTTCCCTACTCCATCCCTTTTCTCTTTCCCTCTCCCCCACTACCCCCTCCTCCATCACCACCACTAGGCCCCCTATTGCTGAGGGGGTCTCTCTTTCATCAGACCATGGAAATACAGGCCTTCTGTTCACTGCCTATCACATGTCAAGGGTCCACAGTGCCAAGAAACCAGTCTCCTGCTTCAGAAGCATAGCATGGGTAACACCGCACCAGACGCCAGCTGAAGCCAGTGAAGGGAGACCTTGCCCAGTATGGTGGTGTGCCACACTCTCCTGCTTGCCCCCCCTGGGTGAAGAGCTGGGTTCCCAAGCACCCTCCGCAAAGCACCCTCCGCAAAGCATCCCCGCACAGAACTGTGTCTGCCTCGGTCAGGAGCCGGGCTCTGCCTGGGATGGGGTTCGGAGAATGGAGAGCTATGTCTGCCAGACATGCTGGCTCTGGGTCTGGAAAACAGGTAACTCAGAAGATGCCTCTGGGGCAGGTGGATTGATAGATACCTGGGAGTCAGTCCCTAGTGCCCTCGTGTGGAAAACTCAAGTGTACCTCCCAAATGCAGGGTGACAGGAAGCAGGTGGTAGCAACGGCTGTCTGCTGCAGGTATAACACAGGGGACCGGGCCTCACCTGCTCCTTGCCTCCCTTGGAAGAGGACATCCGTCCCTTTCTGTTTCTTGCTGGGTTGAATCCAATGTGTCACCGAACAGCTGAGTGTCTGTCGTCCACTCCTTGTCAAGTGAAGGATGCTCCTGCAACAAGGGACTGTTCGCAGCCACACTTGATCCTGTCTTTGAGAGGTATCTGCGAGACCCCTACCTCACAGCGCAGGTGCAGGTAGCTTCCGTCTTGCTGGAGCCTCACGTCCTGTGTCAGCAAACCTGCGAGACCTGGATATGGGGGAGCGAACCCGTTTCCACGAGCGCCACGATGCTCACCGCACCTGCACCTCCAAGCCCACTTGTGTGGGCTTCTGTTGTGTGCAGCGAGCTGCGCCTCACCCCGTGGCTCCCCGAGCTCTCTGTGGAAAAGAAACTTCATAACTCTCGAGCCTGCACCCTCAAGGTGACGCGGATGGGTGCTTGTCGGTTGGTCGGCGTGGCTGAGTGTGAGAATTTGAGAAGTCGTTAGGCGGTGCTGACTCCCAGGTTCTTCTGGGGAGCTGAGGCTTGTGTCATGACTGCCTGCTTCCCAAGGCTGGCAGTGTTGAGGACCAGGCTGGATGCAGTTATTCCCTGGGAAGTACCCGGGGCACAGAGTACAAGTCAGCCCTGAGTCTGAAGGCAGCCCAAGGACCCTCTTCACTCCTTTACTCTGGAATATTAACCTATGGTCCGAGGAACAAATGAGCACTGTGCAGGTCTGAGAGGCCCCGTCGCAGAGAGAGAGAGAGAGAGAGAGAGAGAGAGAGAGAGAGAGAGAGAGAGAGAGAGAGAGAGAGAGAGAGAGACCCCACAGGGGCTAATGGCCTTGTGTTGGTTCTGAGTTCAGAAGTGAGCATGACTCCCTTCTTCTCGAGTCATGAGGCCCTCCAATAAATTAAACCCTTGACGTGCTCCACTGCGGTGAGACACTACTAGGGTAGTCAATTTCCTGGACTCTAGCAAGCGTCTGTTAATTGCGCTTGGCACTGAGGGGTCAGTGCTTTGCTGGACCCTTCCTGGGGGCAGCCTACATTTGGCGATCTCAAAAAACATGCTTCATTTCCAAATTGCTTAAAATGGATAAAAAAGCGGTGCCCTGATCAAAGCTGAATCTGCCTTAATTAAGATGAATCCGAGCGTCGCTCTGCAACCCATGGGCAGTCTCCGTTGTATCCCTCTGACCCGCCGTGGCTTGGCCTCTTCACGCCAGGAGGAAAAGCCAGTTGGCCCCAGCTCCGCTGATTCCTCCCCGACTCTGTTGATGAAGGGTTCCCTGGCACATGTGGTGTCCTTGGGAAAGACGTGTACTAAACGGTCTTCTGGCCTTTTCTCCCAACTCGACATAAGCAAAATGGCCCAGACAGACTTCGAAAGTGGTGAGGGGGAAGAGGAAGGACTTGGGGGAACACAGCGTCATGACTGTAGTGTTAAATGGGAGGGTGAATGTCTCGCAGATGTGGTGCTGTTTAGGGGGGCCTCTTGGGATCCCCCTGGGCTCTTGCTGGAGGATGTAGGTAGCAATGCTACTTTGAAGGCTATATCTGGTCTCCTACCCCATCCTCACTCTGTCCTGTCTGCTACGAAGAGGGCAACCTCTTCTCCATCTACATTCTTCCACCATCAGGATGACTGCAGGGCCAGAGTCAAGAAAGCTGGGCACTCGGAGTCATCCCTCTACTCCTCCTAACCCTTGACGCTCAGTGATGGGTTTCTTTTACCTCAGCTCATCAGAAAGGGGCAGGGCTGTGTTGTGCTGACTGAACTTGGCATTTCCTGGATGGCTCCTAGAGTTGAGCCACTTCCCAGGCCGCACGCCTGCAGATGGGAAACGTCCCGCCACCCCCAGGAGCTTTTTCTGTCCTGTCAAATGTCACTTCTGCTGCCTCTGAGATGTCTTTGAGGAACTCATTGTCATACAGATGCATCTCCTAGGTGCTGAAAGTTCTGTGGCCTCGCCCTCCAGAGCTGGAGGTGACATCCTCTGGGAGTTTAGGAGTGAGAGAATGAGGCAGCGCAACCCATGCAGATGCCTGACCTCTCCCCTCAAGGAGGGCATGGCCAGCCTTCATCACGGCACCCCTGGCAGGATGCTGTCCGTAGGCATCTAGACGGGAGCTGAATTTCTAACTATGGCATAGTGTGGGGTGGGCTCTGTGGCAGCACCCAGGGAGGGAGGCCAGTCTCCGAGTCTCAGCGTAGGTGCTCCCCCTCCAGGTGGCCTCAGGCCAGGCCTCCTGTGCGGTGTGTGGTGTCCCTGCTCACAGTGCCATGTTTGGGAGAGAGGGAGCCGTGGCAGGGCAGTCGTGGTTATGGATGAATGTGCACGGTCAAGGACTCCTGATGTCTGTTTGAGCTGTGTCTTCCCCTGAAGCTCAATTGGAGAGTGGCACTCTGGTGGTCCTCCCGATGCTGACTTCAGAACCCGTCCAGGAAGGTTCCAGATTTGCTGAACACCTGAGCCCACCCACCCACCCGCCAGGCTCCTCAAGCACACTCCAGTCTTCAGTCGTAACGTCGAGTCTGCGTTTCCTGCAGATGTTTGACATGGATGGTGGAAAGTGGTCGTCACTATGTAATAAAGGTGGCCAGATGAATCTTTTCCTTACAGAATATCTCAGAGCCCTAAGTATCCCTGCAGCAGATTCCCCTTGGTGAATCCCACTGTGGCTCTGTCGTTCACATTACTGACAGGAACACCTACCAATCACTGTGTGCTCAGGCATACTGTCTGGGCAGGTTCACACACACAGGAGGCAGCCAACTGGAGCATGAGGGGGCCTGGCTGGTGGAAGACCCCCCATCTTTTTCAATAGTCTCCCACCTGATGCTCACCCCTGTGGAGGCTCTGTGCTTATTGATGGTCAGATTGTTACCTTTCTACGCAGAACTTGTGTAGCCCTCTGATCTCAGGGAGCCTGAAGGAGCCTAGTAAGTCCATCCTCTCTTCAGTATCTGTACTGAGGGGTTAAGAAGCGATCCCATGACCAGGGTCCCACCTGATCTGCAAAATGTCAAACGTTTCTGGAGATCTCTCTAAACAATCTATTCACCTGTACTTTTATAAATATAAACACGGGCACATCCAGACAAACACACGTGCATGCCACACACATCCATATGCATGCGCACACGTTCACGCTTGTGCTGTTGCCTATGAATGCGATATTTCCCTTGAAAGAGTTAGACGCCTCAAACCCTGCAGCTGTTGAGATGTGTTTCATTTCCCGAGAGTCTGGCAGAATGAGTCAGGTTCTGACGCCTGTCCTACAGGTGCTGCTTCACGAACATCCAGAACTCTCGTCACCAAGGTTGTAAGGAGACTCTTGATTTCAGGAGTTGATAAACATTCTTTCCAGGGTGGGAGAGATACAGAGTGACCTAAGGCCCTGGTGTGGCTGACAGGTAAGAGCTAAAGCCACCGGATCCTGCATTCCAAGGCCCTTGGCCCCTGTGTGAATAGCCAGCAGGTCCTAGGTAGACTCAGTCTTCTTCACCGCCTTGCCAATGGTTTGTAAATGTTTTGAAATGCTTGACACTCAGGTGCTTATTTCACCTGATTTATCGAGGATCTAATGAGCTGAGACTGGGTATGCAAAGAGGAATTTGACCACTCTTTGCCCTGTAACCATTATATGTTACAGAGGAAAGAGGCATTGAGAGTGTGTGACTGAGACCCAGTGTGAGCCCATTCTTTAGTATGGATGACGTTCGGAAAGAAGACTCAGGGACAAGATGGAAGACCTGAGTTAACACCCTTCTGGCACTGAAGGCTTTTACTTTTAAAGATGTATTTCATTTTTAATCGTGTGTGTGTGTGTGTGTGTGTGTGTATGCATGTGCATTGCATGTGTGTGTGCGTGTGCGTGCATGCATGTGCATGTGCATTGCGTGTGTGTGTATGCATGTGCGTGTGTGTATGTGTGTATGCATGTGCGCGTGTGTGTATGTGTGTATGCATGTGCATTGCATGTGTGTGTGCGTGTGCGTGCATGCATGTGCATGTGCATTGCGTGTGTGTGTATGCATGTGCGTGTGTGTGTATGTGTGTATGCATGTGCATTGCATGTGTGTGTGCGTGTGCGTGCATGCATGTGCATGTGCATTGTGTGTGTGTATGCATGTGCATGTGTGTGTGTATGCATGTGCATGTGTGTGTATGCATGTGCACTGCGTGTGTGTGTGTGTGTGTGTGTGTGTGTGTGTGTGTGTGTGTGTGTGTAAATGTGGGGTACCCGAGAAGGCCAGAAGGTGTCAGACTCACCGGAGCTGGGGTGCCAGGTGGGTGTAAGCCATCTGGCGTCAATGCTAGGAGCTGAGTTCCAAGCCCTCTATCCAGGCCACAAGCATGCTCACACAGCCACAGAGCCGTCTCTCCAGCCCCGGGTTGAAGTCTTCTAAGCATAGCTCATTTCTTAGGGATCAGGCACCGGATTCCACGAAGAACGCTCACCTCCTTTTTATCTCTCTCTACTCAGAACCATGTCCCCTTTCCTTCTGTTTCCAGAGAGTCATAGAGATGTTCAAATACTCCTGTCACAAGCTGAAAACAGCATAGCCT
Organism: Rattus norvegicus; assembly: GCF_021556685.1. NCBI lineage: Eukaryota > Metazoa > Chordata > Mammalia > Rodentia > Muridae > Rattus > Rattus norvegicus. Next base: position 166,696,973 of record NC_141536.1, read on the forward strand.
AGGAGTAAGTCAGAGAGCCCGCCTTTTAAAAAGTTCCATGGGCCTGTCTCCGCCCTCACTGATCAGGACCCTCTTACGCCCTCCCTCCTGTGGCCCAGGCACTGAGCCCAGAGTGGGCCCACATGCTATTCTTTTGTCGCCTTTGCACTGTAAGCCAAAAGAAATCCTTTCTCCCTTAAATTGCTCTCGTCCAACTATTTCATCATGGGAACAGTAGGAATAAACTACGAAGTTATTTTTATTATGCTGTTTTGGTGTCTGTCCGTTCTGTACAGGGATAGGATGTATTTTGGTCATATGCACCCATTACCTGCTTTTAAACCCCCTCCCCAATGCTGCTGAAGCCATTTCTGACTAGCCCTGCCCATCCACCATCCTCCTCACCTGCAGCCGAGCTGCGGACTTTCTCACTCCTCACGGTTGAAATGGTCCACTTTGGGGACCGTTTGCTGGCAGGCAGGTGGACAGCACCATGTGGAGCTTAGTGGCTGGAATTTAGACAGCCACATCCTGGGACATGGACTCTGATATTAAGGTGTGTGTTTAAGCCTCGCCAGGGGGAGCAGATGGATTCTGCCGTGAAGCGAGAGGTCAGGCCCCCAAAGTACCCATAAAGCTAAAATCAGCATGGTATTTCTCCGTCTGTTTAAGCAGAGACATCTGTGGGCCCCCAGGTCCCACTAGAAAACATCATTTCCTAGAAACTTTCACTGTGGAGTTTGCTCATGGCTGTGTTGGTCTTGGCCTATAAGTATTCCGGGAGGCACAGACACCTCACCGAAGTCTACAGGGGAAGCCTTCAGGAGCTTTTGAGCACCGCGTACACTCTGTCCATGCAATGAGGTGTTTTTGGTAGACAGTCCGGAGTGACTTCAGACTGTCCATCTGCCTCCAATGTCTGTCCTCTGCTTTGCACCTAAATGTACCCGTCAAAAACTTCTAAAGCCCATAGATCCCTGCCCCTGAAGCAGAGGATGCAGAGTTCCTCCTGGGCCGAGAGCCTGGTCTACCTGGAGAGGAAGGCACTGAGGCTGTGGAATGCAGGGTGAGGGTGACACCTGCCCAGCAAGCAGCTGCATAGAAACAGACAGCAGGGCACGGTCAACCTGGCCTGCTCTGCCCCATCAGCCTTCTGTATAGCTGACTGAACATCTGTGTGAGGAGGACAGGTCAGGTCAGCAGCCTGGCCCTGCCGGTGGAACAGCTGGTTGTTAAGCTGGGATTCTGTCTGCAGGAGCTTGGCTTTCAAGAGTCAATTCTGGGCCATATGCTGATCTCATCTAAACAGGATTGATTATTGGTCGAAGGGCTCAGTTCACCATCTGCAAATAAGCACAATGAGCCCTTGGGCAGGGCATAGCAACTTAGGAAGAGATAGGATGCACATGGGTGTGTAGGTGTCCCTGTGGTAGGGTGCACATGGGTCTGCAGGTGACCCTGTGGTAGGGTGCACATGGGTGTGTAGGCGTCCCTGTGGTAGGGTGCAGAATTGCCTGGCATCCACTGAAGGGCAGGTTAGCTGGCTTATATAGCAGTTCTATTTCCACAGTGGCTGTCACAGTTTACCCTCTAACCAACATAAGTGTCCTTTACCCATGGACCCTCTGTCCCACACAGACCTTTCCTTCTGTTGTATGCATTCATTTATGTCAGGGGGAGCTTGGGTTGAATCCAGAAGACCATGAGGCAGCCTGTAGTGTGAGAAAAGAGTTTGAGAGAGGGTGGGGGAAGGGGCAAGAGAACCCGTGATAGGTCATCGGAAGGTGGATACTGAGGTAAGCTTCAGCTTACCAAGCTGTAAGGGGAGGGAGAGATGGGAAGGAGAGGGCCCCCTAAAACCAAGTACGTGTGTGATGATTCTGTACGAGACCTGACACTAGGTATGCTAGTAACAGCATTAAACAGTAGTGGTAATTAAAATTATAGTAGTAATTGAAACAAATAAGTATTAAACAGAGGAATAGTGCACCACTGGCCTCCTTATCTGCATCCAGGCACATAAGAACTGTTGTTAGTGAGGCATGTGTGGGCTCCTTTTCCCTGAAGACCAAAGGCTGTGAACTTCCGCTGACCTCTTGACATTGACTGCTCTGATGCCCAGGGACGTTGCTCTGAGGACCCTCATGGGCCTCCTGATATTACTGTAGACTATATCTGTAGGCTTAGATTTTTCAAAACCCACTTTTAATAGGTGTTCTTAAATACTTTAACCTCCCTTTCAAGCCACCGCCCACCAGGGGTAGTGAAAAGGAAAGGTTCACAGAGAAAGGAAGGTGGGGACCCGTTTAGAAATATTTCCCTGGAGCAAATCCAATCTTTGTTGTCAGAATATCAGCAGTTCAGTTCCCACAAATTGGCAGTGGCAGCCAGATCCACTCCAAAACACCATTCGAGAATCAGCAATGCAGGTCAGTCCAGAGGAAACTACAAGGCTCTGCCTATCTACCTCCGTAGCAAGAAGCTTTTGGAACACCACCGAGAATTCTTTGGTGGCCTTTCTCCCTGGGAAGTCATGACAAATGGTGACTAACAGAAACTGGTGAGGTGAACCAATGCCACATAGCATAGTCCGCTGAGTGTAACATAAAGGTTGCATTTATACCCTTTCCAAACATCACGTGTTCTCTCAAGCATCCATTCCAGCAAAGTACCACATGCCCTTCTTCCAGGCTGCCTCCAGAAAAACTCCACATGTCTGTTCTCAGTGAAACATCCTCTTGTGTGTCTGCTACAGCAAAAACATCCTTTCATAAGACAGTTTCCAGAGAAACATCGCATGACACAGCTGAGTCTCCAAAGAAACCAGAAATTTCCACTTTGTGTGTGTGTGTGTGTGTGTGTGTGTGTGTATGTGTGTTTTATGAACATGACTCTGTGTAATGACACGTGACCTCGTATGGTGGTGTATGATCCTGCGTAGGGATGGATGAGTCCTTTTGGCGACATATTAGCCCCATAATGAAATGTTCATGAATACACTAAACTTACTTGGTAGAGTGTCAAGGGCTCTTTTGTTCCTTCCCTGGATGGCTGGGCACTGTACCTAATCTTAAACATGGACCCTTGGGTTGAGCCTGCTCCTGGAGCATGGGGCTTGCCCAGCACTTACTGAGTATGAGCAGCATTTCCTAGCGTCCCCTTACGGGCTGTGCTGGCTGCAGCTTGTGCACAGGATGAGGACGATGCGGGTGTGCTCAAATGTCATCTGTCAGCAGAGTGTGTATTGTACTATATCCAGGCTGCACGGAGCTCGTTAAACCAATGTGTTTGGAAGTGCTTGGCTAGTGAGAGCGTGTCACTGGTACCTCACACAGCCAAGATATGAAGTGTGGAGCTGCAGGCAGGCAGAAAGCCCCTTGGGGCATTTCTTCCTGACTGCAGGTTTCTCTGTGTCCTGGTTATCTTCTGGGGACACCTGCTTAGCAGGGTGCTACAGCTCCCAGGCACAGGTGAACTTGGTGTCTTTTAGGAAACACAATTGGACTCTTGTACTTTTTCTGCTTAGCCACAGACAGTCCTCCCCCTCCTCCTCCTCCTCCTCCTCCTCCTCCTCCTCCTCCTCCTCCTCCTCCTCCTCCTTTTCCTCCTCCTCCTGTTCACTCTGATGCTTAATGACAGCAGGCTGTATCATGCCACCAGTCAAGCAACAATAGTTGTCAAGGTCTCCTCTGTCCCAGGCCTCTCTCCTGTGTGTCCCGGCTCCACTAAGCTAAGGCCACCGCTTATCCCTGTAGTTGGTGCAGTGCCAGGTTTAAACACCCACTCATTTAAAAATGAGGACAAGTTTAAAGGTTCAGGTATGAGGTACAGTTATATTTGTTTTTGACAGGTGTGTGGCGACTCTGAGTAGGTCTAAAGAGTACTTGTAGGAGACACAGGGAAAGGCTATGGGTTCTTTTTCCTCTTACATGAGCTTGGATGCTCTGGAGACATCTGCAAAGAGGGAGCTGCCTCGGTTAAATTGCCCTGTGTCGTGGGGGTATCTTCTTGACTGTACCCCACTGTGGATGGTGCCAGCCCTAGTCATGTGGATCTGGGTTATCTAAGAAAAGTGGGTGAGTGAGCCACGGGGAGCAAGACAGGAAGCAGCCTTCCTACATGGCCTCTGCCTCAGTTCCTGCCTCGGGGATCCTGCCTGGAGTTCTTGCCATGGCTTCCACGGTGACAGGACACAACCTGCAAGCCTTCAGTGTTTCCTCACAGCGGCAACGCCAGGAAACAATCCGTACTGAAGGCAGCCCTTTGTATTTCTGACACTGACGTAATCGACCACAGTTAGCCTTTGAGTGACCACCACTGCCCAGGCAGGCAGGTTCTTATAGTAAGAACATGAGCCCCGGCATTTTCCCAGATTCCCTTCAACATGTGTTGCGCAAAGCGTTCTTTCTTGTTACTTTTGCTTAATTGGGTAATCATTTTTAAAAGGTATCAGCCGTGAGGGGCATTTCTTATTTCTTATTTCTTCCCATTTATCACGTCTGATGCTCTTCAGTCTTTGACGAAACCCGCATATTCTTCCACTATCACTTCCCCTCTGTTTAAAGAATTTATTGTACAGGGTCTTCTGTGAGGAGGGAGGAAATTAATCCAGCCTTTATACATTTACAAATGCTCTTATTTCCTTGGCATTCTTGAATATTCTCAGAATAGAACACTGTGAACTATTTTCTTTTCCTGAATGGAGACATGGCTGTCTTGCCTTGGATCTCTCTCATCTGCTGAGAAGACTCCTTGATCCTGGGTGGGTGGTCTCTCTCTCTCTCTCTCTCTCTCTCTCTCTCTCTCTCTCTCTCTCTCTCTCTGTCTCTCTGTCTTTCTCTCTCTCTCTCTCTCTCTCTCTCTGTGTGTGTGTGTGTGTGTGTGTGTGTGTGTGTGTGTGTGTTTTATGTTTCTTCTTTTCGTGGTGTGGACCAGCTTGAGAGCCGCGTACTCCAGCGTACTTCCCATGGTCCTCCGGCTTGGCGTCTACTGATCTAACGACTTGGATTTAAAGTTTTCGTACGGTTTATAAACTTTGGAAGTTGTTAGTTCTGTATTTGTCTCCTCTCCCTCGGGGTTCACACATGTAGGGCAGACTCCTCTAACTCAGTTTCCCTCCTGACCCACAACTTTTCTCTCTCACAGTTTTGGTCCTCTAGAAACACGCTCTGCTGGTCTTTGTCTGTCCTGGAACTTTCTTTAACCCCAATCTTCTAAAGATAAGTGTGTTAGAAGTAAAATTCTAAGGTTACATTCCTCCAGAGGTTGTCTAGCTCTTTCAGGCCGGTGGGTTCTCGCGGGACTTTTTTGTTGTTGTTTTGTGGTTTGGTTTTTGTTTGTTTTGCATTTTCTCCCTTTTCTCCCTGTGTGTGATGTGCCCCATTCCCCTGGTGATTTTAGCAGTCTTCATGGTGAGGGTTTTCAGCAGTATTCCTCAGGGCTTTGCCCGCTTTCTCTCTTGATGCTCTTCCTTTCTGTGATGTACGTGTGTTTCTGGGATCTTGAATTCTTCCACAGCCCATTAGACAAGACAGTTACAGTATCTGTGCATTGGGCTCTCGCTTATCCCCGAGACAGTTACAGTATCTGTGCATTGGGCTCTCGCTTATCCCCGACCCTCAGTGCACAGAGCATCTTCATGTCAGCTTTACCTGCTCTACGTCCTGTCTTTGATAACCTTCCCTTCCATGTAAACGTCTGCTTTCCTTATAACACATTCAACTTTGAAATGTTTCACTTTTCACTTCTACAAGTTCTCTTTTCTCTTCCACTCTCCTCCCCTCCCTGTCCCTCTCCTCTCCTCCCCTCTCCCCTCCTCTTCTTTTCTCCTCTCCCCTCCCCCTTTCTCTCCCCTCTCCTCCCTTCCCCTCTTCTTTCTCTCTCAGTGCCCTGCATGCCTGTAGATCAGAGGACAGCTTGCTGGAGTCAGTTTTTCCCTTCCACCACGTGGGTCATGAGGATTGAACTCAGGTCTTCAGGCTTGGCAGCAATCTCCATCACTCTCTGGGCCCCCTTACTGGCCACATGAGTCTCTGTCTGTCCTGTTTCTCACACTGTATTTCCTGGTACTTCTTTAGCCTTCTGTATGACTTGAGGACTTGTCAACCAACTGCCTCCCACCTGTCACTTACAGGTCTCTCTGAGGCGATTTCTTTGTAGCTTGGACAACACTTTTGTGATTCTTCACCTGTTTGTCAATGTTCAGTTCTATGAAAAACTGCAAGTTTTGATGTTATCAGGGCCGGCCTGTTTTCTGGCATGCAGCCAAGGATGTAGGGGATTAGTCTGATGCTCCACATCTTGCTGGGGCTGGTCTTAGCCTGTGCCGGAAGTAGTTTACTGACAGCCATCTCTCCAGCCCCAATTTTACTTTTGAAATTTCAAAATAACTTCAATATAATAAATTACCGTTATAACAACAGTTCTCGAAATGAGGGTCCCAACACCTTTGGGAATTGAATGACCCTTTCTCAGGGGGGTCACCAAAGACCATCTGTATACCAGATAGTTACATTACTTTTCAAGACAGTAGCAAAATTACAATTGTACAGTAGAAACAAAAATAATTTTATGTTTGGGAGGGTCACCACAACATGAGGTGTTACTAAAGGGTCGAAGCCTTAGGAACCACAGTTCTGTAAGTTTGTGTTTATTATTTTACGAATGGGAAAAGAAAAACCACTGACAGCAGAAGAGTTTTGATCACACAGCCTGTGTCGTCTGTGGGAGCTCAGATCAGGTCTCATGGCTCTGAGGGCAGAACCAGTGGCCTCTGCTCTCGTTCTAACTGTGAGGCGAGGGAGGGGGAGGGGCTGTGGAGTTCAGGGCACACCCGGCATGTGAGCCGCAGGGACGCAGGCTCTGCCCCAGCTTACTTTCCTACATTCCCTCTCCCTGCGTTGACTGTGATGGATTACCTCCTCCTACAGAACTGGGTCAAGGGATTTGTGTAGGATGGAGAAGCTCCTAGGGCTCCTCTGTGAGCAGGCAAGCCATCACTGCTTCTGATTAAGAGCCCTCTCTCCTCGCTGCCCAGGGTCCAGGGTCGGTCTCACTGTCTGACTTTCCTCTTCTTGCCCAAGGCACCAGGCTACAGACAGGCAGAAAAGAGGGCAGCTTCAGGGCCCACGGGCAGAGCTGAAGGTGGGTTGGCTGTGCTCAGTAATGAGTGAGGGGTCATCAAGCCGAGCTCTTCCTGGTCAAGACGAGGATCAGAGAATCTAACAGGTCTCGCTGGGCTCAGGGCTGTGCCCTTAGCTAGGTAGACAGAAACCACGTTGAACAGTCTGTCAGGACTGCCTGGAATGTGCTCAGCGTTGTGTTGTGTTTTGTGTAGAGCTTCCAGCGAAATCAGAAGTGTGTGTGCGTGTGTATGTGCATGTTTGTGCATGTGTGTATGTGCTTCTGCAAGTGTGCATGTGCGTGAGTGCGTGCATATGTGGGCATGTATGTGTGTACCTGCCTGTGTACATGCATGTGTTTGCATGTGCATGTATGTGTTTGCATGCATGAGTATGTGCACAAGTGTGTGTATGTATGCATGCATGTATGTGTATGCATGTTTGTGCATGTGTGTTTGCAGCTGTGCATGCACATGCGTGCATGTGTGTGCATGTGTGCATGTATGTGCATGTATGTGCATGTATGTGAATGTATGAGTGTGTGTATGAGTGAGTTGTGCATCCATGTGTGTACACGCATGTGTGTGCATGTGTGTGTGTGTGTGCACATGTGTGTTTGCAAGTGTGCACACACACACATGAAAGTGAATGTGTGCTCTCATGGAAGTCATGGCAATCAGAATTGTTGCTCATACATCATCCATTTTATTTTGGGGCAGGAGCACTCCATGGCCTAGAGTGTGCTGTGTAGAATAGCTGGCTGGCCGGTAAGCTCTGGGAGTCTGCCTTTCCCATCCTCCAGGCTCTGGGGTTATAAGCACACGTGAGCACACCTGGTTCTGGGTCAGATTCCCCCACGATTGCATGACTGAACCACTTGCCCAGCTGAGAAGTGTTGTTCTGGTCATAGGAAGGAGGCTCCCCACATAGGTGAAGGTCAGGTGGCTTTTAGTTCATAATGAGTGAACTATTATGAACCAAGGGTGACCCAGCCTGGTTTAGACCCCAGCTCTGGACTCTCTGCTCAGTGCTGAGTGGTGTGCACTGGAGAACATGTGCACCCCAGTATAACCTTCTGTCTCCCTTGCTGGTCTTTGTATCTTCTCACCTCACAAAACTTTCACCAAGCTCTCTTACAAAGGGAAGTGAGGGCTTATATTTGGAATATTTCCACAGTTCGGTGGCTCTATCTGGCTAATTTCTTCATACAAATAGGACTGATCTAGAAGCCTTGATTAATTTTTCTAAGTTGGATGCCTGGCATCCAACACTCCCTGTGCTTAGAAAAATACATTTGCATATCAAAAGACGACACAGAGGAGAGCATTGTGAAGTATATGGTGATGTGTTTACTATTAAATATTAAACACCAGTTCTATTATGTTTGTCTGCTCTAAAGTGCCCCAAACATTTATGAGTGTTTTGTACAGAGCATAATTTAATCTGTAATATGAAAATCACTTCTGTGGAATTTACAGATATCCATGCTTATCCATGCCCCTCTGACATTCTAACGTCACCACATATGAAGGTCAATATTGAGACTTTTCTAAAAAGAAAATGTGTTTTAGTATTAATTAAGGTCCCCACATATTTGTCTCTGGGTTGCTATAATAACACTTGTCCTGGCTTGATTTAGTTTTGATATCTGTCAATCTGACATTGCTGAATGTGACCATGGATAATGATAAAAGTTCATAGGACATAGGACGTGTGACCCTGGAAGCGGTGGTGGCCTGCTCTCACTCTTCTCTCTTGCTGCGATCAGGAAACAGCCTAGTCGGCAAAAGTCCTCGTTTAATTTTACTCTTTAATTTATAGGCATGGAAAGTGTGCACTAATTTGTTTTTGCTAAATCCTTTTCTTACCCATAAAGTCCATTCTCCTGTGCTTTAAGCTCCTTGAGCTCAGCATCAATAGTAGGGGGGACAGAAGCCCAGTTCTATTCAGCCAACTTCAACAGCCGGAGAAGCTCCCTTAATCGTTGAGGGACTTTGACTTGGGTAAGCAGAGGATTCACGGTTGAGACACAGAAAAGATTTTCAAGGCTAGCCTGCAGGAAGCAGACTTGGGGGTGCGGGGTGGAGTAGTAAATCTAAAAGGTGTGGTCTTTGCAAAGAAGTCACAGTTTCTCAACAGACATTTGAAATTTTAAAGTTTTCTTCATTATTATTTTGGGTATGATGTGTGTGTGTGTGTGTGTGTGTGTGTGTGTGATATGTGTGTTTATATGTGTGTATGATATGTGTGTGATGTGTGTGTTATCTGTGTTTATGTGTATGTGTGTATGATGTGTGTGATAAATACCTGCATATGTGTGATGTATGTGTAACATGTATACGTGTGATATGTGTATGTATGTGTGTGTGATGTCTCTGATGTGTGTGATGTATGTGCAGGTATGTGTGTGTGGAGGACAGAGGACAACTTTCAAAAGTTAATTCTCTGTTTTAAACAGGGACTCAGAGATCAAACTCAGGTCACCAGGCTGGCCACAAGCACTTTCCTCTGCCTGAGCCACCTTGTTAGCCTTAAATGACATATTTAACATGGGTCCCAAACATGAAGAACCAAAGAAAGTCATTTAGGGAAAGAATAATCCACACCTGGGGGTGGGGATGGGGTTGGGGTTGGGGGTGGGGATTACAGTTGAGTGTTGCTTTAACCCTGCGGACCATTTCAAGTTGGTCACAGTTCTTAAGAGTGTTAAGAAACTCAACCACTTTCTCTCATTCTTATAAGTGAGGATGGGTCTGGAAGTGCCTTGGATGGAGTAGTAATCTGATAAGGTAAAATCAGGGACCACTGGGCCACAGAGTGTCAGGATATGCCCTTTCCCAGTAATGGATTCCCATCGAGATTCCTGCCTGCCTACAAATCTCCTTAGGATGCAGGATAGTTTGAAGCATGGCTTGTGAATTGTCCCTGAATTCTTGTTTCTCAGATAGCAAGAGGTTTCACCCAGACTGGGGGGGGGCTGTCTTCCCTGACTTTCTATGCCATGTCTCTTCCTCCCTGCATGACCCCCACAGCTCGGACCTCACAGCATCTGAAAGGGTAAGGATGCCCAGTTACAGACTGGCTGAAGACTGTACACTACAACCAACAGCAGCCTCCCAGACTATGTCCCTGCAGTTCTTGACAAGATGGTCCTAAATCAGCAGCATTTTACTACAACAATATCCAATCTAGATTGGTCTTTCTGTGTGGTGCTGAGCATTGGCTGATGGACAGTCTGAGGGATTCAGTGAAGTTTTGAAGATTACCAGGATACTAAACAGATCTCTTTTGGTTTTGTCCTTTGGAAGCTCACCCTGGCAAACGCTTCTCAAGACAAGGCATGATTATTAACTTAGCAAATAGACAGTGTGGGCTTCTCTTGAGAGCTGGTACCCCTTTATCCAACACACCCCTACCCAGAAGACAAGTCAGAGAGGAAGCCTTTGAGACAGGTCATTTCAGCCCCACATTGGGCAAACCCATAAGAGAACCCAAGTGAGAACTGCCTGGGTGCCCAGTCTCCGGATGTGACAGTCACTCACCCTTATCATTATCTGGCTGTGGAGAGGCAGTTTGCTCTGCAGTGAGAAGTAAGGTGCAGAATTAGAAGCAGACAGGTATGAGGAGCTACCTCAGAAAGCTGTGTCTGGGAGAGGAAAGTGTGCCATGCGGAGGCTGAGGGGCCCACCATAGCTGTCAGCAGGGCTGCGAGGGGAGTGCTGGGTGGTGTCAGTGAGGGACCCTTGACAGGAGGTGGCAGGCAGCTTGGCAGTCCTGTTGCTCTTAGAAGAACAGCAGATGATGAAAGAGATACTAAGAATATTCCCCCGCAGTGGGTTGATGGTGCCGTTGGCGTTTCCCCAGTGTCTTTAGGAAAGAGGGAGGTGGTGAGAGAGGGGCATTAGCTGAACAGTGGCATACTCTACTGAGGATGCACAATAGGGACGTGATGAGCCCCCAGATGCCATGAGTCTCAGCCTGCTCAGATGGCAAAGCTTTAAATTTTGACATATTCCCCATGTAAAGTTCCAATTCAAGGGGCTGTAGATACAGCATGGAGAAAAGCACAAGATTTGACCTCATACTTCGGAGAACAATCCAGAAAGAGTTTGAATAGTACCTAAAGATGCCTGAGGAAATGTGGAGGTCTTCTGTAGACTGAAAGTATGTCTCAAAAACCCCATCATATGTCTGGGTTTCTTGACATTTTTCCCAATTTCAGCAGCCTAACGGGAGTTGGGGACAGGCCAACTTGGATCCAGTGGGCTTGGCTCTAGGCAAAAGGCATGGATTCCAATAGACCTTGTAGCATAACTGCCAGGTTGTATGTATACAGTTGAAAGGGGAATCACGGTGTTGGGGATCATGGTGAGTGGGTGGAAGGAAATTGGGGGTTGACATGGTCAAGATCATGCAACTCTCAAATAATGAACAAAAAAATAATAAATGCCAACTGAGATACAGATGGTAATCAATATATCTACTATGTAATCAGTAAAGAGATTTCTAAAAACCTACCCAAGTTATGGCCAAGAAGCTGCACATAGTCAGGTCACAGGCCTTGTGGGGGAGGGAGCCCATCAGTATTATTCTGATAAATTGACGTAGTATTAAGCCAACTCACAATTTATTGAGACACCGTAGATAGGCGTGTCTCCCAACCCCACACCCATAGAAGCTTCTTTTGTGGTAGGTGGAATTAACACAGAGACCTACAACTGGTCAAGGTACAGAGAATGAGAGACCGTGAGTGTTCAGTCTTAAGTGGAACATGTACCTCATACTCCTCCCCTCAAGGATCGTGGTGGAGGAGGAGGTGAAAAGCTTGGAGGAGCCAGAGATAATGGACCACTTTAAGGAAGCAGTGTTTTCTGCACACCACAGGTCAGACATGTGTAAGAAATAGCAGCCATTATAACAACAGACACAGGATCTGTGCAAGCTCAAGACCAGACAACATCCAAGCATTGAGGGGGAGGTGGGCATGAAGTCCCGCTCCTTGCGGATGAACCATTGGCAACTGAAAGGTCCTAAAGAGATAGGCTATTTACTCTAAGAGTGTGGCCTCTGGTTGGTGGGTGAAAGTATATGGACAGCACAAATTGAACTTTAAAAAAAATGACAACTTGGGTGGGGTGAGAAGGAGGGTGTACCTGAGAGGGGTCGGGAGGGTTGAAGATGATCACATTACCCCACATGAAGACAGTAGCAAAAGAAGAAGAGTTCATTGAATATTCTTAAAAGGAGCTGAATACAGAAGTAACATAGGAGCCAGCTCCACCCTCTCCTCCCGGGTCTGACCAGTGTTCAGTAGATTCAGCACAGAGGAACTTCCGTGTCTTTGATCAGCATGGGTCCTGTTCACAATAACTGAGTTGGAAGAGTCACTGTGGCTCCCCACCTACAGATGAGTAGAGAAAGTCTGTGCATCTGCTATGGACTTTCATTCAGCCCTAGAAAGAGTGAAAGTATATACATTGAAAGAAAATGGCTGTGATTGGAACTGTCCTGTGAAAGAGCACGTTCTCTTTCATTTGTGGATCTTGAATTAATAGACTCTCTCTCTCACACATCTATCTATCTATCTATCTATCTATCTATCTATCTATCTATCTATCTATCATCTACCAATCTATCATCTATCTATCTATCTATCTATCATCTACCAATCTATCATCTATCTATCTATCTATCATCTACCAATCTATCTATCTATCTATCTATCATCTACCAATCTATCATCTATCTATCTATCTATCTATCTATCTATCTATCTATCTATCATCTACCAATCTATCATCTATCTATCTATCTATCTATCTATCTATCTATCTATCTATCATCTACCAATCTATCATCTATCTATCTATCATCTGCCAATCTATCATCTATCTATCTATCAATCTATCTATCTATCTATCTATCTATCTATCTATCTATCTATCATCTACCAATCTATCATCTATCTATCTATCTATCTATCTATCTATCATCTACCAATCTATCATCTATCTATCTATCATCTACCAATCTATCATCTATCTATCATCTGTCTATCAATCTATCATCTATCTATCATCTATCAATCTAATCTAGCATCTATCAATCTATCGTCTATCTGTCTATCATCTATCAATCTATCATCTATCTATCTATCTATCATCTATCTACCTATCATCTATCAATCTATCATCTACCAATCTATCATCTATCTATCTATAATCTATCAATCCATCTATCTACCTCCCTATCTACCTATCATCTATCTATAATCTATCAATCTATCTATCATCTATCTACATATCTACCTATCTATCTACCATTTATATATCTATCATCTATCAATCTATCATCTATCTATCATCTATCAATCTAATCTATCATCTATCAATCTATTGTCTGTCTATCTATCTATCTTCTATCAATCTATCTTCTATCTATCTATAATCTATCAATATATCTTCTATCTATCTATAATCTATCAATCTATCTTCTATCATCTATAATCTATCAATCTATCTTCTATCTATCATCTATCATCTATCATCTATCTATCATCTATCAATCTATCTATCTATCTATCTATCTTGATCTGATATAGACTATATAGATGTAGATGTAGATGCAGTTCTAGATATAGATATATAGACAACTGGGGAGGTGAAAGGGATCTTGGGAGGAGGAAGGGAGGTGAAGAAGAGCCAGAGATTAAATAGGACAAAACACATGAAAGCCTTCACCCCGCATGCCTTTCCCATGGCTGTAGACAGAGTTCTGAAGCTCAGGAGGGTTGCCACAGCACCACCCCTGGAAGTTATTACTTGCAGGTATGGAAAGTGCAGTCAGCAGGACCTGAGTAGCTTACTGGAGAGGCTAGGAGAGGTTGACCGGCCCTGATTCTTGTGATAGAGGCGAGCTTATTTATTTACCCCATTCAGTTCAGTACAGTTCACCAACGTTTGGCCATATTGTGAGATCCGAAATCCACAGTGCCTCTGGTGGCAAAGCCGTGTGGATAGTAGAAACAACGCTGTCATCTGTCATGGGCCAGAATGTAGAACATCAATTAAGTCCCCGAAAATGAAAGAGTTCTTCGCAGTCTTTGCTCTCTTTTATAGAGGGTTGTCGGGAAATTAAACAGCTCGGTCACACCGCTCTTTGAAGAAGGATTTTTGATCCCAATCATTGGATCTCGGCAAGCACATTTCTAGAGCAGTCTCGGGGTTAGCAATATCATCTCTGATCCTGTGATCCAGATAGACGTGTACCTCTCAGCTTGACAGAGTACTGGATGGGCTCCTCCCTGACTGTAGACCCTAGCCTTCCTTTCCCACGAGCGTCTCCCTTAGATCACGAGGGAGGATCCCTTATCATTTTCTAGCTCTTTCTCTGACTCATTGACATGAAAATATTTTCTAAGGTACCCTGCCACTTTTACAACGCTTGGTCTGCAGGGCATCAAGAGCTTCCTGGAGAATAGAGTGAGAGCCACAAGTTGTCCCTGGCTCCCAGGTTTTGGAGGGAGTCAGAGCCTGGGTTTGCCAAGTCAGCCAACATCTATAACTTCCAGACACACATCTCCTGTTTCAAATCGTGTTTGCAACTTGCCTGTGGCCTGGGAGTCTGGAGAAAGCTTCGTCAGAGCCCATGGGTTATCAGATCCCCTCCTTTTACACTTGAAGGACTCACAGTTACACAGGTCACCTGACCCATGCTGAGCCATTGGCCAAGGATATGATCCATCTGATGCATGAGCTTTCCCAGGGGAGAGGGCAATGAATGCCTATTCACACTGGATACGTCACCCAGAGGCCAAAAGAAGGGTCTCTCCCAGTCAAGCTTGGTGACCAAACAGGACTATTTGCTCCCCTATATAGAGAGTGCTATCTAATTAGTCCTATTTTAGAGTACCGTTAAAATAGCCATATCACTAGAAAGTCCCATTCCAGCATGCATGACAAGTTCCTAGAGGCTGCGTAAATAGCATCGTCCTTCAGTCAGTCCCCCTTCCATGACTACGTGTAGCTGGGGCAGAATTGCAGGCAGCTGGTGCAGGGCTCTGAAGAGAGTTGCCTGGACCCTCAGGTGAGGGTCTAATGATAGACCAAACCCCTTGTCTCTGATGGGATCAGCAGAAGTTCCCTTGTTGAGGGTCCCCTAGCAGTGACCACAGAGATGCTGGTTGCCATGGTGACAGCTGTGGTGCTCTGAGGACAGTGGTCCAGAACACCTTCCTTAGCCTCTCAGGCACAGTGTTGTACTGGTCATCTGGTCAGTGATGAGGGATGCCAAACACCTCTGGAAAACCTTTAACAGGAGACTTGTATGAACAAGGATTCCAGGGTAGAGTCCTTCTGTCAAGTCTGTCCCCATAAGTATTCTTTACTTAGTGAATCTAAGACACCACTGGATCCCTTCAGAATCAACGTATACTTGTGTCACAGATACGCAATCATTGTACAGAGCTGGGTTCCCAGTTCCTGTGGGTGGAAGATCTCGCCAGAAGGGGAGGGGCAGATTGCAAGCTATTGTATGACTCTTGGTTCTGTGCCTAGCAATCTGACAACTCTTGTTTTTAATTCTCAGACCAGGCCTCCATTGGGTGGGACAGTTATTCTAATTCGATTGATACAAACAATAAACCCTATTGGAATTGATGATCTCCAGGAAGCCACACATGCCTCAGATGCAGGGCAGTGAAAGAGCCCAGGAGAAAAGTAAGACTTTGGGGAGTTTCGAGTCAATGCTTTTTCCTGAGGCTGCCTTGTTTCCTACATGTTTTAAGGAACGAGTCATAGTGGAATACTATTCGGCAGTCAAAGGAATAAGCATCATTGTGGCTGAGCCATGAACAGTGTGCTAAAATGAGAATCAAATGAAAGGTCACCTGACCTGTGGCCTCCTGGGTATACATGCCAGTTACTTTCCTTGTTGCTATGACAATGTAACTGACAGTCAACTTAAGGGAACCAGGGTTTAATTTGGCCCAAGGTCTCAGGGAGTAAATCCCTCTGTGGTGGGGAAAGTGGTAGA
The DNA here is from genome assembly GCF_021556685.1 of Rattus norvegicus. Taxonomy (NCBI): domain Eukaryota; kingdom Metazoa; phylum Chordata; class Mammalia; order Rodentia; family Muridae; genus Rattus; species Rattus norvegicus. The sequence goes on from NC_141536.1 coordinate 166,713,106, forward strand.
CAGCCCAGGCCAGGCCAGCCAGAGTCTCTGGTCACAGCTTCTTACATCCTGCCTAAGCAGGTCAAGAGTAGGGCCTGTAACCCTTGAATGCTCCCCACTAGCAGCCTGAGTCTATGAGCTGGACCTCATGCATACCTCAAAGTACCCACAACCTCCTGAAACAGGCTGGCAACTGTGGGGCACACTTCACATTCAAACTTAAAAAGTGTGAGACAGACAGACAGACAGACAACACATGGAGACAGAAAGAAGGCTCCGAGATGATAGGGCTGAGGTGGGAGACGAGGGCCAACAGCTAATAGAGATGAAGTTTTTTTTTTTGTGTGTGGGATATTTGGTGCCACACAGAGGCATGTCCCACACCAGTGCTACGTTCTAAATGTCATTCAGCTGTGCACTTTCAATAGCAATTTTATGTGATGTGGATTTTACATCAGTGGAAAAGTGACATACCAGGAGAGATGGCCTGTGACTTCTGCGTATCCCAGGGAAGAGCCATTACTCCTACCCTGTGGTGGTGCCCTGGGGGACTTCAGCACAGTCAGGTGACACTGATGCTCATCTTAACCGGGGTCTCTACTTCAGCATCAGGCTGATGGGAGCAGGGTTTTTGAGAGAAAGACGGGGACCCGTATGGACAGCTTCATCCCCAAGCAGCACAGAGATGAGGGTGTGGGCTCTGCTCCAGATCTGCAGAACCTCTCTCTCTCTGATATGTGGTGCTTCCCAAGCTCTCCAGTTTTCTCATTAGTGACGGGTTTGCAGTGTGTCCTCAGGAAACTACTTGGGAGGCACGGGGAAATACTTGGGTGTTCAACTCTGTGCCTGATACACGTGCAGTGGATTCCTGGAGCACAGCGGGGTTAGGTTGGTCTTGTGAGGCACTGAGGTTCCCTGGTCCTCTGACACCCTGAGCAGAGAGGACACTTGTCAGAGCACGTGAAGAAGAAACGGTCTTTTTGACAACCTCCCCGCCCCCGCTTTCTGATTCCATGGGGCTTAGTTCACTTCGGAAATGGGAGTGTGAGCCTAGAACTGGTCTGTCTGGCTTTGCTCAGTGAACTCATCAGTAGCCACATGCCCAGGACATAGATCAGAAGAGTATTGGTCCCTGGATACTCAGGGCATAGATCAGGACTCCCACCGAGAAGGCTGCAGGCTCACAGGTTGCATGAGATAAGCTCACAGCAGTTCGGGGCTTGCAGTTGCTGTGAGCCTGACGGTGCTCTCTTGCATGGGGCACAGTAGTGCCTAGCAAACAAAGCATCTTCCACAGGGCCATGCATCTGCTAATATCTGTTCCAGGAGCCTTGGAGAATCCCTCAGACCCAAGGCTCTCACAGGGCTTTGACACTTTGGAGGCAAGAGGGCTACTGCTCTCTGCGTCTCAAGATACGTTGCTGGCCCACAAGTTTGCTCTCCACAGCCCATGCTTGAGAAAGAGGAGAAGAAAACCCTCTTCATCCCTCTTGTGCCTGAGCGCCAAGGACCAGCTAACTGACCCATGGTGAGACTTGCTGTTCAAGAACAGCTGGCTCGGTGGTGACAGTTTGAAGTTCCCAGAAAAACCTACTCTTAAACTGCTGTGTTTATACACAGCAAGGCAGGGCTAACTCCCAGGCACTGTCTGCCAAACTGAGTTCAGTCTTGTACCTGTCTAGACCCAGAGCAACAAGGGAAGGTGGGTTGTCATTCCAGGAAGAATGCATGGGAAGGATTTGGTTCCCAGAGCAGTGCATCATGGGAACACTGCAGTTCTCTGAACAGTGTACCACGGGAATGTTGTGGTTCTCAGAGCAGCAATCCATGGGGACACTGGTTCCCAGAGCAGTGTACCATGGGAATGCGTTGGTTCCTAGAACGTTGCAACATGGGAGCACTGTGGTTGCCAGGTCTAGATACCACGGGGACACTGTTGTTCTTAGAGCAGTGCACCTTGGGAATGCTGTGGGGACACTGTAGTTTTCAGTGCAGTGAATCTTGGGAACACTGATCCTAAGAACAATGTGGTTCTCTAAGAAGTGTTCTCTGGGAATGCTGTGGCTCTCTGGGCTGTGCTCCATGAGAACACCATGAGAACTGGGCCATACTACTGTTGCACTATGACTATGGTTGCCCTGGTAACAAGTCTGAGGTGCTACCGATGTTCTGATATTTGGTATGGGTCCTCCTTATAAGACACACTCAGTTTCTGACAATCTACCCAGTGTTTGTTATTTGCATAAACCTGCTTATGAATGGGTTTCTCCTCTGAGGTAGTGCAAACCTCCATTCATTGTGCTTTATACACTGAATGATGGGTTGGACACCACCAGGGCAGCTCCTTGGGCTCAGGAGGCCATCCAAACATGGGACACTGGAGCTTCAAGACAGTCTGATCTGGTGAAGAGCAGAGCTGGTGGGAAGGGATTGTGGGAAAATGCCGGAAGATTGCAGGAGGCGTGGCGGCAGATGCAAGCACTAAGGCACACTGGGAAGCCTCACCTCCATGTTGGGACTTTGGGATAGCACGCTTGCTTGTGCCTGAACTGTGGCTTCTAAATCTCCTTTTCTTTCAGAGTCCCCCAGCTCACCACAGGCCCCACGGAGCTGGTGTGGAGTCTTTGTGCCTTTGTGTCCATTGGAATGGCTTTTCTACTGGAGATGAATCCTGCCCCATCTCCACCAACACTCTCACTGTCCGAGATGTGGGCTGTCCTGCAGAACACATCATTCCTCCATGCTCCATTTTAAGTGAGACCAGATGACTGACAGGTTTCACCCTTCACAGGCAGGACGGGTCACATGACCACATGATCACATGATCACATCAGACTGGACTGAGGGGTAAGCCAGGACATTATCTCATCAGATTCTGAGCTGCCAATCAAACAGCCCCTTTGCTGGTGGTAGCCAAGTTCAGTGCTGGGGTTCCTGTCAGGGCTGAGTACTATTTTTTAAACCCAGGAATTTCTGGGTTAACATTGAGGACATGGGCCTCTCTTCTGGCAGGTGCCTTTTTTTCCAACAACAGAGGGTGTTAGGGCTCAAGTCACACTAGGGCCTGGCACTGTTTTTGTTTCAACAGACTCAAGCGGGAGCCAAGCCAACCCTCATTCCACATGCTCAGGGCGGCATGCTACGGGGGGGGGGGGGGGGGGGGCTCAGAGATGAGCCTAGATTCTGGGGGCAAGACGTAGATTCACTTCAATTTCAGAAACATTGCACACAGAGGCTCCGCTTCTGTTGGGGAACATATCTTCCTTTTAAAAACATAACCAGGAAACAGTGACCTTTCCGGCGTTTTCCTGAGCTGTAGTTTTAGGGGAGCATAATAAATGCCACCAGGCACCAGGGACGGAAAACACAAGATTCAACAAATTAAACTCGGGAGCACACGCCAGAGACACCCAGAATGGACCCGTGTATCCGGTCACAGCCATTGTGTTATTTTTTTCCCCATCAAGCAGCTGACATTCAGAATATTCAAGAAATATGACTGCCCTTTCAGACTTCAAATTTGGATTTATTTCCCCAGGATGCTGTATTTATTTAGCCTTGTATGAATGTCATACATCAGAACCAGCTTGCCACGTGAATAAAATCTTACTTGACTTTTTGCTGTCTGCATTCAGCATGAATTCCATTAAGACAATGGAGTTCTGGGCCGGGTCGGAGGCCCCCGAGCTCCTGATGGGACCTGCCGAATCTTTACTATTGTGCTTTTTCTCTGTCACTTCCTTTGTGAGCCGAGAAGAGTTAATCTGTCAACAGCTAGAAATTAAATTATTTTTAAAGGCTGTATACGCATGCACATATGTGTGTAATATAGATAAGTTTATTTCCATATATTGTGTATAGAGGGAAAGTGTGTGTGTGTGTGTGTGTGTGTGAGAGAGAGAGAGAGAGAGAGAGAGAGAGAGAGAGAGAGAGGGTAGAGGAGGGAGATAGGTAGAAAGAGTGAGAATGAGAGGAGAGAGAGGAAGAGAGAGGATGCTTACTTTTAGATGACTTTTAGGGACCTTGGGAAGAAAAGGTCTTTCATCCTAAAGTTTTTTCCTCCAGATCATTAGGGGTCTACATACAATTTTGTTATCTTTCCTGAGGCTTTATTTAGGGTCAAATTCAACCACCACACAAGATTGTTCCCAAATAACCAAATATAGCTGTATCTGTTGTCAGTTTTGGGGTGCATGTGCCTGTGTGTATGTGAGAGACTTTTCATGTACCTGTGTGTATGCATGTGTGTGTGCGTGTGCATGTGTGTGTGTGTGTGACTGGTCATGTACTTGTGTCTATGCATGTGCATGTGTGCACGTGTGTGTACTTGTGAGCCTGTGTGTATGTGAGAGACTATGCATGTGCCTGTGTGTGTGCATGTGTGTGTGTGACTGTGCCTGTACCTGTGTCTATGCATGTATGCATGTGTGTTTGTACTTGTGTGCTTGTGTGTGTGAGACTATGTTTGTACCTGTATGCATGTGTGTGTGCATGTGCATGTGTGTGAGTGTGTGACTGTGCATGTACCTGTGTTTATGCATGTGTGCATGTGTGTGTACTTGTGTGCCTATGTGTATGTGAGAGACTATGCATGTACATGTATATGTGCCTATGCGTGTGCTCATACATGAAAGCCCGGGTGGACATGTGTGTATGTGTGTTCGTATGTACAAGCCATACACATGTGGAAGCCAGAGGTTGACTTACTCTATTGCCTCTGTGCATTTTTATATTTCATTTTTATTCTCACTTTTAATGTTTGACTAGTGCCTCTGGCTAGACTGGGAACTTGCCATTTTAGCTAGATTGGCTGGCCAGCAAATCACAGGACTGGCCCGTGTCCACCTTCCGGGTTCACGAGCTGCCTCCATGTCTGGGGTTTCTGTGTTGGTTCTGGGATCCACACTGTGGTCCTCTGACCTGCCTGCTACTGTTACTTTAAAGTTCGCTTTACTTTTGTTTGTTTCCACGCACATTCTCTTGGGGTCCTTGAGGCTGGATTCTTGAGAGTTCTAGCAGACAGTTCACTTGACCATCTGAGGCATTGGGCAGAGAGTATGAGTAAAGCATACCATTTAGCTTTCTCAGGAATGGGTGTGAGAAACTGCGATTTGAATATAGAATGCATTTGTCCAGAGAATTCAATATCTTATCCTTAATGAACACAAAGGCTGTTTTTTTGTGGGTTTTTTTTGTTTGTTTGTTTTGTTTTGTTTTGTTTTGTTTTGTTTTGTTTTGTTTTGTTTTGTTTTTCGGTCTATGGTCCTGAAATGCTGGCAGCAGCGTGTGGTGCTGAGTTAGCATACTGAAGTGTGCGAGCACACCGGCGGGAGGGAAACTCTCTTGAGCACCGGCCTTTCTTCTTAATTCTTTTTAATTGATCACCTTTTAGTTTCACTGAAGCATGGTTCCCATTTAGAGAATGTGCAGAGGTTAGCATGTGTGGAGTCTAGCGAGGAAGATTCTAGGTTTTGAGAATAATAGCTGTAAGTGACCATTCGTGGCTCCCATCCGCTGTGGGATCCAGGTGCTTACCCCACTGGAGGAAGAGTCAGAGAGGGAAGACTAAGAACTACAAGGATCAAGCCAACCACCCTGGAGCAAAAGCCTAGTGACCAAGCAGGAATGGGCGCCCCTGCCCCGAATCGCAGCCCCGCCCCTCACATATCCAATCACCTAGGGCCGTGCGGCAGCCCCGCCCCCTCACATATCCAATCACCTAGGCAAGTGTGCTTTCCACCTCCAGGCATGCTAGTCCTTAATGCTGCTCTCCCTTATATGTCCGGAGATGTAAAAGCACCTTGCCAAACTCTCCTCAGGCCCTCAAGCACTTCTATAGGACTGAGCTCAAACTGTTCAGCCATTCCCATTCTCTTCCTGAGCCTGCCCCTCCCTGGCTTCCTGTTCTAGCTCAGCAGTGTCGGGCTCCATAGGAACATTGTCCCATCCCCCACCTTCACCAACCCCCACCCGCTCCTCTCCTCATCTTTTCTCCTCTCCCCTCCCCTCCCTCACCTCTCTGCTTCTGTGCCTTGCTCTGGTTCAGATCTCCGCCTCTCTACAGTTTGCCTTCCACCTAGAACACTGTCCCCGCCCTCCTATCCCGCTGATGGATCTCTCCTTCCCGGGAAGCCTCACCCAAGAGCCCATCCAGTGCAAACGCTCCTCAGCCTTTATTTACCTTTCTTCCTATTAGACGGTAGACATCTGTAAATTATCTGCGGGGCCTAATTTGTCCCACAGTCTATTTTGGAAAGAGATTTAATTGGCCACACCCATTCGTGTTTGTGCTTCCTTGGATGTTTCTGCAAATGGTGAGGCGCTATGATGAAACACGCGCTCCCAGTGTGTTATCTAGCCACTGGTACAGCACATTTGCTGACGCAGCTCAAAACAGGATAAATTTCAGGATTACATCATCAGGACCTAGGATGGTGCCTGGCAGTGCCCGACCATTCTGTCGGCATTTGCTGAGGGGCTGAGGACATGGCTCAGTTTGAACAAGCATGAAGACCCAAGTTCAGATCCCCTGTGTCTATGTAAAAAACCAGGCATGGCAGCATAGGGTTGGGGACAAGAAGAGGAGGGTCCCAAGACTCCCTGGACAGTCTAGACTAGCTGAACCTCTAAGGTCAGGTTCAGTGAAAGATCCTGACTCAATAAGTAAGTAAGTAAGTAAGTAAGTAAGTAAATAAATAAATAAATAAATAAATAAATAAATAAATTTTTAAAGGTGAGGAGTGACAGAAAAACACTTGATGTCAGATTCTAACCTCTACATGTATGCTTACAGACAGGCATGAGCACACATACCACACACACACACACACACACACACGCACACACGTGCGCGCGTGCGTGCAGTGCACATATGTGCACACATACATGTGCACACTCACACACACACCACACACCACACACCACACACCGCACACCACACACCACACACCACACATACATACCCATGTACACACACACACATGCACACACATGTGCACACACTACACATGCATACCCATGCGCACACACCACACATACATACCCATGCACACATACATGTGCACACACATACATACACACACACCACACATACATAGCCATGCACACACACATGTGCACACACACATACACACACACCACAAATACATATGCGTGCACACACACACCACACACACATGTGCACACACACACAGACACACACACCACAAATACATATGCGTGCACACATACCACACATGTGCACACACACACACAGACACCATACATACATACCCATGCACACACACATGTGCACACACACACACAGACACACACACACACACAGACACACACACCACCTGTACATCCCCATCTCTCTCTCCACATAGGACATTTGCTGAATGAATCGCAGTGCGAATTCTGAATCACAGCCTGAAAGGCAGGAGGTATGAACACCTGATCACCCTCACGGGAAGTCTGATGGGTCGGCACTACCGCGACTGCTGCTGCGGGCTCTTCAGCTACCCCCTGCCACACACTGACATGTGGTGACGGCAGACTTATCTGCTCTCCCCTTCAGCTCTTTTAGTGACCCAACCTGGTAGGCCTGATGTCATACCTATTTTACAGAGAAACAAGTGAGGGCCGAGACAATTCAAGTGACTTGGCCATGATTCAGCTGCTTAGAAGTGGTCCTCGGGGAGCCTGCCACTTTAAACCTGTGCTTCCTGATACATTGTCAGCTCCTCTTTGAGAATTGTGTCTTTATTGGGTTCTGCTTTTCTGCTTTGACAGGAAGCACAGATTTTTTCAGGAAATTGGCTAGATGGACTAGGTGAGCATTTATTTTGTAGGAAGTCATCCTTGGGTACTGAAATCTGACTTCCCAGAAATTCTGATGCAGCTGCAGGCAGAAGACATGGCTTCAGATAGTTGCTTTTGAGCTGGAAAGGGATGGTCGGATTGATGATGAGGGATTTTCTACTATCAGAAACAGCACGGGGTGGACGGAAAGCCGTGGTGATCACTTTAGTCCAGTGAGCATTGCAGGATTCCTTGCAGTCACAAAAGTCAGCATCTGGGTGGGGGCCCATTTGTAGGTAAGCACTCTGAGGCCCATCCCATACAGCAGGGCTTTCCACTGTGACTGGCTGGCGGTGCTGAGGTAGGACAAAGTCTGGTCAGCAAATAAACCCGAGTCTGCGATGACCTGTAGAATAGGCTGATGTAGCTCTTGGCTTCCGGCATTGCGGTTGGACTCCTCCGGTGAGGTTCTCACCCATCTCTGACATCAAAAATGTTCCTGTTTCTTCTTTTCTTTTTTTTTTTTTTTTTTAGGTTCATTTTATTTTTGCTAAGCTAGACATTTTTTTCCCTAAAACACGTCCTTGAAATTAAAGAGTAATTGAAATTACAATAAAACTTCGTGAAACATTTATGATTAGCTTTGGGGAGATGATTGGTAAAGCCGGTGTTCACAAATTGTTGGGATCAAATACCTGACAGGAAGCAACTTAAGGGTTTGTTGTAGCTGATGGTTTGAGGGAGCTCATCTATCATGGCTGGGACAAGCTGGCAGCAGGAGACTGCTTGCCCATGTCTCAGGGAATTGGAGTCGGAGCGGAGGAGACTCAGGTACTCAGATACTCAGATACTCAGCTGGATTTCTCCCTGTGGCCCTCTTTTCCTCTAGTCCATAGGAAGGCACCGTCCAGGCCCACAGAAGTCTTTCTCCTCTTGGCTAATCTTTGAATCCCCACAGACACAAATGAAGCCAGACTTCACTAACACTCCATTCGTTTCTAAATCCAGTAACGCTGACTATCAAAATTGGCCATCGAAAGGAACCGCCTTTGATTGGTTGAAGACACTGCCCATCCACAGGAAGAGATGGTTGGAGCTTAGTGTCATAGTCAATGTTTAAAGCCTTCCATTTCTATTTTGACCCAGGCCTTTAAAAGTTTTACAATTATTTGTGTTTTATAAACAAAAACAAACAAACAAGAACAACAGCAACAGAAGAGAAAGCCTTGGAGCAGAGAGACTTTCAGAGCTGAACAGAAAACCAACATGTCCACCCCTCTCAAAAGCTACAAGATGAAGAAGGGAAGGAAGTGGTCCTTAAAGTACTCAGCAGTCAACAAGAACTATGAGGATCAGTGAAATTAATAAGATACCGACAGACCAAATCAGCACTGAAGGCCTTCTACCATGTAAACAAGTAGGATCCTCATTAGTTTACAAGGTAAGCTCAACTCATAAGTCCGAGGGGTCAAGTCATGTGATACAGCAGTCAACAGAACTGGAAGCTCAGGGGCCACCATTTTGTGAAGCTCACATCTCAAGGACAGGAACCAAAGGATAGTGTGAGGGCAGACCAGAACTTCTCCCATACAGAAGAGGCGTTTATGAAAAACACATGGCCAACGCACTCAATGTAGAGAGGAAGCTTTTGGTCACAGTGAGGAATATGGGATACACACTATTGGGTGGGTTTTGTCTTTTTGTTTGTTTCTTTTGGTGGGAGGGGGTTGTTTGTTTTTGTGTGTTTGTCTTTTGAGTTATTTACCAGTAATGCCCAGCCAGAGGAATCTGGAAAGAAAAATATTTAAAAATATACACATCAAACAAGAAAAAGTGAGACCATTTCTATGCATAGAAGCGGAAATCTCATATACCGAAGAGCTAAGGAAGCGTCCCAGCAAAACCTAGGGCACTAGTTGATGATGTCATTCAGAGCAGCGCACATGCTCAGTCGTGTGTCTCTGCCACAGCAATGGGGCATCCAAAGGGAACTAAGAAAAACCAACTGCAATGGAACAGTGAAGTGCTCAGGGGCTGACAGAGCCAAGAGACAAAAGGCTTGTGAGCCAGAGTCCTGTGAGCTAGAGTCTGTGGTGTTGCTAAGAGAAAGCAAAGAAGATTTAAGGAGAAGGACATCCCCAGTGTGTGTGTGTTGGGGTCCAGGGATTAATACCACTCAGGTGTTACTACAGGACAATCCAGGAAGCGGAAAAGCTGTAGATCATCTGGAAACTCACGGCAGAGTAGTGCCTTGAAACCTGAGAGCTGGGCAGAAGTGGCCATGTTTCTGACCTGAGAGCTGAGGAGGCAGCAGCTCAGTGCTTAAAGCATTGGCCGCGTAAGGATGAGAGCTGGACATGCGAGACGGAAATGGTGGCCAGTCCATAGCTCTAGCCTCTAATGGCATAGACAGGGGATCCCCCAAGCTACATGGCTGTCAAATCCCATCCTGCTCTGGGTGAGTTCTGGGTGTGGTGAGGTATCACGGAGTTAAGCACTTTGGTAAAACGAATAGAAAACTTATTTAAAAGTAACTCTGTCACAAACGTTATTTTATCCTTAATAAGGATAAATGCGAATGTGTGTATTAGTGAGATGGGCTTGCTTATTTATGTTTAAGAAGAATTAAACAAGTCTGACTATTTAATAAGGATGGACATAGAGCGTCTTGAGCATGTTTCAGAGTTTATCAGCATTTTGATTTTAGAAACAGCCGTGCTGAAAATACACAACACAAATGCCAGGTATATGTTTATGGCCATTTCAAAAACCTTTTGAAAATTTTGTCCTAATCCCAAGCGAAGTTCGTGATTTTGTGTGCGTGTGAAACTCAAGTTACCACTGTTTTTGTTTATTTTTGTTTTTAAGTGTGTTTGTGTTCATGCATGGTTGTCTCTGTGTGTACGTGAATGTGAGTGTGGTGTCTGCAGAATCCCTGGAGCAATTGGTGTTCCTAACTGCTGAGCCCTCTCTCCAGTTCTTGAAGTAATAACTCAAAGATATATCAGTTTAATGTTCACACACTGAAGGGGGTAGTGGGGAAATATTCACCATGTGTGCAGCAAAGTTCACAATAGTATGTTAGGAACCAAGGCTAGTGAGGGGGTCAGTGCACGAACACCTCGGATTCGATACAGTTGGGTCACTATATTTCAGATGACTTTACTGTTGCCAACTTGTTCATCATCCTACATCAGTTAAGTGACTCCAGAAGAGTCAAAACCCAGAGTTTAAGAAACCGTGTCTTAGACTCTAAGTTTAAAAAAAAAAATTGCAGGGCTTACCAACAGTACTTCACCCACTTTAAAGTCTTTCCTGCATCCAAGAACATTATCTAGATAATGAAAAGATAACTCACAAAATGGTGAGACGTTTGTAACCCTGCTGATGAGGGTCTAGTTCCATCATATACAAAGAGCACTCATAACTCAACAAGATAAAAAAAAATAACAGTCTAACTTGAAAATGGGCAAAAGGCTTGAGTTAATACTGTTCTGCAGGAGAAATACAAATAAGCAAAACCCACAGGAACAAATGTTCAATACTGATATGATGTAGTAAATGCAAGTCCAAACTGCAGTGCTATATGGTCATTTTTAATCCACTAGATGACAGTCATAATAATTGTGATAGAACAAGTGTTCTTGGGAGTGTAGAGTAACTAGAACTCAAATACATTGCTGGTTGGAATGCAGATGGGGAAGGAGAGATGGCTGCTCTTCCAGAGGACCTGGGTTTGATTCCCAGTACCCACTAGGTGGTTCACAAACTCCTGTAACTCCAGTTTCTGGAGATCTGACTCCCTCTTCTGACCTCCACAGGAACCAGGCATGGATATGGTGCACAGACATACATGCAGTCAATGCACCAACTCACACACACACATAATTTTTTAAAAAGGAAATCTAGAATGTAAAATTGAGTGGATATTGTGTGACACACATCAGCAATTCTTTGGTAAAATACAGAATTGCTATGTCACACAGGACCTCCACCTCAGGGGATGAACCCACAGGAATTGGAAATAGGTTATCAAACACACATTTCCATGTGTGTGTTCATAACTATGCAATTTGCCATAGCCAGAGGTAGATGATCCAGATGTCAAACTAATGAGTAGATAAGCTGGTATGTCCATGAAATGGAATATTACTCATCCAGGAAGGGGGATAAAGTCCTGGTGCGTGCTACAAACAGTTAATATCCTTAAAGCGTTGACGGGTAGTGAAGGAGTCCTGAAACAGTTTGCTGCGTGATCCCGTTTCTGTGAAGTGTGCAGAAGTGGTAAATCCAGAGACAGGACTCGATTAATCATGTCTGCGGACTAGGGGGCTAGGGCAGTGAATTGTGACTATCTCAGTCACCTCGAATTTCCTTTTATGGTAATGAGAACATCCCAGAGCCTCACGGCCGTGGCGGTTAGATACGAGAATGTACTTAACGCCACTGAATTGTATGCTTTGAAACAGTCAAAATGATAAATTTCATGTTCTGCGTGTTTTGTCATAACAGCGAGGCTAGCAATCACTGTCATTTTTTGCTGGTAATAAAATCAATTTTGCCGCGCAGCTTGACAGCTTTGTAATACCTTGAATGCCTAGTTTTGATTATAAACACACTATTTGTTTATTATGGGAAGCTTAGACACTTAAACGTACTAAGAGGGGGAAAAAACGATCCTCACCTGAATTTCTGCTACAAAAAGGACCTGCCATAAGTTTGCGAGTGCCGGTTGGTTCCCTGTGAAATTCTGAGCTGGCACCAACCATGGCAGCTCGTTCCTTTTTAAACACAATAGGTACTCCGCAGAACATAAGACTGGGTCGTCTGTTTTCTGTACCCGATACCGTGAACACGTCCCTGTGGTCCTCTTCTCCTACACAGCGTTAAATGGCTCGATAGCCTCCTGTCTTACAGCTGTAACCTCATTTATGGAGCCAGTTCCTATGGTTGGATGGATTCTCACATTTCTGAGTTAAAATACACTACAGACATTACCACCGCCAACTTATTTCTTTGCGAGGCTTTGTGGCTGCGGGCGTGAGACACATTGCTGGCAGAAGCCATTCAACGTTTTGAAAACAGAACTGGTGTTTCTGTTTTTTTTTTTTTTTTTTTTTTTCCAGCTGGATCTGGTGTTGTGTGGGCTGTTAGACACGCTGTTCAGGAGCCCACATGACGGGAATGTGGGATTTGGGGATCGGGCCAGCAGAATTACAGCCCAGATGTTTGCATTGTCAAGGGAAACAGATAAGGCACAGAATGAGCTTCATTGGGTAATGACAGTTCCTGGTCCTGTCACCCAAAAGGTATAAAGAGCTGAAGGAGAGGAGACTCCTGGCAGAACCCTCTGCTGTGACTGTGTCCCCACTCTTGGCTGTACCCACAGTTCCCAGAGCCTGGTGAGTTCCCCCCTGCCTGCTGCAGTGTCTCCCCTGGGCTGCCTCAGGTGATTCTTCTGACCTTTGTCTCTCTGTGGTTGGCCTGAGGCAGAAACACCCCCAACACTGTCCAGAGAGGTTTGCAAAGCTAGTACCCCGACACTCTGCATAAAAGAATCAGCTCAAATTGTGTGCTGGGGTGAATCAATACAAACAAACAAATAAACACACACACACACACACACACACACACACACACACACACACAAATCCGTTGAGTCCCAGAGGCTCGTGGAAAGCCCAAGGTATGTTTAGCTGCTTGGAGTTGAGTTGTGCTGACCTCTGACTCTCTTCCCTAAGTGGCAACTCCTGCAGGACAGAGACACAAGCCCTTTTTGCTACCAGGAGTGTTATTGACTCCTTGGACTGGCTTAGCTGACTTGAAAGGGATACACGGCTCAGGAGCCCACAAAGTTTAGCACAGAGCTTAAAAGTTGCTGTCCAGCCAGGCATGGTGGCACACCCCTTTAGTCTCAGCAGTCGGAAGGCATAAGCAAGGGTATTTCTGTGAGTTCCAGGCCAGCCTGGTCTACAAAGCTAGTCCAGGACAGTCAGGGATTGTTATACAGAGAAAACCTGTCTCCAAAAGCCTAAAAGGAGAAGGAAGAGAAGAAGAAGGAGGAGAAGCAGGAGGGGAAGGAGGAAGAGGAACAGAAGGTGGAGGAGGGAAGAGAAGGAGAAGGAGGAGGAGGAAGAAGAGGAGGAGGAAGAAGAGGAAGAGAAGGTGGAGGAGGGAAGAGGAGAAGGAGGAGGAGGAAGAAGAAGAGGAGGAGGAAGAGGAAGAAGAGGAGGAGGACGAGGGAGAAGGAGGAGGAGACTGTCTGTGTCAGACTGTTTCAGGTAGGATGTTTTTTGACCTGACTTTCCACTATTTTGTTCTTTTTGGGTGATGACACTTTAGGCCCATTTCTGGATGTCAGTAAGATCACAGCACGCTCTCTTGTGACTTGTGCTGATCATAGATAAAGATCTACACAGGCCAGTGCATGTCATAACCATGGTAACGTTACAAACACACAGACCAGTGTATGAGGCAAGGCCAAGGTTTCCAGTACAGGCAGACATGATTTTTTTCTCTTGCAATGGAAGACCACTGAACTGGTGGCCCCGAGAGGAAGAGACAGTCCTCGTAGGACTGTCTGTAATCTGCAAGCTCTGAAATGTCAGCTTCACCCTCCCACCAGCCATGGCATCTGTGAGGAGCTGAGCAGCATTGCCGTTTGCTGGCAGAAGCAAGGCAGGGTGAGTATGTGCCCATTGCCTAGGACACCTGGTTCTCCAGTGTTTATCAGACCCAGGATAGGAAGCAAAGAGCTCACTATAAAGTGACTGCTGGGTCCTTACCAGGAGAGAGACACCATGTGCCTAGGGACATGGGGGCAACCAAGGTATGTATTGAACAGCCCTCTCTTTGACCAGCCTAAGTAGATCTTTAGATGGGTGATGGGATACCACTCCCAAGTGACTCCCACAAACTGTTCCAGAGAGCTGCTCACTTCTGTGTCCTTAACCCCAGTCTGAGCAGAGGCAGCTAGAGGACCCCACTCCATGGGGGCAGCGGGGAGCAGGAGATGAGCCTGCAGGCTCTTGAAAGTGTAAGTCGCAATGGTGGCTCTGGGGGCATGTTAGGTTAGGATCGGGTTCTGGGGGGAGATTGTGGTGCATTAAGGCAGGCTGTGGATGTGAGGTGGAGGTGTACGCTGCCGGTCTAGGGCATGCGTGCAAGCTCTAGGGGCAGCTGTGGGATCAGGCTCTGGAGCCAGGCTGAGCTGCCACAGGTTTGCAGTTTGCTCTTTGATGAAGTTCACTCCTGTGTTCTGTGGAACTAACAGAGCTTCCTAGGTATGTGCTTCCTAGAACCTGCAGGGTAGAAAATAGATTTTTTGCAGAACTCCACTGGAGTCCTTTCCACACACATGTCATACTTCCTGAAGTGCACCTGCTACTCTGCCCATTGTTGCACATCCACAGGACAGGAGGAAGATGGCAGAGAGAGCAGGAGAGAGAATCACCTCCCCTTGCTGTTCTGTGCGGTCCTCTGGCGTTCTCTGGCCAGACGGAACACGTCCAGTTCTAGGACACCAGGAAGTCTGGAGGCAGTGCGAGGTCCCGAACCATGGTTCTTGCCATGTCTGGATCAACTTGTGTCTGGATTCTTGTTATAGGAGCAGAATTCAAGATTCTAGAAGCCTATCTCTATTTGCAAAAGGGAGAAGTTTTAAGGCTCCAGGCCGTCCACGCCTCTTCTTGTCCCAGCAGAAGTCAGAGGGCTTCTTGGAGTTTGCACTCAATACTCTCCTCACGCCCTACAATCTCCACTTCAACCGCTCTGAAACCTGGCCCTGATGACATCTTTTCTGGGTCCCAAGAGTTTGGGTGTTTGTCAGTGCACAGGAGGGCGCACATGGCTACCACAGGATGATCAACACAGAGGAGGCTGCAGGGAACAGGACTTCCAGCTGGGGACAAGCTGGGTCAGGCTGACACCTCCATCCTCCCGAGTCAGAACCTGACCCCAGAATGGCAGGTGTGTCTCTAAAGCGAATGTCAAGTGGTCTTGCCTGCCACAGTCTCGGGCTCCAGGGTGAGGGTTAATTTGCCAAGTGGAGGCTCAGGCAGGGAAGGTCTGCTCGGGAAGCCCTGTGATTGTTCTACAAGGTGTGTGGACAGCTGGTTACACAGAAGCCTCTCTCCCAGGGACCCTGGAGAGGTCCCTGCAGCTGAAGTGGCAGGAAATAGTTCTACAGGATGGCACCATCTCCCCTGACAGGCAAGCGGCAGAGGTTGCTGGTTGGCCAGGCGTCTAGACAAGTGCTTCCCCAGGGCCAGGCTTGGCTGCTTAGCAGAGTCCAAGCAAATCTGAAGTGGGGTGAGAAACACAGGGGAATGTTAGTGACAGCCAACAGCAGCTCTACCTGGCTTCCTGCTAGGTGGCTAGGGCAGGCACTGGCCTGTGGACTGATGTGTTACTGGCCTCTGGACTGAAGGTGTTAGTGTACTTCCCCCGGCTGGAAGAGAGTGAAGCTCAGAAAGGCCAAGACACTTGCCCCAAGTCACAAAGTGAAGAGGCAAGGTCCAGCTGAAGCTACATAACTCAGTCATGATGTTCAACTCCACCAGGCCTGTCCTGTGAATGTGACACTTCATGTTTCCCTTCAAAAACTAACTAAAAGCCAGGTATGGCAGCCTGTGCTTATAATCTCAGCACTTTACAAGTTACAACAGGAGGATTGCTGTGAGTTTAAGGCCATAGAAAGACTCTGTTTTGGAAAACTAATCGAGGGCTTGGGAGAAGCTCAGTCCATAAAATGCTTGCCTGACGTGTGAGAATCTAGGTTTGATATCTACACTCCTGTAAACCAGCTGAAACTGGTTGTGCATCTGGCAAGCCCTGCACCAGGGATGCAGAGACAGGAGGTCCTACAGCTTTCTGGCCAGTCAGCCTGACTACCTGGTGAACTCTTGAACAATGAGAGACCCTGTCCCAAAATAAGGTGGCATTGCAGGAGTAATGAGACTTGAGATTGACTCCCACACCTACACACACACACACACACACACACACACACACACAGAGAGAGAGAAATGTACACTCACAATAGCACACATATTCACACACAGACACGTAGAGAAATGTAGACACACACACAGAAATACAGACACACACACACACACAATAGCACACATATGCAGCACACACAGACAGACAGACACACACACACACACACAGAAATGCACACCCACAATAGCACACATATGCAGCACACACAGACAGACAGACACACACACACACACACAGAAATGCACACCCACAATAGCACACATATGCACACACAGACACATAGAGAAATACAGACACACACACACACAATAGCACACATATGCAGCACACACAGACAGACACACACACACAGAGGGGGAGCAAGAGGGAGAGGGAAAGAGAGAAATACACTCACAATAGCACACATATGCACACACAGACACATGCAGACACACAGACACACACAGATACACACACACGTACACACACACAAGTGCACACACATGCTCACTCAGATACACACAGATAGGCACAGACACATAGACACATACAGACAGACACACCTGTGCAGAGATACACAAGAGCACACATATAGACACATACAAAATGCATACATATGCACACACAGATACACTGTTGCTCAAAGCTGCTAAAGACAGAGTTGTTTAAGAATGAATTTTGGGGTGTGTGTGTGTGTGTGTGTGTGTGTCATCTTGTGTACATGGAGGTCAGAGGTCAATGTCAGGTGCCTTACTCTTCAGCTCTACTCTGCATTTTTGCAGCAGAGTTTCTCACTAGCCTGGGGCCCACAAGTTCTATTAGAGCAACTGGCGATGAGGCCCCCAGTTGCCTGCCTTGCTTTGATTACAGGTGCACCAGCCACAACCAGCTTGTGGTGTGAGGATGGAGCCCACGTCCTTACGCTTGCACAGAGAGCATTTTCTTCACTGGCCCATCCCCCAGCTATCAAAGACATACTTCTTCCCAAACATCCCTGCCTTACTTTGCCTTGCTGCCCAGTGTTCAGCCGTAGGTTCCCCAAGGCTTTCCCCCAACCCTGCCCTTCCCCGTGGACTCTTGGACATCTTTGCGGAAAAGGGGGCAGATGTTTCCTTCAGAAAGGTTAGAAGCTCATTTGCATGTTTCTTGTGTGTAATTAGCATACTGATTGCTCATTTCCAGTTCTAACACTGCACCATCCCCAACACCCTGCATTGTCTCTGCTTCTAGAGGTAATCGTAAACTATAGCAGCGACAGCTACATTTGGGTTCCGAGTGTGGGGTGAGGTGCTTCTTCATGGTGTGGTGAAGCCAGGTTTCTGTCTTTCTTTAGGACTCCTTAAAGCACTGCATATCCACAGTCCAACCATTATCCCCACAGCTATGCCGCCAACCAGAGCAGGTGAACCACCCCATACCCTTCATGGGCATTCTGCCTCCAGGTAGCTCAGCCTTAGGTCTTATCAGATGGCAAAGTCCACGCCACTACGGCCATATTGGGATCCCTCTGTAAATGTAGCACCCTTGGGTGACTCAGCCTCAATTGCATTGTTCAAAGCCCATGGCCAGGATCATGCAATCTCTCCTTCCATTCTCATGTTTGATTCTCTCGTGCCCCTGTTTGGGCAGCAGCTTACATTAACTTTTCCGGGGACGATCATCACATTGACTCTATTTACCCCGGGTTGACACCATGACAAACCAAAGGACAATTACATCAAAACCCAATTTAGTGAGCCAAAGAGTTTTGGGGGATTAGTTACATATCGTGGATAAGGAATTCAGTACAGGAATGTGGAGGACGCTGCAGGAGCACAGTGGGAGCACACTATGAGAGTACTCTGTAAGAGCACCCTGGGGGGAGCACATAGTGGAAGTACTCTGTGGGAACATACTGCAGGAACATGCTTAGGGAGTATGATGCAGGAGCACTCTGTGGGAGCACGATGCAGGAGCACCCTGTGGGAGCACCCTGTGGGAGCACCCTGTGGGAGCACCCTGTGGGAGCACGATGCAGGAGCACTCTATGGGAGCAGTCTGTGGGAGCACCCTATGGGAGCACGATGCAGGGGTACCCTGTGGGAGCACCTTGTGGGAGCATGATGCAGGAGCACTCTATGGGAGCACCCTGTGTGAGCACCCTGTGATCCTCTCCCACTGCTCCCATTTCCTGCCTGTCATCTGTCAGGACCTCAGTCCCCCTGTGCCTATGGACCCTCAGTGCCTTTAATGCTCATCTGCCCCATCTCCTGCTCCGTCCAATGCTCAGAGACCATGGGATCACTCATTCCGTGTGTGCATGCGTGCATGCGTGCATGCGTGTGTGTAAAACCATGTTCTCTTTTGAGGAGCCTGCTAACATCCCATGTGCTATATAAGAAATGTGTGTACACTTGTAGTTGATTCCCATCTCTTGCATTCATGAAATTCTTCACACATTGGACTTAGAGCAGTGGTCCTTAGCCTTCCTAAAGACTGTGACCCTTTAATACAGTTCTTCGTGTTGTAGTGACACCAAAGCATACAATCATTTTTGTTGCTGCTTCATAACTGCGATGTTGCTACTACAATGACCAATCACAACGTACATATCTGTGCTTTCTGATGGTCTTCATCGATCCCTGTGAAAGGGTAGCTCAATTTACAAAGGGGTAGAGACCCTCAGGCTGAGAACACCCTGCCTAAATGAGACTGTTTGGTCTTTAAAAAGCCAGTCTGGCAGGTGCTTTGTCCTCCCTGGGTCCCAGGTAAGCTGAGAGGCTGACATAGAGCAGCAGTGTATGAGAAAAGAGAATGTGAGCTCTCTGTCCTCAGTCCCCCGTCTTAGGGTTTCTGTTGCTGCGATAAAACACTGACCAAAAGCAACCGGGGACATGGTTTACCTCAGTTTATAATCCAGCTTGAAGGGAAGTCAGGCAGGGCAGGGGAGAGAGGGGAAGGCAGGGCAGGAAGTCAGAGCAGGAAGTCATATTATGGAGTCACAGGAGGAAGTCCAGGCAGGAAGTCAAGTCAGAGCAGAAAGTTAGGGGAAGAAGTCAGAGTAGAAAGTCAGAACAGGAAGTTAGGCCATGAAGTCAGAGCAGGAAGTTAGGGGAGAAAGTCAAGGGAGAAAATCAGAGCAGGAACTTGGATGGGAACACTGAAGGAGAGGCCATTGAGGGTCACTGTCTAATGGCTTGCTCCTCGTGGCTTGCTCAGCCTGCTTTCTTATACAATCCAGGACCACCTGCCTAGGGATTGCACCGCCCATAGTGGACTGACCCCTCCCACATCAATCACCAATTAAAAAAAAATCCCACAGACTTCCCTATAGGCCAATCTTCTGGAGGCATTTCCTCAGTTAAGATTGCCTCCTCCCAGATATGTATAAGTGTGTCAAGTTGACAAAAACCAAACCATGTCTCTCCCCATACAGTGTTCATGGAGGTACCAGTCTCCATGCCCCTGCAGCCGCTGGGATCACCTCATTTCCAAGCTGTGCAACAAATTTCTCCAAATAAAGAAACTTGGGTCATTCCCCCTGCAGTCTCAGACATCAAGACTTTGGGAAAGAGTCAAGTGGGTCATTCAGTTCTTACTTGGCTTATTTGTTCTTACTCCTGCTCATTCCAGAAGATGTTCTGGTTGTGGGCAGGGCATCATCTGGAAGCTCAGATGGCCCAGGTGTCCATAGTAACTCATTACCAGGGCAGTAGCAGGCCCTGGACATCAGCTCAGTTAAGGTAGGGGTAGGCGTGTGGCTTGTGCAGGCAGGGACAGAGGCTTAAGATAAAAAGTCTCTCACAGGTTTCAAAACCGCACAGAGATGCATGGTCTTCAGAGCCCTTGTCCAGGAAGCCACACCTCGGTACCCCATCTGATTCTGCGCTTATGAATGGCTTTAATGTTTTCTGTGTCTGAGACGGCGAGTGACAAGAAGTGATGACACAGCAGATATTGTCACATTACTCTCTGCAGCACAACCATGCAGGTCCCAGCTTGGATTTTCGACATTGCAGTGTAGTGCTAAAACTCTCTCAGATTAAAGACTGTGTCCTCCCTCACCTACTAGCTGAGAATGAGGGGAGAATGTACCACTCTGCCTCTTGCCACAGTTCACCCCCAACATAGGGGGGTCTGTTGAGTTTCAGTCCACAGTCTCCTCACCCCCTACTTCAGGATGATGGCTGAAAACATCTGAGCTTCTGCCTCCTGCTGTTGGATTGTCCTTGTCCCTGAGGAGCAAGTGACATTCTGGGACCTCCACCCTTGACTTAAAAGTGTTGAGCTACTCATGCACAGCCCACGGCTTCCATCCTGTGGCGCCCCCACCTGGACAGGTTGTCTGTAGTAACTGTCCTGTAGGTGACATCCAAGGTTGGGCAGTCTTCATGTTTATCTTTGCTGTCTGATTGTGAACTGAGAGCTGTCCTGGGGACCAGAGAAGACTTTTCTCTGCCATGCAAGCATATGGAATTGGGACTCAGAGGTGGAGACTCTGGCCCTGTCATATTCTGTAAACTAGATGCACCAGATCACGGTGTCTGTGCTGCTGAACGATCATTGTGATGAATCACTGTGAACGAGTACTTATTTTGGGGCTCACAGTTCCAGGGGTTTCCATGTTGGTGGCCATCAGGAATACGAGTACACGACAGCTGGCGGGTATGCCATGGGAAGAGTAGTCGAGAGATGACATCTGACCCACCAGCACGAGGCAGAGAAAGAGAGAAGCTAACTGAAATGACGTGGGTGTTTGAAACCCTGAAGCCTGCTCACCGTTCTTGTGGGATCCAGGTTCAGCTTGCAGCACCCACGCACTGGCTCACAACCATTGTAACTCCAGTTCCAGGGGGTCCAGCATCCTCAGTTGGCATTTCCGAGGCAACAGGCACGCAACCAGAACACTTATGTTCATGCAAGTATTAGCCATACATATACAATAAAAATAGGTAAATTTTAGAAAAAAGAATGAACATTTCAAAGTACCACCATTAGCTGTGGGAAGCTCTGCCTTCTATTTTCTGCTCTGATCTTAGGTTCCCTGCGAGTCTGGCTCTGTAGACAACACACACGATGCCAAGAATACTGCCACGCCTCTGTGTACGACCTTCTCCCACACCTCGCTTGGGAAGTCAGGGGTCTATCTCAGGCTTGTCCATCACCAGTATCTGCTGGGAGTTCCCCCTTACAGTGCTGATTTCCTTCCCCACAGTGTCCACTGAGCCAGCCCTGGTGTGGCCAGAGGGCAACTGTGTAAGCCTGTTAGAACAGAGCCAGGGCTGTGCAGGGAGGTCTCTCAAGCAGGTCCTGTATTGGTAGCAGTTTTCTTAGATGGAAGCCTGCAGACTAGCTTGGAGGGTGGGTCCATGCATCCCCCGAATAGGATTCTACCTGGTGGACGTGGGCTTCCGCAAACAGACCCTTAACACTTCCTTCTGATCATTCACAAAAGGCCCGATGTTCCACACCACCTCTGAGACTCATGCTAAGGTAAAAACCTCAGTCTCCAAGATTCCAACTGTGCCTCTGTGAGAGGGGAGACACCCATGTGTCGGCGTGTGACACGTGGCAGTGGTTCTGGAGCCTGGGCCTAACTCTGAACCCCATGTGTGCCACACCAGCTTTGTGAGTGACCTCTGTTCCGGCTTGCTGATTTGCAGACTGGGATGGGTGGCAGAGTCTTGCAAAGAGCAGCGCATGGCTGCCAGCCTTGGCCACTGGCCTCAGCCCTTCCACACCTGCCTGTCCAACCCCCCTCATCTTTTCTGCATCTCTTGACATTCACCGGATCATTTTTCTCTTTTCATCTAACTCAGCTTTCTGGAACGAGAGCTGGCTCCTCCAGGCGCCCAGGATCTCACATCTGATGAGGGCTGCCCTTCCACAAATCCTCTCCCACTTTTGTGCTGACGACAAAAGCTTTTTATATGTATTTTCAATTGTCTTTCTTTCAAGAGATAAATTCCGTGGCCTGCCACCAAATCTGCCTCCGAAAATTTAGCTCAGAGGTTTTCCCCGAGACAAACCACCGTGCGAATAAAGACAGATACTGTATTTTAATCCGGGAACATTACATTCAGAAACTTCTTTTTCAGTCAACACTGGCGGCTTCCATCATTCAGAAGATGTGGATGTTTGGAGGGAATGTACACCCAACTATGATTCCCAACCTTTCAGTCCTGGGTGAGGTTATTTGTTTGTTCTGCTGAAAATGAAGATGGTTGCAGATGTAATATGCGGCCCGGCTGGCAGCCTGCAAACCCACATGTCCGTCCATTCCTATGTTCCTAGTTCCTTGTGGTGAGTGCTGGTGCCAAAAGCCTCCCTCTGGGCAAAAGTGCCCTGGTGGACAGCGTGAGTGAAAGGGGTTCCAGTGAGGAAGGGCACACACCTGCTCAGGTGCTGGCTGCTCCGACCAACCTGCAGTGTTGAATGCAGGCTGGAGATGGAGTCACTCCATTTTATCTTCCCCTCGCCTCAAAAACCCTATGAGAGGAACCATGGAGCCCAGCCACTGGGGGTGGGGTGGGGTAAAGAATGCCAGCTTGGGATCCCATGAGCTTTGGGGAGAGGTGATCTTAAGACCCAATGATCTTAAGACCCAATGAAGAGGTTTTCGGAGCTAAATCCAGCCTCCATGGCAGCTGCAGGTATTTGGAAAGCTAGGTCCTAAAGTTCTACCTACCTGGTTGGTGTTATTCTTGCAAGGAACTAAACTGTGACTTTGAGGAGGTGGGCTGTCCCCACGCAGCTGACATTTCTACCTCTGGAAACTCTCCTGCCCTGGCTTCTAGATCCGGTGGCTGCACACAATAGCCTCAGGGGAGCTTGACACCCCTGAGAGCATCTCAAATCAGCCCATGGGCCAAACAGGAAAACAGCCCCAAGAGAGAGCCCAGAGCAAGGAGCTCTGTGTGAAGGAGAGGAGAGGAGGAGAGTGATGAGTCTTATGCTCCACTATGTTCATCGCAGCCTTATTTATAATAGCCAGAAGCTGGAAAGAACCCAGATGCCCTTCAACAGAGGAATGGATACAGAAAATGTGGTACATCTACACAATGGAATATTACTCTGCTATCAAAAACAATGAGTTTATTAAATTCATAGGCAAATGGAGGGAACTGGAAAATATCATCCTGAGTGAGGTAACCCAATCACAGAAAAACACACATGGTATGCACTCATTGATAAGTAGCTATTAGCCCAAATGCTTGAATTGCCCTAGATGCACAGAGCACATGAAACTCAAGAAGGACGATCAAAATGCGAATGCTTCATTCCTTCTTTAAAAGGGGAACAAGAATACCCTTGGCAGGGAATAGAGAGGCAAAGATTAAAACAGAGGCAGAAGGAACACCTATTCAGAGCCTGCCCCACATATGGCCCATACATATACAGCCACCCAATTAGACAAGATGGATGAAGCAAAGAAGTGCAGGCCGACAGTCACTGGATGTAGATCTCTCCTGAGAGACACAGCCAGAATACAGCAAATACAGAGGCGAATGCCAGCAGCAAACCACTGAACTGAGAATAGGACCCCCGTTGAAGGAATCAGAGAAAGAACTGGAAGAGCTTGAAGGGGCTCGAGACCCCATATGAACAACAATGCCAAGCAACCAGAGCTTCCAGGGACCAAGCCACTACCAAAAGAATATACATGGACTGACTCTGGGCTCCCACCTCATAGGTAGCAATGAATATCCTAGTAAGAGCACCAGTGGAAGGGGAAGCCCTTGGTCCTGGTAAGACTGAACCCCCAGTGAACGTGATTGTTGGGGGGAGGGCGGTAATGGGGGGAGGATGGGGAGGGGAACACCCATAAAGGAGGGGAGGGGGAGGGGCTAGGGGGATGTTGGCTGGGAAACCGGGAAAGGGAATAACAATTGAAATGTAAATAAGAAATACTCAAGTTAATAAAGAAAAATAAATAAATAAATAAATAAATAAATAAAGGAGGCCAACAAGACCAACAAGAGGGAGGCTCAGGGGGGAGGGGGAGAATCAGGTGGGTGGGGATGGAAACAGTGCACAATGGCTGGCAGAGGCGGAGTCTATTTTCTTGTATGCTAAGTAGCTTCAACAGTAAAGTGACAAAAACCAAAGCAGACTTCAGTCCTGCTTGTTGTCTCAGGTCCCCAGAGTCCTGTGTTGTCTTAATCATTTCCCCTAATCTCAAAACTAGCGCACTCTGCGGGAGATGGGGCAGCATTCTCAGAGACACTGCCGGGACTAGGATGCCCTGAGTGTCTCTGCTGGTGTTTGGGAACACACGGGTCTCCGTATCTCTCTTGGTGGAGACAGTGCAGAGAGAATACGGTTTGCCTCTGGACCCAGGAATATGTGAGAACATTTCACATTCTGAAACCTGCTGTCAAGTTGCTCCTTCGGTGTACCAGCAGCCGAGAGGAAGTCAAATGCTGGTACTCACCCCATGGGCTCAATCTAGAACAACTTCATCAAAGAAAAAGCAGGTAATCTCGTGTCTCTAAACATGGAAGTCAGATGTCAGAGGGGAAGAAGCAGGGCTGCACATGTTCCTTCTGCTGAGCCCTGCATCTAACGGCCTTCACCTAGGTCCCCGTACCTTTGGGAAGCCAGCCGCTGTGTACCTCCAGTCACAGGCGTGGTTTGGGGCAGGAAGCAAAACCCAAATCCAGGAATGGTTCTCTCGAGGGACTCTGGAGACGAAATGTACCTTAAGCGTGAATGGCAGGAGAGTCAAGTCTCGCTTTCTCTGGACCACATGGGTGACAGCATGTCATTAAAGTAGGGGCCTTAAGAAATAGGACCAGCCAGCCAGCCTGGAGGCATGAAGCTGGCTCTGAAGCTTGCCACCCTGCTGGGTGGGAGGAAGGTGAGCCAAACAAACCCCTTCCGGTATATGCCATGTTGAGGTGGACATGTGATCTACTGCCGGCAGAGGCCCACGGAGGGCCAGGAGGTCACGCATGCTCACACCAGCTCTGCAGAGTGGGGCTGAGATGGCTCATGAGGCCGGGGACAGCAGTTGGCATGAAAGAGCTATCGGCTATATCTTCTTGAGAACATCTCACACTAAGGGAGTAGCCGGGGCATCTGCTCACCTAGAAATAAGGTGTCCCTGTGTACAGCTACCTCTCTGTACCCTGCTTCCGTCAGAGACACAGAGAACCAGGCTCAGACGGTGCTTTCTTTAGGATTCAGGATACTTTCACAAGGGCAGCAAGGTCAACACAACATACTAAATGGCTTTGGGATTTACCCTACTTCAAGGCCTAAGCCCAGCCCTGTACCTGGTACTGACTTTCTCTGTAGCACTGAAGGAAAAATGAGGCCAAGGTCTCTCTCTGGGCAGAGTGGCTGTGCTTTCCAGAGAAAAGAAAGTATTTTGGTTTGTTTCGGGCCCTCCTGAAGGAGAGCCCAGAGACACTCAAAGTCGTGAGCCTGCAGTTAGAGCAGGGTTCCCCCCCCCCTCCGTGTTTTTCTCGAGGCAGCGGATGCTCTTTAAAGGTCAGTCGTTAGCTTGGTTCACTTCCTCATCAGGAGCTAATCAGGCACCGTGTGTGCTCTGAGGTCACGACTCTGTGTGGCATTGATGAAACCCACATCTACTCTGGATGGAACTAACCCTGCATCCGGGTCCTGCATCTGACATGCACCGGGACCTGGGGGAGGTGATGTCACTGTGGGGAAAGGGTTCTGAGTCCAGCCCAGCCACTGTGCACGAGGACTGCATCCACGTGGGAGACATGGCCAGAGGAGAAATGGCCATTTATATCCTGAGATCCGAAGAATGAACAGGGAGGTTCAGTGTCCCCTTCCATAATGGGGGTGCTGAGCTGGCAACCAGTAGTGGGGTAGTGACAGGACACAACCCGTCCAGTGGCTATTTACCTGTACAGACTGAAATCTGGAATATCCAGAGTCACAGTGAGCCAGTGCATGCCAGCCAGGAGTCTGCCACTTCTGTTCATGCCATCTCTGGGGATGTGGGATCGCTCCTGGTCCTCACTGTCTGCACTGCTGCATAGACCCAAAGCGCAGCTTTTAAGGGCTCACAATGGCCTCTCTGTGTGGAGGAGTGACCAGGGAGATCAAAGGTCTGTTCATGGGGGGAAGCTCACCCTGAGGGCATCTATTTGCCTCTGGAACCCTCAGTGTCAGAAGGAAAGGTCAGAGGTTCCCTAGGCCCTGCTCTTCTGCCAGTTGTCACATCTAGGTCCCACCTTCAGGCGGGGCCATGCTGTTTCTCATCTGGGAAAACAGACTCTGAACATTCATAGCAGCTGCCAGGCTTTGAGAGACTTGACATTAATGACTAGCACCCAGTAGGTGTCAGACACAGTGCTAGACACCGGGAGAACGTGAGGGCAGAAAGCCAGCCAGTTCCCTCTCTCTTGGCCTGGAGCCTGGAAAGAGAAGTGTTAAGGTGACCAGATTTTTTCAACCCAGAGCAGCAGGTGCCAAGTGAAGGGTTGCCAGAAAGTGTGAGGCTGCAGAAGGGTGTCTGTCTCCATGCCGAGGAGAAAGCAGTGGCTCCTGGAAGTGGCGAGACCATCGCCATCCATCTGTTTTATTACGGAATGTATTCACTGTGTACATCCATGGGACGGGAAGCTAAGAAACACTAAGTCCTTGCAGAATCAGGTGATTTGTAGCGTTCCCAAAATAAGATACCTTGTTCCCTGATACACAGGATACATGGTATCAAAGGATAACACAGCTCCACACAGATGTGTGAGAACCTTACAGAAGGACACACGGTCTTTCTGGCCTCCAAACGGTGACCTTTCGTTTTTGAGAAGTGCAAGGCACTCAGGGACTGGTCTGTGGCCTCGAGCCAGCCTGCCAGTGTTTACACCAAGCTCTGAGCATGACTTTCCTGCCTGTGAAGTACACAAGGGTCTCGCTTTCCTGTCTCATGAAGGCGCTGCAGAAGGGGTCCAGCGTGATGACAGAAGTCACTCAGTAAAAGGCCACACTATATGCATTTGCCATCATCAGCAGGGTGACAGCACCACGGGTGGGCACCGTGACACTAGCCCTGTGCTGAGGTGGTGATCAGGACCATAGCAAATCTCCAGGGTGCTTGGGAGAGGAACTCCTGGGCTCCCTCAGAGCTCCCAGCCTCCAAAGAGGCCCTGCAGGGTCAGCACAGCTCATGGTAGGAGCAGGGCAGATATGGACCTAGTGAGTCTTATTGTTGGGTCAGGGTACTCCTCAAGGGCTGAATTCCAGAGGCTAAAGCTCTAGGAAAGGAGACTCTGCTAGAAGTTTGAGCTGATGCCAGGTAGCAGTCTGGAGAGGCTGACTGAGGTGGGAGACAAACCCAAAGAGTGAGCCTAGAACAGCACTGCAGGGAGCCAGCGAGTCCTGGTCACTAAGTTGTATCTCCATGGCCAACTGCCCAGTGTAAACATGGACACTGGTCAGCACATCAGCCCCCTCTGCCCGGGGAGCAATCACAACACAGAGTGGGGCACTCTAGAGATGCCATGGTGTCTTAGTCTTTGGTCCTGTGCTCCTACAGCATCATGGGAAACCTGACATGCACCCTTCTTCTCCTGGAGCTGGACACAGAGCTCAGGCTTGCTGGGTCTGGAGCTGTCTGCTGCCTGTGCAAGTCACAGGCCGGCTGTAATGAGTGGTTAACATATTGACTGCCCCAAGAAGGCCCCGAGTCATCTTCCGCAAAGGCCAGCCTGAAGCTAGGGAATAATGACTGCTTCTCCAAGATAATTAGTTACTTCCCTTCAATTAAAGAAGGAAAATGCACAGAGCAGAACATTTGTCTCTGTTAACATCCGGGGAGATGTGGTAATTACTCCCCAAAGGTGGGGGCTGGTGTGGGGCATCTGCTGATGAGGCTGGTACCAGAAGGTTGTTTCTTTAGATATGAAGATCACTTAGGCTCATCCTCACCCTGAAGAACTGACCTGGAGTTGGAGGACAGGGGACCTGGGAGGCTGCAGCGGCGGGGAGGTGAGCACGCTCCCTAGACGCTCATCAGCCTGCATTCTGTGTTGCCAGTGCAGGGGATCCCTGATGTCTGTTTCTCCCTGGCACCAGCTCTGGCTTCAGAGCAAGCCTGACAAACAGCTCATTATTCAAACAGATGTTTGTGTCTGTTTCCGATTGCTATTCCAGGGGGAATGTGGCTTCTCGTTTACAAAATGAAAACTGTACTCCAGCTTGTGCGTGACATCAGGTCTTCCCAGCCCGACAACGCTCCTGGCTGCAGAGGCCAGTGGCTTCGGAGGACAGCATTTACAGGGGGACTCCGTCTTCAGCCATGGGTCTGATGTCTCCATGATGGAGTGTTGCTCTTGGTATCAGGCAAGAGCAGAGCCCTAAATAGATTTCTTCTGGAGGCATCTCACCAGGGAGTGGGCATTGCAGCCCTCAACTGCTCGCATGGACCTTCTGGGTATGTGACTATTCCCATCCTTCAGTGTCCTAACCACAGTGGCACCTTCCCCGTGCTACGCTTTCCTAGAGAGTTCTATCTATGTCCTGCCTTCCATAATTTGGAATGTTTTAGTTAACAGTACTCATTGGCAAACCCCTCCGAGTCAATTAAGCACAGGGGAGACACTGGTTGAAGCCCATGTTCCCAGATGTACCCTGGCCTAGCCACCTTTGATCCTGAGGCAGACTCTCACTTCTAGGCTTTTGTTGCCCAGGCTAGCCCACTGTCATGCATTTCTGTCTATACCCCTGTATACAGGACATTTTCTGAGGCCTGTGTGCATTCATAGGAGAGGCAGACATTTTCTCCAGAGCTTATTTGGTGATGGCAACTCCATTAGAGGAGCGAGTGGAGGTGTTGTGCAAAGTTGGTACCATCTTGTCCTAGAAGAACCGGCTCAGGGTCCCAGAGATCGTGTGTTCTCACAGCTCATGGTGGTCCTGGGTTATCCCTATCCATGGCTGAGTCTCATGGTCACCAGCAATCCTGCCCTGGGTCTCTCTGCAGATGCCTACTGCACCCAACACTTTGCAGAGACCAGCAGGGCTGAGTGGAGGACAGGCTACAGAGGTTTCCTGGGTGTGGATGTGACAGGCTTCCATCAGTACCTGTTCCTTAGCCAAGCCTGTAGTCCTGCTCTCCTGGGAAATTCCTGTTACCAGACACCTGTGCCATCAGCAGATGGGAAGGTTGTGGCTGTGCTCTGGGATAAGCCAGTGCAGAAATGACTTCAGTGAGGTGACATGGGTTCCTGCTGGCCTAACTGCCTCAAAAAGAACTTCCTGTGGAGGAGTCCACTTTGAGGATGAAGGCAGGGGATGGAGTTCTTTGAGATTCTAGAAGGAGGTAAAGTTTCCAGGTTGTTCCTCTGCAGCTGGGAGGGGTTCTTCAGTGGTTACAGAAGGAGAGGAGGGGAAAGGGAGACAGAGATTCCCAAAGCAGATACTGATCTTAGCCGTCTCTAGGCTGTGTAACTTTTGGGGGTTCAGAAGAAATCTGCGCAAAGCCAACTTCCTAGCACCCCTGCCTACATCTGACTCGGGGGCTCTCACGTCTTCTCCTGACCATAGACCACATCTGCATGGTGTCGCTCACAGATCTCAAGCCGAGAGAAATGCCTTACCACATCTAGGGAGGTGGCAGCCTCATCGTGGGCCACCACAGAAAGTCTGTGAACAGCTTCAAGCTTGGGCAGAAATGCTGAAAATGAATGACAGCATTCTCGGTCACACTGCTTTCCGCTAAAAACGCCCAAGAAGCATTTTAACGCCAAGCTCCAAGCAGCCCTCCTGCGGGTGATACATAACTCCATTTCCAGCTGTAATCTGGGTAACAAAATGAATACTCCATCATTGTACTATGAATAGTAAATTAACCCAGATAAAAGTGTTCAACATCCAATCAAAACCATTAAGCAACTGGGAGACTCAGATTGGTGTGAACACGCTGTGAAGGCAATTATAACCAATGAATACATTAACTTCAAGAGGGTGGATGGCTCCAGCAGCTTCAGGGTCTCTCCAAATAAATTAGAGTGGGAGGTAACAAAGCAGGAACCATTTGGTTAAAAGGACAGATTTATAGATTGTCGCAGGCCCGCTTGTGAGGGGAAATGGCTGCATAGGAGAAAGACCAGGCCAGAGTAGATGTCAGATAATCATCGATGAGAAAGATAGCTAGGCTAAGCGCGCTGGTGCTCACATTTGATCCCAGCACTGGGGAAGCAGAGGCAGGTGGATCTTTGAGCTGGAGGCTAGCCTTGTCTACAGAGTCAGTAGGACGCTCCCATCCCCCACCCGTCAGGACAGTCAGGGCTGAAAAGAGAAACCCTGTCTCAAAAACAAACAGCAAAAAATAAAGAAGCCTACAGGCTTCAGCATCTTTGCCACTCAGCCCGGCATCAACAGAGACAGCCCGCACGCCTGCGCCCTCCTGAGGCCTTACCTGTGGTCACTCTTACTCTGTGTCTGTTTTCCTTTATGCTATCCTGACTGCTATGCTTTCAAGATAAAATTAAATAGAAAATACACGAAAGAATTTCCAAGCCATCATTCCAGAGGGAGTCATCACTAGCACTTGGGGTAACAAGTCTCCCCCCCCAACTCCACCCCGCTCATATACATTATCCAAGTGGAGGTAGCTGGAGAGCGTTCTGTATGTTAAAATAATTACTATTTTGATAAAAACGATACACTCTTTTATATACAATTCAAACCTTATCAAACAAACCCCAAAGCCAGAGAAACATATTAAGAACATCTCCCCAGACTGTGGAGATGGCTTGGGGGAGGGGTGGAGCTATGCTTGCCGTGTAAGCATGAGAATTCAAGTTCAGTTGCCCGTGACCCATCCAAAAAGCCAGGCATGAGTGTGCAGCTGCAGTCCCAGCCCTTGGGGAGGTAGAGACGAGAGAATTCCAGGGCTCACTGTCCAGCCTAGGTCAGCCAACTTCAGACCTGGTCTCAAAGAGATCAGTTGAAGAGAGAAGGAAGCAAACTTTGCTCTGGCTCTGGAGCAGCTCTGGGCTTTGATACAGCAGGCAGCTATCTGAGCCCTATTCACTTTCTCAAGCCATGGCCAGTTGTGTTCCTGGCTTTTCCCTCACACAGGTTCCCTGGCCTGGAGGCTCAGCTCGAACAAGGCTCAGGCAACATCAGAAAGTCTTCAGGCCTCAGAGAAGATGACAGAGGAACACGCCAAGCTTCCCATCTCCTGAGCCAGGCCTCGGGCAGGAAAAGGAGGTGAATCGAATGTGTCTGCATCACCGTAAGTGACACTGAGACCTGGACTGCTTTACTTGCCTCGGTTTTTAAGTGGAGCCAGAGTCCTCAGTTCTGAGGCGGTGCCACCCCGTTTGTGTAGACTGACTGAGAACTACAGACCGGAAGCGTTCTCCTGTGCCCTGCACGCCGTCTGATAAAGTGCAGGTTCCGTTACTTAGCTCTGAATCCTAATCAGAGTGGAGAATTCCACGCAGGCCCATGTAACATTTGGGCCGTGTTTATAGAAAGAGTATTTACAGTTTATTTGAACCTGCAGTTTCAGCAGGCATCGGGCTCTCTCTGGTGCCATCAATCTCTAAGGCAGTCAGGTTAGCCCTGGTTGCTCTCAGGGACCACAGAACTGCCTCTGTGTGTTCCTGGTGGCCTCCTGCTTTGGGTTTATTCAGGTTTGAAAGCATTCCTCCAGCAACTGTATCATTTCCAGCAACTGTATCATTTCCAGCAACTGTATCATTTCTATTTACCAGTTTCCTTTGTCATTGATAGTGATGTTCCCCTCCCCATCTTACTTCCCCCTCTTTCTTCCCCTCTCCTTTCCTCTCCTCCTCCCCCTCCTCCTGTTCCTCTTCCTTCCCTTCCTCCTTCCCCTTCTCTTCTTTCTGCTCCTTGTGCTCCTCCTCTCCATCTTCCTCTAGTTCCTCCTTCCCCTCCCCTTTACCTCCCCCTCTCCTCCTCCTCCTCCTTTTTCTTTTCCTTGTTCCTAGTGCTGTTTTGAATCTGAAATGCCTCCTACAGGCTTATACTTCGAATGCTCAGTTCTCAGCCTTGGAAGTTTTAATGGTGGCTGCAAGTCCTTTAAGGGGTGGGGTCTAACTGGTCAAAGCTGGGCAACGGTGAAGAGACTTTGATGGTTACAGAGTCCTCCAGATTTGACCCAGCTCACTTAGCTTCCTGCCTGCTGTGAAGTGAAGGAGAAACCCCACACTCCCACTGCCATGAGCAGAGGTACCATGGGAAACCGAAGCCTTTCCGAAGTCATGAGCCAAACCCCCCTTCAATTATTCAGTCCGCAGATCCTGGGAAAAGAACCCAGTGGGAAAAGAACAGTGTGGGGGGAAAAATCACCACCAAAATATGTACTTTCTTACTCTCCTTGATTAGCCGTGTCTCCAATCTGCCTTGTCTTTGAACATTATATCGTCTAAAATATATTTTTCTTGGCTGTCTGGATACTCCCTTGTGCATTTATGAAAACTGTCTTATTTAAATCCCAATTATATTTAACACCCATAAATCCTGTGTCTATATACTTGAGCTGAAAACAGAAAGGCAGAAGGCATAATTCGCCCTCCTGTTCCTCAGGCCTGGGCCAGGGAAGAGGTTGTCCTTGGGGGCTGGATATGACCGTCACGCTGGTCCCTAAAGTGGCACCATCACGTTTACCTCTGACAGGTTAGTGAAAGATTTATCTGTCTCCTCCAGGCCACCTGAAAGCCACTTCCTGTTCCTGAGGCCTCTGGGTAATTCCTCATTTATCTCAAGGCAAGGCTGATTAGCCAGGTTGGCTGTGATTAAGTGTGTCTTCAGGCACTTACCCCTCCCTCCCTTGGTTATGGAGGAGTCTCCTGTAATTAAGCTGCATTGTGAAGAAACAACTTGATACATTGGCTTATTTAGAGTTCTGACAATATGATAAAAAGTCCACAGATTTCCTTAACAATTTGCCTCAGAGAATGGTGACATCATATTTGAAATTCTTTGGAACTTAAAGTCAGACATGAAAGACGCAGACTACGGTCCAGACTATGATCCAGACAGCGGGAGAAGTGTTTTGGGCAGGACCCCATGTATAAGCCATTTGTGAAGGACTTTTCCATCAACCCCACTGTCCGAAAGACAGGCAGGCCAGCACTAAGACGTTTCTCAGGACAGACATGCTTTCAGAGCAGACGGCCAGTGCTGCTCTTCCTTCTGTGCACCACAGTGACGCCTTTCAAGTTCCCGTTGTCCTTTAGGACATGGAGGGACGCACACTCTGCCTGCTTGCCTCATGTTCAGTTCTGTTGCTGTTCCTGTTGGCTTGGCTGTTACTTTGATTGGCATCTTCTCCGAGTTTGAGAATCTGGTTCTAGGGAAACACTGAAGTCTGTTTAGCATTTTAGATAAACTTCAGAGAGCTGTTTGCTGTGCAGCGAGAGGGACCAGCTGGCCTCCGAGGTGCTGTGGCATGGCGTCTGCTCGCTACATTACAGGTGCCAGTGGTCTCCTCGAGTCTAGATGAGATGTTTAAAAAGAGATTTAAACGAGAGAGAAAGGGAAAGGAAGATGGAGAAGAAGGAGAGACAGGAGAGGAAAAGATGAAGGGAAACCGGGAAGGAAGGAAAAGAAAGGTGGAAGGAAAAAAAAGGATGGGGAGGGAAAGAAAAGTAGATACTGCATGGACCTTTTTATTGCTGTGATAAGGCACCATGGGTAAGGCAGTTTATAACAGAAAGTGTTTATTTGATGCTCACAGTTCCACAGGGTTAGCAGGGGACGGGGCAGCCATGGGGCAGCAGAGCACTCATAACAGATCCACAAGCAAGAAGCAGAGAGAGAAAGAGCTAAGAGTGACCTTAAAAACCCACCTGCACGGACACACCTCCTCCAGCAAGGCCACACCTCCTAACCCTTCCCAAATAGTTCCACCTACGGGGGGGGGGTGCCGACCAAGTATTCAAATATATGAGCCTATGGGGCCATTCTCATTCAAACCACCACAGAGAGAGGAATAAGGATGGGGAGGAGGAAACCTGGAAGTAGGAGAGAGAAAATAAATAGGGAAAACTTAATATCTTAAGAATTGAGTGCAAGAAACTCTAGGGGTCGTTCCGGAGCCTGGGGTAGGGCGGAAGCTCAGAATGGCATTGCAACTTCAAAACTTCACTATAGAGAAATACGGTCTGGCTCCAAATGCCAATGTAAGCTAATTATGAAAGACATCTGAGATACCTCTCAGTCTCTAAGCCATCATGATAGGCGATAGATACATCTTAGTTATTTTACAAGGAGGAGCCCAGTATAACTGGGCTTACTTGCCCAGGCTTTCCAGCACGGATGCCAAGAGGGAATCCAATGCCAGGATATTTTCTGCTGGGGAAGCTTCGCTCGGTTTTCAGAGTGATAGAGTTAGCCCGCTGCTCCCTAAGCTTGTCTAGACTTGTTGCACAAGTGTGGGCGGGGCCAGGATGAAGGCTCAGACTGAATGTGAACTGCTCAAGTGTGGGCAGAGTTACAAATGTGGGTGGGGCCACAAATGTGGGCGGGGCCACAAATGAGGGCGGACGCAGGGCTGGATGCGCTGGATGGATGCTCAAGCCGGAAGTGAACACCATCCCTACAGATACAAGTTGGAACTAGAGCTGTGGCTTTTTGTTTCTGAGTGACTTTCCAGGTGTGCTTTCTATTATTTTTTGCTAACCTCTTGTTCCAACCACTTACCCAGTGTGCTGTCTCTGTCCACGGGATTGCAGTGCTCTATGGGAAGATAGAACATTGTGAGCCTCCCTCCCCACTTTGGTCATCTCTTCCATGAGGCCGAACGCTCTCTCCTCTTCTGACTCCAATCTCAAGTCCAGCGAAGCACGTTCCCTGTGACAGCGCACAACAGTACGCATCATTAAAACGCACAGAGGCTCTAAAGCACGTGAATAAGAAAATGTATTTTACATAAACCAATATTCATGTCTCATTCTGCTTATAAAGGATTGCCTTCAGTCTTACACAGCTCCCTCTCTTCCCAGTCAGCCTTTCAGCCGTCCTCTGGATACTACGCATATGTTTGGACTCTCCGATAGTGTAATTAGCAGATTTCAGATCCAGATCCCACTGTGGCCTGGTGGCTGCTGGAAAACCGGTCAAATCTTCATCAAGATGAAAGGAGGGTGGAACCCCTCGCTTTTGTCAGACGCTATGTTTTTATTGTCAAAGACGCTCGACTGTCTTCTGCCCTTACCTCCCACCAGTGCCTGCCCTCCAGTATTTCTGAGGATTGATTCTCCTGTCTTCTTTTAAAAACGAGCAGCTATTGAACATAGGCCCACAGGACAGGGGGAAATTGATCCTGTCTCTTGAATCTGGCCGGCTGGACTTCGACTGTACGGTGGGGATGCCTAGGGGACGACTCTGAACCTTTGCCTCTCGCACACAGGAAAATAGCCTACAACTTGTTCTCGGCAGTGCTCCTGGTAACGGCTTTCCAAGGCTCCTATCCTGCCTCTCTTTGCTTGACCCCCTTCTTGCTTTAGATCTCCACCCCTCCATCAAATTACTGTGAAGTCCTGGAAGCCACAGAGAATCAAAACTGGGGGAGACGCACTCATACCCCTAGGGTATCGCTCAGCCAGTGATTCAGGTATGAGCTTCCTAAGGCCCGTTTTATGAGTGGCTTAAACCACCTTCAAATGTAGGTCGGAAAATTATTGGGGCTTTACTTATTCCCTCTCCTTTTGGGGCAGATGGCTGAGGCTCCCCGTCTGATTAAAATGATGAGAGAGGCATATGCTGAAGGCAGAGCCGGCAGGTCCTCAGCAAACATCCACTGCTGGACCGAGGGGAGAGACAGTGCTGCAAATGTGGACAATGAAGGCAGAAACCCAAAGATGAGGAATTAGAGACAGTTGTTTGTTAAGGAAGTTGCACAGCATCTGGGAGGTAGCTCCATTGCTGAAGGATGCCGGTTACATTTTGCACAGTTCCCAGAACCCAGCATAAAAATTCAGGAATGGGCAAACTCTAGTTTGTGATCCCAGGGCTAGGGAGCTGGGGACTGGCAGATTCCTGGAGCTCACTGGCCAGAACCTATCCTAACCATTAGGCTACATGACTTAAAAGACCCTGCCTCAACAAACAGTGTAGATGGAGGCTCCTGAAGAAAGATAATATCTGAAACTGACCTCTGGGTTACACATGCCTTGCTCACGCACACATACGCTGTTGTTGCAAAGCAGAGGGGCACTAGCCTGGAGCCATTGGTGGTGACTCTCTTTACGGGCTCCTTTGTGGACATCTTTGTTTCTCTCCATTCATCATTTCCTAAGCCATGCACAGAGTCTCTTAACCTCCCTCTTCCTCCTCCTTATCCATCCATCCTACGAATATTTGTTGAGCACCTACTATGCCCCTAAACTTGGAACACACAAGAGAGACAAACGAGCCCTGCCTACATGGAACTGAAAAATTGATAAACTGAAGCTCAAAGCCAAACCTGACTTTCCTCCTGTCGGTTGCCACTCAATGGGCGAGCTGAAAATAGTGCTTAAATTAATAACTGAAAGAGACATTAAGAGAACTTTATTGGATGAGATGTGAAACTTACATCGAATCAAAACTGCAGTGTCCATAAGCAATGAGTCAGGACTGTCCTGAGTCACACCCAATTGTTGTGCATGGCAGTTTCTGTCACATAGGGGTTGCTGGGGTAATTATGACAGTCTCGATGCTCAGAACTTCTCAAAAATCTACTCACTCAGCTGAGTGGATGGGGAAACAGCCCTGTCGTTCTCTCCAGTGCCCTGTGACAAGCCTTCTATCTGTCCCCTGTCACTCTCCCATGCAGTGTGACCAGCCTTCTCTGTCCCCTGTCACTGTTCCTAGTGCCCTGTGATGCAGCCTTCTCTGTCATCTGTCACTGTCCCCAGTACCCTATGACCAGCCTTCTATCTGTCCCCTGTTATTCTCCAGTGTGGTGTGAGCCAGCCCTTTCTCTGTCCCTGTCACTGTCTCCAGTGCCCCACTGTCCCCAGTGCCCTGTGACCAGCCTTCTCTCTGTCACCTGTCACTGTCCCCAGTGCCCTGTGACCAGCCTTCTCTGTCACCTGTCACTGTTCCCAGTGCCCTGTGATGCAGCCTTCTCTCTGTCTTCTGTCACTGTCTCCAGTGCTGCGTGACCCAGCCTTCTCTCTGTCACATCATGGTGTCACTGTTACTCATCTGCCATGACCTGTATGATCCTAATAACTTGACTCAACAAGGCCAGGAATCACATTTATGTTGGGAAACATCTCTGGTTGCCTGCCCCATGGACATCACAGCGTAGGAACTCTGCCAAAATCCCCATAGAAGCCAGGTTCACTGATTGCTTCTGGGGTGGTGCTGACTTGTGGCTCCTGGATGATGCTGATGTGCAATCATGAGGATGTTGACCCCTCAGTGGAAGGAAGGACAGTGCCATGTGGAAGGCAAACATAGAGGCAGAAAACGAACTCATGTCTTTTTAAACTGTCTCACTTGGAGTCGTTGTTACCCATCCTTCATCACCGAGAACATGCTCTGTCATATTTCACCCACACCCACACCCCTTACCGCCATTTACCCCCTTTGGCTTTCCCACTAAGGGAATGCTCTGTCTTCCATGCCAGTCCCTTTCAGCCTCCTCTGTTTCTCTCTCTCTGTGTGTGTTGCTAGGAGGCAATTTCTATCAATCAAGGATATGAATTCTCCCTTCAAAGGCAATTTGCCCATGTGGTTGAGTTCTTGATTTCCAAGACTGCCTTAGAGGACCTCCTTCCGGCCGGGATGCTCACTGTCACCACACTGCATTCCTTCTTGGGGCTTTTTCTTTTCCTGTTTCAGTTCCTCATTTTCTTTTCCTCATCACTCGTCTTTGGGGCTCTGATCCAGCTGCCTGTTCTCGCTTATGCTGGAGATTTTCTTGTGTACATTATCGTGAGATTGATATGTGTGATTGAGCTGAGCAGTCATTTAACCATGTCGGCAGTTGGGGTCCCCCTGCCCGGCATTGAAGAGATGGCTTCGCAGCGAGTCTTCATTCTCATCTCTGGCAGAGACCTGGGAGTGTTGCCACCTTAGATTAATTGTTCTGTGCAATCTTTCATTTGGAGAAATTTGGGGGATCGCAATGATTCAAATGAGAAATATCCCCATAGGCTCAGGTCTTTGAACACTGGACCCCGGTTGGTGGAGACGGCTGGCGAAGGTGTGGCCTCTCCGGAGGAAGTATGTCACAGGGGGCGGGGTTTAAGAGTTTATAGCCTCGCCGCATTTCCACTTTGCTCTCATTTGGTGTTTGCCTTTAAGGGAGCTAGTTCTCAGCTTCCTTTTCTTTCCACCATGCCTTGTCTCTTGATGCCACACCTCCTTGCCATGATAAACCCTAACCCGTTAGAAACCCTGAGCCCAAATAAACTTTTTCTCCCATAGGCTGCTTTTGGTCATAGTGTTTTATCACAGCAACAGGAAAAGAAGCCCATACAGGGCGCATAGGAGAAGTGAATCTTGAACCTCTGTCCAATGTCATTTGGGTTCAAGAATTCCTAGGTAGAGGTTGCTCTTTTACCTTTCCCTCCAAAAGAATGCAGGGGAGAGTGGGCCCACTGATACCATGTTCTAGGTGGACTGTTCTCTCTCCAGTGTCACCCTCCACCTCCTTCCAGAAGGTCCTTGCTTTATGAAGGTATCAGTCCCACCTGCCTACCTCTTTCAGTCCTTTGTGGAATATTAATGCTAAGCCTTTTCAACACCATCAACTTTTACACACTGTGGGAAACTCAGGCTCTTATACGCAAAGCAAGGAGGTCTGAATCGCACCCTTAGGAAGAAAGCTGGGGTCTGGCAAGAAAAAAAAGTGCTTTATTTTTTAAAATCTCTGAGGTTTGGGGAAATGGCTCAGTGAGCAAAATTTCTTGCCATGCAAGCCTGACTTCCTGAGGTCAATCCCAGGGACCCAGTTAAAAGCCAGATGTGGATGTTGTGCTGCACATCTGGAATCCTGGCACTGCAATAATGAGATAAAAGCCAGAGGCAGGGGAATGGCCAGGAGCTCCTGGAGCAGCTGCCAACAGCAGGAATGGGAGGTCCCATTCTAACAAGGTCAAAGTCAAGAACTGATGCTTGAAATTAACCGTCTGATTT
Source organism: Rattus norvegicus (assembly GCF_021556685.1). NCBI lineage: Eukaryota > Metazoa > Chordata > Mammalia > Rodentia > Muridae > Rattus > Rattus norvegicus. The sequence continues at coordinate 166,752,916 of NC_141536.1, forward strand.
CCATATCCATACCATGACATGAGTCACCTTTCACAGCAGACAAACAGACAGCCAAACAAATATATAATAAAATAAATAGTTTTAAAATGTCGCCTCTTAACACGCCTGACTGGGCCACAGTGGCGGGTGCGTTCTCAGACGATTATTCGGCTCCCACTCTGGGAAGGAACACAGCAGCCCCCAGCAGGAACTCGTGGGATGGATACATCAAGTGAAAAGTCAGACCATTAAACTCCTACTTCCTCTACGCTGGAGCATTCTCCTAGGGGCAGGTAGCTCAGCACCCCGCATCCTGCCTTCAGCAGTTAGCCTATCTTCCTATCCCTTGGCGGCAGCCCTACCGGATTGCTCCTGCCTGTTCAGTGAACAAAGGCCTCCTCCATCTTCCCACAGGGTTGCCTTTCACTCATTGCCCCTCCAAACTGCCCTGGGAGACCCTTAGGTACTATGTTCTTATTCCAGCCTACTCCTCAGAATGGGAGCATTTGACATCATGGTGGGTGGGTGCCGGATTCATTTCCCAGCCTTGCCTCTTAACTAGGCACGTGACCTCAGCAGCAGAGAGCAAAGGTGCCACTTCACACTGTTATGTTTAGGATGGGATGTGGGGGAGGGGAGGATGTCCAAAGAAAGCGCTTGGTACAATGTGTGACTACTGTCCTGCACTGGGAGGTCAACTGTTCTCATATCTTCACGTTTTCTTCACCAAGCACTTGCCACACTCCCTCACATGGAGACGCTGGTAGAGTGAACGAACGAACGAATGAACGAACGAACGAACGAACGAACGAGGGGGAACCACTCCAGAGAGTAGTGGATTTCTGTACATCAGTGAAAAGGTAGATCTACAAGGCTGTAGCCTAGCTCTGAATCCAGTGCCCAATCTATACCCTTAAAACCCCCGTATTTAAATACGAATGTGCATAATTTGCAAAGTGGCCTCACAGCAACCATTTTACACAATTAAAACAAACTTGAAGCACACAAGCTTTCATCTGCACTAAAAGCATAGAGCATCATCAAAAAAAAGCGTGGAGCCCCCATCGGCTACACCAGACAAAACTGGTCTCCATCCCACCTCTGAGGCTGATTTGGTAAGTGTCTCAGGTTTTCTGTGTACTTGTATAAACACCCTTTCAGAAAGTTAGGGACTTTCTGCCTGTGTTAACATAGGGGAGGTTGTTCTGCACAGACAGGTCTGCAGCTCAGCAGTCTAATCCTATTGGTCAGGACCGAGGAGGTCTCCCCTTCCCAAGGGTGTCTGTACAAAGAGGCAGAGAGGCAGCTGTGAGCAGACACTTCCTCTTGGTCAGCTACTGGGTAGGTGGTTGAAATGTATTTACTCATAAGCAAAGCTCCTCTGATTTCAAGTACATACATGAATATGTGGCATTTTAGCTTGTACCATATAGTTGTGTTATGTATGTAATATAAACTAACTGCATTACGTAATCACACACACACACACACACACACACACACACACACACACTCCATATCCCTCACCAACATCAGTGTTTACTGTGGTGAGAACAAGGTCCAGTTCCCACCTTCTGGGAAACGCCTCCTGCTTTTGTAAGGGAGGGATCCTCAGATCTGTAGAATTACAGATCCTGGGTTTCTCCTGGCAGATTTTCACTTATCAAAGCCTGTACCAAGCTCTCTGTGTGCATGTGTTGGAAGCCAGTGCCTTTTACAAGTAACACCTTGTCCCACATCCATCTCATAATACCACTGCACACATGTGTAGATGCTGTGTCCCTTGGGTCCTGGAGACGGCCGGCCGGTTGGCATCTGTCCTTCTGTGATCAGCAGCTCAGTCTCACCCTATGCTTCTGTTTCCTCTTTGATCTCTTCCTGCTCAGTCCCATTCTCAGAAAATAGATTTAAAACATTGTAATCTATATAAGTATTGTATTTCCTCCAAGATTTCCAACTTAATTACTAAATAGACTTAAGGCAAACTCTTTTTTGCTTAAGCCACTCTTGGTCACTAAATGTAGGAAGAGAAGGGGTCAGTTCAGAAAAGACCCCAAAGCTGAATGCACACACATGCACACACAAACACATGCACATGCACACACACCTGCATATGCATATAGCACATGCACACACATACATATGTACACACAATGCATTCCCACACACATGCACACACATATATATACACATACGCATATACATACACATGCACACACATACATATACTTGTACATGCATATGCATGCATACTTGTACACACATATGCATATTCACACACATGCACATGCACACAATGCACTTGTACACATGCACAGATGCACACATGTACATGCATGCACATGCACACAGTGAGCTTATACACACATGCATACACACATGCACACACATGTACATACATATGCATATTCACACCCATGCACATGCACATAACCAAGCACTTGTTCCCCATGAGTACAATAGTGGGAAAGGAGTGTATAGATCCCTGCAGTGCTTTAAGGAACTGCCTGGATGGATAATTTATAAGTGAGTAATTAGCTATTCCTAGATGGGCTCCCGACAGCTGTCATTCTTCTACCTTTTACCCTCTTCTGCCCCATGGTGACATTTAGGGCACAGAGGTGGCCGCTGTGGCTGTGCCATTGCTATAAGCAGCAGGTTGTCACCTTTACCCAACCAATGCCCCTGGATTAATTTAAAACTCAAGACATTGGATTCATCCTGCAAGAGGAAAAAGAAGGTGCGATCACATAAAGTCCCCACCAGGAACTCCGAGTGTCCTATTTTGATATTTGCACAGGGTAGAGCTGGAAAACAACGTATATGCCCATGATGGTTAACATGCCCAACATGAGAGAAGCATAGACTTGGCATGTGTGCCACTCGATCAGCCCAGGGCACTACCCAGCACAGCAACGGTGTAGTCTCCTCCTACACGTATGTCTCCTCCTCCGCCCAGGACACACTGGCTCATCTTCAGTCTGGAGAGGCTATCATCCACTTAGAGCAGTGGTTCTTGACCTGTGGTTCCGGAACCCCTGGGGACTGAAGATCAGATATTTGCGTTCTGACTCGTAACGGCAGCAAATTGAAGTTATGAAATAGCAACAGAAATCATTTTATGGCTGAGAATCACCACAACATGAGGAACTATAATAAAGGGTTATGGTATGAGGAAGGTCAAGAACCCCAGGCTTAGAGCAATTTTCCAAAAATACCCAGACGTCTGTATCTGCCATGTTTAGCAATCACCAGAGGATGGACACTCCACAGCTTGAGGACTTTCTTTCTTCAATTAGTCAACTTTCAGAGATGGTTCTGCCCTGTGCCTTACGGCTGCCCGTTTTCTTCCAATCATTCATTCCAGGGGTACACTTTGCCTATGTAATCAGGTTCCCACCATGCCCCTTCCTGTCCTTGTCAAGGATTTGCCATGAGACCTCACCTCCTATGGTACCTTTATCTCATGCGAGCGGGGCACTAGGGATCCATTCCCAGGAGAAGGGTTCTTGGCCAGGAGACATGAAGATTCCTGGGGCATAGCAATCAGATAGGAACAGCAGGATTCTGATTTAAGATATGCATAAGCACTCCACTCACAGGTAACAGCTACGAAATCCAGAAGAGGCTATGCCTACAGCACCAGAGGGCCTCTGGGAGGTGCACACAGTGCTCCCCTCCCCACAGCCCTGCATTCTCAGGCCTCAGCCATGTTTTCTGTACTGGTGAACTTTGTGTGATGGAAGCAGAATGTGTCCATGTTGTGACACGTGCATGTCCCTGGGCATCACAAGCTTTTCCTTCTCCTTGCTGTGTGACACTCCCCGTAAAGCACCAGATTAGTCCTGGAGATTTCACCCCGTCTTTGTCCCTGGAACATCTGACCACCGTAGCTGTTCTGAACATGCGTGCAGGGCTCAGAAGCATGTGTTTCTGTGGCAGGAGTCACCTGTGGCCTGACACTGACACAGCCTCCTGTGGACACCTTGAAAGTGCCATGGCATCTAATCTCCCAGTGACACATCAGTGAGGGTCACACTTTTCCAGATCCTCACCAGTATTTGGTGTCTTCTCCCTTCAGTCATTCTGGTGGGTCTGGGGTCACGTCACCTGTTGGGTGGAGTTTGCCTATTACCTGGTCACTTGGTGTACTTCCTGTGAAATGCCTGTTCAGGTCTTCAGTTGCCTACTGGGATGTTCAGGAGGACAACTGTAGGATGTCATACAGGTGTAGGCAGGTACAAGGTCTGTCTTTGGACGAGAAGGAAGGATGGGAAGGGAGAAAAGGAAGAGACTGGAGCGAGAGGGAGAGGCAGGGGAGAGAACATGGAGGCTGATGTTAAGATTCCTCTCTGCACATTTACAGGTTGTTATGAATGTTCTTAAGGGGTGGATGTGCACAGGGCTTTGTATGTCTAGGTGGGCAATTATGTCTTATCAATTAGATCAGAGGTTAGTGTCATGTGGTGATTTAAGTTTAAGAGAGTATGTGGCAGCTGGAGATACTAGGCCTCCACGGAATTGGGATGTATATTTCTGGCATGGTGGCAGCCTGCCTTGGGAACTAGATGAGTAGAGAGACTGTTGCCAGGCTCAGAGAGAAGCCATTGGGAGTGTGATATGGGATGGAGCAGAGCAGGTGAGAGGCTTTGCTGACTGAGATAAAGTTATCTACCAGATGTCTTGGGGCACTACAGTGCCGGATCTAGTGCGGGGTAAAGAAAGCCATTTCTATAATCTTACAGCAACAGATACCCTCATCAAACACCAGATCAAAGGTCTTCCTTACATGCATATGCTGCAGACATCTTCTCATACCTCCTGCCTTGTGCTTGTCTGGGGGTGTCCTTGTGTGTTTCATGGGTAACTAACTCATCACTCTCCCTCCTGACTGGTCTACGGCTACCTTTCTGCCCCGAGGTTCAACAATGATCCATCCTTTGTGTGAGAGGCTGAGTCTCCATGCTTCATACTTGGATCTGTCATCTGTCCCGCGCTAGCTTTGGGGTTTAGAGTTAGAAGTCAGGGCTTTCATTCCCACCAAACAGATATCTGGCTGCCCTGAGCCATAGGGTCCATCTTCCCTACAGTGCCCCTGCCTCCTCCTAACTCCTGAGATTGGCTCTGTGCAGATTAGATTCTGTTACCCTGGTCCAGTGGTTCACCTCTAATTTATCGTACATCTCCCTCCAGGGTCCCGCAGATGCCTGGAGTGTTTATTATTATCCTTCTCCTTGGCAGAACATGTGCATCTGCTTAGCCAGTGTTTGCTGAAACCCCTGGCCTGCGTTTCCTGTTCTCCCCGTGCCTTCTTAGTGTATGCCCCGCACAGTTCACAGGCAAAGCTATGGAGAATCAGATTCACTGCCCACTCTCCCCTTCAAAGGGACTTTGGTCCCTCTGCCGTTAGTAACTCCCACCCCACGTTCCTTTTAATCTCCACAGTGCAAGGGGACTGTAGAAAGAGTCCCTGGTGTGTCCTGTGACAGGCCCTGAAGGCAGCCTGAAGCCCCAGACTGTGCTTGTAAGTAAGGAAAGGGCTAGATGGTGTTCACATTGTGGGACTCCCTCACTGAGACCCTGGGGACCTCCACTTCACTGGACACCCCTGTGACTCTTGATCCTGTAGTGAGGAGCCTTGTGGTTTCTTTTACTCATTCTCCTCGGAAGCTTTCATCCAGTATCAGCAATGTGGGTCCAAATCAGGACCTGAGACAGGTGTTTAAACTCTGAGAGGAGAACAGCACAGTAAATGGCCCTCCAAAGCGGTTGTCCATTTTGTCCCTTGGATGCACCTCCGCCAAGGCTGATATTTAACTGAAAATTGTGTATCCCAAGACAGGGACACGGCACTTTTCCAGCTGTGCCTTAGGGCCCACTTACAACGTTTAACCTTCCACCGTGTGGAAAACACACTTGCAGCCCACATCAAAGGAGCACAAATACGCTTTTGATGGTTTAACAGGAGCTGGCAAGGTAGAGACAGGTGGCCTGGCCATCAAGGCTTCCAGAGTGCTGTGAACTCTGAATGGCATTTGCCTCCTGCTTCCTTTGAAGAAGGCTTCCTGTTTCTTGCCAGAAAATAGCAGCCTGAGGCAGCCATAGCAGGGGCACTTTACAGAGGAGCCCACATCAGCTGGGCAGCTGTGGTCAGGGAGGGAACCCTCCTCCGGGTGCTTTTATAAACATTAAAAATGTGTGTGTGTGTGTGTGTGTGTGTGTGTGTGTGTTTGAGTGTATATATGAGAGTGTGTTTGTGTATGTTTGAGTGTGTGTTTGAGTATATATATGAATGTGTGTGTTCGTATATTTTGAGTGTGCTTGTATGTGTACGAGTGTGTGTGCACGATTGTGTATGTTTGAGTATATGTATGAGTGCATGTGAGTGTGTATATTTGAGTGTGTGTTTGAATATATACTAGTGTGTATAAGTGTGTATGTTTGAGTGTGTTTGTGTGTGTATGAGTGCTTGTGTATGTGTGAGTATGTATGTGTGAGTGAATATATGAGAGTGTGTGTTTGTGTATGTTTGAATATGTGTGAGTATATGTATGAATGTGTGTGAGTGTATATTTTGAGTGTGTTTGTGTGTGTATGAGTGTGTGTTTTTGAGTGTATATGTTTGAATATGTGTATGCTTGAATGTATGTATGAGTAGGTGTGAGTGTTTGTGTATATTTGAATGTGCGAGTGAATGTATGAGTGTGTATGTTTGAGTGTGTTTGTTGTGTGTGCTTGTGTATGTTTGAGTATGTATGTGTGAGTGTGAATGTGAGTGCATGTGTGTGTTCGTGTATGTTTGAGTGTGTTTGTGTATGCTTGAGTGCTTTGTGTATGTGCGTGTGTGTGTCGTGTGTGTGTGTGTGAGTGTGTGCGTGTGAGTGTGTGTGTGAGATATGTCTGGTCCATGGATGACAGAAGAGTATATTGGCTTCCCCTACGACCTAGAATTACAGATGGTTGTGTGCCTCCTCTGGCAAGTATTGGGAGCTAACCTTAGGTCCATGGAAGTACAGCAGGCACTTGTAACCGAGAAGCAAGAGCACTTGAGCGCCGAGCTACGTCACCAGCCTGCACAGTCAGCTTTCCTTGGCATGTGTAGGGGACTGACCTGCAATTAAGAGATGAGCTCGTGAAGGCAATGCACCTCCTGCTTTGTGCTCAGGCCTAACCACCCATGAGGTGCACCATTCCCAGACTCCTCCAGACCGGAATGAAGAAGCAGGGACCACAGCTGTCGTTGCTCTCCAGCTCCCACTGACGGCCAGGGCTTCTCCTTGTGCCTGCATTTTCCCAAGGGCTGGAGGAAGCTGGGTGACTCTGGAGTTGGAGAGAGGTCACCTCTGTGACCAATTCTCCCAGGCAGTGCGTTTGGCCTGCACCACATCCCTCTTCTCAGTGTCTTCTGAAAGCACAGACTTTCCAGCTTCTGTGACCGTTCATTCTCCCCACGTACCTAGGGGAAACATGTGGGCTGGACTCAGAGCTGCATACCTTTCGCCACCCCGATCTGTTTCCTGTGGATGAGCTTGACTCCAGATAGGAAAACGGCCACCACCTCTCTATTGTCAGCATTTATCTGAGGCCGGCTGTGAGACAAGCATCGGACTTCCAGACAGAATGACATCCCAAGAGGCCAGTATCAATCGATGTTAACTGCAGTTTCTTTTTCCTTCGAGAAAATGTGTTGTACATGCACAATGAAATTTCCTTTCAGCCATAAAGAAGAATGAAGTTCTGTCATTTGCAAGAAAATGGATGAAACTAGAGGCCCTCTTATTAAGTGAATTAAATCCGCCGCACAGTGCTAATATACTGTACATTTTCCCTCATTTGCAAGCCTTGGGTTTTATGGAAATATATAAAATCATGCACTCATTTATGGCATAAACATAGAAGCCAAACTATTTAGGGGAACAAAGGAAATTAACAGGAGGGAGCACAGGGAGAGGAAAGGGTGGAGAGAATGAGGAAGAAAAGAGCTCTGAGTGTGTGTGGGTGCAGAGTTCCGGGGAGAGTGGGGAGTGTGGGGAGGGTGGGAAATGTGGGAGGGGAGGGGAGGGAGGAGAATGTGAGAGAAAGGGTGTGGTGTATATTGGGAGGGTGGGAAGTGTGGGGGAGGGTGGAGGGTGGGAGGAGGGTAGAGAATGTGGAGGGGAGGGGGTTATGCATGGGGAAGGAGGAGTGTCCTGGAGGATGAGGAGGTTGGGGAGGGTGAGGAGGGGAAGGAGACTGGGGGGGTGGGTGGAAGGGAGGGGAGTGTGGTAGGGAGGGTGGAGAATGTGCAGGGGAGGGTATGTATGTACAGGAAGGGTGGTGAGTGTGGGGGAGGGTGAGAAGGGTGAAGGCAGGGCAGGGACTATGGGGGGAGAGCAAAGAGTGTGGGAGGAGAGTGGGAAGTGTGAGGGGGAGAGGGTGGGATGTGTGGGGTGTTGGGAGGGTGGAGAGGGTGGGGAGGGTGGGAGTGTTGGGGAGGGTGAGGAGGGTGGGAGAGGGTGCAGAATTTTCAGGGAGGGTGGGAGCTGTGGGGGAGGGTGAGTAGGGAAGGGACTGTGGGGAGGGGTGGGGAAGGATGGGGAAAAGGTGGAGGCTGGGGCAGAATATGAGGGTGTGCTCTCATATCAAGCGGGATCACATATGGGATTACAGTGTACTGTATACCTATACACGAATGGAAATTTTGAAGATCTACCATCCATCAGGATGGTGTTGAGAGGCCAAAAGAGGACACATATTCCCTGGAGTGCCAGGTAGTCTCAGCTACATAATATGGTTGCTAGGAACTGAATCAAGTCCTCTGCCATCGCAGCCCGAGGTCTTAACCACAGAGCCAGTGCTGGAGCCCCAAGCCATGACTGCCTCAGTGCAGATGCTTCCCTTCTGCTCCCTTTCTTGGCTCCCAGTTGGCTCCCCTTCCTACTCAAGAATGCAGAGCTTAGTCTGTGTAGTCCTGGTTTTCCTACTCCAAGGGTCTCAGCATGACAGCTAGTTACAGTGGCAGAGGAGGCCTCCTGTCCCCAGCAGGAAGATCCCACAATGCTGCTTTTCGCAAAGCCACTTATTTGACCAACGGAGCAGAGGTCTGCAGACCTCCTCTCCTCTCCTCTGCTCTTGTACCCAGCCTTTGCAGTTGTACTCTTTTTCTCTCCAGACATTTGCACAGGCTGTTCCTTCAGTCTCTGGTCTTTTCTCTGTTTTCCTCTGACCAGCTTCATGGGACCCTTCTGTCCTCATCTTGAAGGCTGCAAACTTCAGCAAACCTAAGGGGATCACATTCCCACATTGCTTACCCCAAAGAAAAGTCTATAAATAATTTAGAGAATACCTGGAGTAGTTTCTTTCCTTTCCTCTCCTTTCCTTTCCTTTCCTTTCCTTTCCTTTCCTTTCCTTTCCTTTCCTTCCTTTCTTTCATTCTTTCTATCAAATTACTCCATGGGAGGTCACAGGCGGAGCCCAGGACAAAAGTTACCTAGGCTTATGAGCCACCTTTGAATGCTGGTAACTAAACCCAGGTCCTCCAAAACAGCATTAAGTACTCTTAATCACTGAGCTATGTCTCCAACCCCTAACAGGTACCTCTTAAGTGAGAGGGGTAAGGGGGGGAAGAGAGAGAGAGACAGAGAGACAGAGAGAGACAGAGACAGACAGAGGCAGAGAGAGAGACAGACACACACACAGAGAGACAGACAGACACAGAGAGAAAGAGAGACAGAGAGAGACAGAGGCAGAGAGAGAGACAGACACACACACAGAGAGACAGACAGACAGAGAGAGAAACAGAGATAGAGATAGAGATAGAGATAGAGATAGAGAGAGAGAGAGAGAGAGAGAGAGAGAGAGAGAGAGAGACTTTTGGGGAAAAGCATTCCATTTTCAGAGACTCCAGACAAAACAAACATTTTCCTATGGGTTATCCACCTTAATTATCCTTTATGCCAACATGTTTTCCTGTGGCCAGAAATATGGAAATGAACCTGCGAGTTCTAGCCAACATTCTAGAAACAACTACGCCCCTCTTCATCTATCCATGGCACACACAGCTTCCTCATCCCAAACTTTCTTGTTTCTGATAAACTACCAAGTCATTAAGTGAAAAATTAAATTGATCGATGCCCCCCGAGTAGACTGTTATTATTCATTTTAATAGGCATGCAGCAACATTTAATAGATGAACACATTGGTAAGTGTGTAAACTGGGCTTGGAGCCGTTGGCCTAATGGAACACGCTAATCTAGGGCTTTCCTATTTCTTTCAGTGGTCCAGAAAAGCACCTCTAATTTGGAAATATAATTCGGAGAGCCAAAGCAATTCCACGGAAAAGCGAGGAAAACATTTTTCAGAGTCTGCTTTCCACAGACCGTCTAGGTGGAGAAAGAAGCTAGTTTTATTAAATTCTTCCCATTCCGAGCAGGTAGCCCTTATCAGGCAATTTAAATCCATAGAATAAATGGACTTGGTGTGCCAACTTATTCTCTGCCCTGGAAGTGACTATCACATCCACCCGCTCCTGCTCTGACTGGCTCAGCAGGTTAAACACATCGACCAGATACCAGATTTTAAAATAGTTATATATTTCCGCTTCCTTTTAAAAATTATCTAAAATTGCCTGAATTTACACCACGCAATGCAAGAATTGTTGAAATAACTGGGACCACCCCTAGACCGAAGTGGTCCATCTACTTTGAGTACTGCTAAAAGGTTCTACTTGCCCAGATAAGCTTTGAATCTGCATGACCATGGGCTTCTAACCCTTCACCGGTCCTTCCCTCCAACGGTTTCAGTGGCTCACTGAAACTTCTTAAAGTGTGTTGTTCCAAGGCACCCTCAAACCCCCTGTGAATCCATAGCTTCGGTGCCAACTTCACAGGAGCATAGAATCTCCAGACCCCACTGTCCCAACCATACAGGTGGGTGACGTCCCGCAAAGACTCTGGCACTAATTCTTCATCTACTAGGCTGTGGATGACCTAAAGTAACAGATATTTCTCACTGGACTGAAGACTACCCAATGGAACAGGAAAAGGTTTTGGTTTTGATCTCGTGCTAGATGAAAGGTCTGGTCTGGTCTTGTCTGTCTCTCTTCGACTTAGAGATACTTGGATTCCCAAAGGTGGCTTCTTCGCCCTGCACAGGCAGGGGCCTGGGATCAACAACATCTCCACAAATAGTTAATTCCTCTCACCTAGTCCAATAGGCAAGCTGAAAAAGGAAGAGGCCATTAATTGCATGATTTCCCCTGAGGAGATATGAACACATGTCTATTCACCAGAGAAATGGTTCTACCTGAGCAGGACCACTCTAGCGTGGATGGCAGCTAGAAAAAGCTCGTAGAATTTTCAGGCTATTCCAGGGAAGAGTCTCCTCTGTCCCAGCATCTGTTGACTGTTTGTGGAACCTGGGGGAAGGAATTCATGTGTCTTGTCATTTTCATGAACTTCCTGAGTCTGTTAGGTTTCCTCCCAGCTTCTCCCCCTCCCTCTACCTGGAAATGTTTCAATCTAGAAACAGCTACTCCACAAAAGATTTTGATTGATGGTAGGAAAGAGATCTCTAGGCCACAGAAATTTCTCTTTGCAAAGTCTTCATTAAGAGAGAGTAAAGGAAAGAATAATGGAGGTGTGGATGGAGGAAGGGAGAGGGGAGAGTAGGGAGAGAGCGGGAAGGGAGAGATAGTATAGAGAGGAAAGAGAACAAGGGGAAAGAGCAGGAAGGAAGGGAGGGAGGCAGCTAAATGACCATTATGGCAATCATTTGTTTTCTACTCAAGACATTATTTTGTAGAATGGATTTTTCTGTACACTCTAACAAATGGCCACCTTCTTTAAAGAAACACACACAGTGCAAAGTGGTTAGGAAGCACCTTAGCACGTTGCAGCAACTCAGGAAACGATGTCGAAGCCCAGTTGGCGTTAAGAAAGGGGTGAAAATTTGCTAAAATTAATTGGCAGAGGCAAGACTTGCTGTTAAAGAACAGCCAGAGCATCCGTTTCTTCTCCTGCTTTAGAACTCAGCCCAAGGACACAAGCAGACTCCAAAAAATGAGTTCTAATAACTCTGTTTTCGCTGCTGCTGTGCCGTCTGTAGGCGAAGTGTGTGGTTTTACTAATGGTCTCTGACAGTAATAAGTTTCTCTGGTGTTTATCCTTCCTGACAATACACGGCTATAATTATTGTAGCAGAGAATTTAATAAGTCACAGAAAGTGGAATAAACACGACGTTGTGTTTTCTGGAAAATATTAATCCCCTTCTCTCTGTGTTTTTCTTATTTGAGGTTTTCAGTTGAACGCTGTTTTCCAATTGTCTGTTGGCCTGCAGTGGACCGAGTGGGTCCTCCGCCGGGAGGCACTGAAGCTCTTCATTTACCTCCTCTGTGTGGGTGGTTCAGCCCTCACAGACCAAGGACTTCCCCCGGGAGTTCATCAAGTTCATTGCACACTGCTTTCCGCCTGTGGGGGTTGGGATGAGAGATAGCCCCTACAGGCTTGTTCATTCCTTTGAACACCCTGACCCTGTTGGTAGCATCCTTGGGGGTGGGTTTGGACTATTTTACAAGCCTAGCCCCACTTTAAGTTCTCCTATGTCCCCTTCCCTCCTTCTTTCTTTCCCTCCCTCCTTCTCCCTATCTGTCCAAGCCCTCTCCCCTGCTTCACCTCCTTCCATTCCTGTATGTGACTGAAATGTGGTCAGTCAGCTTCCGCACTTCCTAACCAGCCTTGTGCCCCTGCCCCTGCCCCTGCCCCTGGCCCCGCCCCTGCCCCTGGCCCTGGCCCCGCCCCTGGCCCGCCCCCGGCCCCGCCCCTGCCTCAGTGCTTGTTCCATCGGGAAGGCTCCCTAGAATGAAAGCCCAACACACCCCTCTTTCCTGTCTTAATTTTTCAGGGTGCTTCATCATAGCAGAAGAAAAGCAACTAGCACACCACCATTGCAGAAGGGATTAAACAAGTAGTCTGTACATTCACCACGCTTATTTCTCTGACCACCCCACAGAAGCCAGTTTCCCCAGTCACCATCACAGGTCCCCTGCACAACTGTCCAATCAGTACCAGTCCTTTTGGGGTGATTTTCTTCACCCCACTTTGCTGGCATTTCCTTCTCAGTCTCCTTTACTGGCTTCCTCTCAGCTATACTGCATGATTTACTAGATCAGGGGCATGTTAACTCTGAGGACACATCTGACGACGTCTGTCTCGGGTATAGTTTGTCTAGGTTGCCGCATCTTGGAGTGAGGAAGGAGGGGAGAGACACACAGGCAAGATGAGGAGGGAGTCATGGACAGGGCTGAGCATCCTTCAGGGTGTGGCGGCAATTCTTAACAGAATAACCAACGACGCAGTGGGAAACTGCTCTTGATGTTGGGTGTCCCAGACTTCTAGCCTGACTCCTCCTGGCTGACTAGGCCGGCCTCTCCTGGCTTAAGCGTCAGCCATACAAACAGCTCCCAAGTCTGTCTCCTTCCCCGTGTCTACTCAGAGCCTTGGATTCTACATCCAGCTCCAGTCTGCAGAACGCAGACTTGCCGTGCCTAAAGGCAGTACAGAGACTTTGACCCTAAAACCTCTCCTTCTACTTTACTTTCCCAGGAGATACATAAGGCCACTGTGGGCTCTCGATATGTGAACTGAGCTATTCTGAACTGAGAAGCACTGCTTAGCATAAAAAGCTCATGGGATGCTAAAAACAGTACCAAAGATAAAGATGCAAAAACATCTCACTAATGGCTCTTTAAAAGGTTTTTTAAAAAATACCGTTTATGGGGTTGGGGATTTAGCTCAGTGGTAGAGCGCTTGCCTAGCAAGCGCAAGGCCCTGGGTTCGGTCCCCAGCTCCGAAAAAAAGAAAAAAATACCGTTTATATGTTTCTCTCTGTGTGTTCCAAATACATGCAGATGACCACAAAAGCCTGAAGAAGTCAGAACCCTTAAAACTGGGGTATACGTGGTCATGAGGAGCCCAGTGAGGTGCTGGGAACCAAATTCAAATTCTCCAGAAAAGCAGCAAGAACACCGTTAATCATGAAGCCATCTCTCCTTAGTGTGTGTGTGTGTGTGTGTGTGTATGAGTATGTGTGTGTGTGCGTGTGTGTGTGTATGAGTATGTGTGTTTGTGTGCATGTGTGTGTGTATGAGTATGTGTGTGTGTGTGTGTATGAGTATGTGTGGGTATGTGCATGTAGTGTGTGTGTATGAGTATGTGTGTGTGTGTGCATGTGTGTGTGTGCATGTGTGTGTGTGTGTGTGTGTGTGTGTGTGGTGTGACACTGGATTTCCCAGATCTGGACTTACAGTTAGTTATGAGCTGTCTGATGTAGGTGCTAATCCCTGACCTCGTGGCCTCTGTGAGAGCAATAAGCCCTTGTCACCAGAGAGCCATCTCTCCAGCCTCTCAGTAATTTTATACCAACTGCATGCTGGAATGATAATATTTGGGATGTGACTCGGATTGAATAAAGTGCTTAACTGTAGAGGCGAATTCCGAAGAGAGGGCAAAGGGACCCTGAGCATCTCTCCTCACACCCAGAGAATACTGCATCAGCAAAATCTCTCCAACTATTTTGAGACTCAGCTGACTACTGAAGAATTCTCAGGGGAAGCCTGAAGGTTAGGTTGCAGTGGTCATGAGTGAGCATTCGACTCAGACACTGTCGGTCCCCAGCTCAGAGGCCCATGTTAGGCTGGTAGATGCCATGCTGGGTATCTGTCCTGGCTAGAACGGGGTAGGGTTAAAATTATATTACTGAATGAAATGGAGAAGTCCGCCAACGTGTAACAATCAGGCAACATGCTGTTCCAGGAACTCATGAGAGGACTTGGAATCTACTAAGAGGTGAGTGAAACTGAAAACCTGGCAGAGCCACCATACAAGGCCAGAGCAGAGGTGTGGCAGGAGCTGACAGCCATGAGTGAGTGCCCATACTGGAGGGTCAACAGCGTCACTTCACAGTTTAAGAAACTAGAAAATGAAGGATAAACAGCCCAAACTGAGTGGAGGGAGAGTGGTTACAGCAGGCACTGTAGGGACAGGCTTTAGACAGTAGCTAGCAGTGAACTTGAGTTCTCAGTGCAATCAAAATAAAAAAAAATCAATAAAATCAAAAGTTAGGTCTTTAAAAAGACTGGTACAGTTTAAAAAACCTCTTAGTGCTTTAGACCTTTTGAAAAAAGACCCAAATCACAATTAAGTCAGAAATGAAAGTAAAGACTTTAAGATCAATTTACGTAAATAAAAATACAAGAGAATACCATTAACTTTCTCCTACAGGTTGATTGCCTGTGTGGAATGGACACATTAACTCATGAGATGGGGAACTTGACTCCTGAAAAAGCAAGTCTGAACAGAGGGAGGATGAGTCTGAAGAATGCCTCGGTGTCCTATCATCTCTGCAGCTGTGGTAAAACACAGATTAAAACCAATATGGGAGGAAAGCGCTCACTTGGCTTCCACCTCCAGGTCACTGTCCATTGCTGAAAGAAGAGGGAGCCAAAAATTCAACAGGAATTGAAGCAGAAACCGGGAAGGAACTATGCCAACTGGCTTATTCCCTCTGGCCTGTGTCACACCAAACCATGTTTACACACTCCATTCTCAACTGTGTTCACACCAATCCATGTTCATGCCATGCTGTGCTCACACCAATCTGTGTTTGCACCAACCCATTTTCACACAGTCCATTCTGACCCACGTTCACACCAACCTGTGCTCACACCAACCCGTGTTCATACCAGTCGGGGCTCACACCAATCTATGTTCACACCAAGCTGTTCTAACACCAACCTTTGCTCACACCAACCCCTGCGCACATAGTCCATTCTCAACTGTGTTCACACCAATCCATGTTCATGCCATACTGTGCTCACACCAATCTGTGTTTGCACCAACCCATTTTCACACAGTCCATTCTGACCCACGTTCACACCAACCTGTGCTCACACCAACCCGTGTTCATACCAGTCGGGGCTCACACCAATCTATGTTCACACCAACGCATTTTCACACAGTCCATTCTGACCCACGTTCACACCAACCTGTGCTCACACCAAGCTGTATTCATACTAATCTGTGCTTATACCAAGCTGTGCCCACACCAAGCTGTTCTAACACCAACCTTTGCTCACACCAACCCCTGCGCACATAGTCCATTCTCACCTGTGTTCACACCAATCCATGTTCATGCCATACTGTGCTCACACCAATCTGTGTTTGCACCAACCCATTTTCACACAGTCCATTCTGACCCACGTTCACACCAACCTGTGCTCACACCAACCCGTGTTCATACCAGTCGGGGCTCACACCAATCTATGTTCACACCAACGCATTTTCACACAGTCCATTCTGACCCACGTTCACACCAACCTGTGCTCACACCAAGCTGTATTCATACTAATCTGTGCTTATACCAAGCTGTGCCCACACCAAGCTGTTCTAACACCAACCTTTGCTCACACCAACCCCTGCGCACATAGTCCATTCTCACCTGTGTTCACACCAACCCATGTTCATATCAACCTGTGCTCACACCAATATATGTTCACACAGTCCATTCTGCCACATGCTCATACTTCTCACTCCATCAACAAGCCATGTTGATGCGACCCTAACTTCATATCCATCGCCATCTTGTAATCCCCTCAAAGGCCCTTGCAATCCCCTCCAAGGCTCCAGTCTTTCACAGGTCTGATCCTTGCCTGAGATCTTACTTTCAATTTTGTCTGCATGTTAGCCTTCAGGACTTCCTTGAAACTTATATGGCACAATCATGTCTTCTACAGCCCTGAATGTCCTCACAACACAAATCACTTAACTTTCTCTTCACCCATGTCCAGAACCTAGAATAATCTACACTGGCCTCTCCATTCCCACCTCTCAATATCACCCTGTAGCCCATATTCCTAAGCTCAGCATTTTTCAGGACCTGTAGGGTGCACCAGCAACATTGGTTATGGGGACCATAGCATTTGGTGGGTGTTTTCTCTTCCATAATGATACAGTTCCAACCAAGATACCAATGAAAGGACTTGAATATCTAATAGGAAATCACCAGTCTGCCATTTGGGTGCCCTGTCATGCCGGCATGTCTCCTAGAGCAGACAGCCCCTTACTGTTGACTCAGTTTGTGTGATGTAGACAGTCTGAGCGTGGGTTGGGGTCCATGATGTGAGCACATGTTGGGGTGGGTGAGGTATGTGTGCTTGGAACAGATGGTGTGAATTCCCTCTTTGGGAAAGTCAGTTCCTTCTACATCCTCGTCATAACCAGCACACAGTAGGCACTTTAGACTACTGCCTTATTCATTTATTGCTGAACTCTGGGGAGTTCAACAAACCCAGGGCTTTGTAGAACAGGTCTGCCATCTTACCCTTGACTCCACAAATGCCTTTGTGGGTGTCCTTTGCTCATATCTCCCTAGCTCAATTTTGGTCACTCTCCCTCTACCCTAGTTTCTCCTTACCTTTGCCTTAGTCTCTCTATCCGTTCCACTTCATTCCAAGCTCCTACCCTGCTTTTACCCAAGCAAAGTTCCCAGATAGTCATCCAGGTTCATCCCTGTAGCTCACCTCTGCTCCAAGAACATTCTTACTTTACTGTCCTTGGGCCTTGTGCTCACAACCTCAATTTGCCCCCAATCCACCCTTTTCCCCCTCCCCTGCAGGCTTCGTAGACTCTGACCTCTGTGGACCTATGAACCAAATCCACTCGGCCTCTTTGACTTCTGCATCCTTTTGTATTTAGCCAGTGGGTGGGCAGAGCAGCTGGTAGAAAAGGGAGAAGAGAAAGGATAAATTATTAAGTTGTTCTGTCCAGAACACTGCATGTCTATCTCCCTTTCTAAAAACCCAAATGACTGTGCTCTGAGTTACAAAGTATGCTTCCTCCATTTATACACCAACAGGATATATGTATGTACACATGTATTGTGTGTGTGTGTGTCTGTGTGTGTGTGTGTTTTGATTTGTTATCTGTGTGGAGTTGTGCATGCTATGATGTTATTGTGGAAGTCAGAAGACAACTTGGGAGAGTCAATCCTCTCCTTCCACCATGTGTGTCCTAAGCAGTAGGACTCCGGTGGCTTGAAGAACCTTAACCCAGTAAGCCATCATAGTCTCCCCATTTGTCATTTAATAATGATTGACAGAAATGTAACCAGGTGGGTCTTACCATCCAGAGTCATCCCTTAATCTTCTGTTACCTTATTTTTCCCGGGTTGGCATGAACAATGCCAATCTACTCCAGATAGAACACCAGGCACATTCCCGAATCCCACTCACAGACATCTTCCTCCCCTGGTGTGCTCCAGCGTCTGCAGCTGGGGTGCTAAATGGAATAATCCGAGGTGAGGGTCCTGCTGTGTCCCAAGGAATCATTGTACATGGAGGCTTTACCAAATAACTCAGAGCGCCACTGCCTCCTGCTGGTCTCCCTCCTGTCTTCCTCTGACCTTCCTGGACATGGAGGCTGGATTCTCAGTGTCACCCCACAGCACAGCCTCTTAGGCATCCCCACATTTCCCCTCCCAAAGTTACAAAGCTTGTGACCATTGCAGCTGCCACCCAGTCCCTTCTATGTAACCGCCAGTTGGATGTGCTGGCTCCTGTGATGCAGCTCAGAGATAGAGAATAGGAAAAGTGATGTCTCTGAGGTAAAGAGAGGAGACAGTTCCATGAGCACAGTGCCCGTGAGACATGGGGGCCTGAGTTTTATTCCAGGGCCAGCCTGGTACTTGTGCCGATGCCACCACAGAGCTTCCAGACAAAGACAGGCAGCTCTTCACCGGCTGGAGGCTCAGGGAGAGACCCTGTCTCAGAAATTAAAGAGAAGTGACTGAGGAGACATAGGAAGGGGCTCCAAGATGGCAACAGAAGCCACACAAAAGGAATGATCAAAATCAGGTCCAGGAGACAATGTGGCTTCAAGGTGACCCCAAGCATTTCTTCTCACTCTCTCCTTCCACATGTTAGTTAATTAGCAACATCCAAGAGCAGCCATTCAAGCAAAAGGTCCTGACAACAGAAGTGGGTAGGACACAGGAAGTACATTTGTGTGTATAAGGGTACATTAGAGAATATGTATCTGAAAATGTGTGCATATATAATATACATAGATACATAGATACACAGATGATACATAGATAGATACATAGATACTTAGATACATATATACATAGTACGTAGACAGATACAAAGATACATAGATAGATACATAGATACACAGATACACAGATACATAGATAGATACATAGATACATAGATATATAGCCATAGATACATAGATACATAAATACATAGAAACATACACATATGTACATATATACACATGTACACATGTAGTCATATACATATATACATAAACACATGCACACACACACACATACATATGCATATAACATCTTTTCAATGCCTGCAACCTAAACGAAAAGTTTCCCTCCTTGAGTAATGAACAGGCTGGTGCCTCCCTGCCCAGTTACATGTCAGGAGCATGCGCAGGAATCTCTTATGAGCTGTAGCCAGCCCTTTTTTTTTTATATGACATTTGGTAATTATTTATTCTGTTTTATGTTAAAGTTAAAAGCTAACACGTGCAACTTGTAGATCTTAGGCAGCTTCTAGCTCGGCCTCAGATATTCATTGTGGAAGACAGTGACTTTTGATATCAGGCCAGTAGGTTGGCATCCACGATCCAGATGTTCATGGCTGAGTGAATTCTGGGACTCGGCCCCCATCGTGTTTTCAGGAACATAGTAGATTTCAACTCACAGATACAACAGAGAGATGTCATTTAAAAAGGAAAGTGACTAGCGGCCCCCCGCACCCTTCTTGTCATGCCCTCTGGAGATGGCTCCATCTGCCTTTTTTATATACCACAAGTCTTCTCTTTAGACAAAGGACTTGGCAGCAGAGAAGAGAATTACTCAGACTTAAGTTAATATGATCATCGAGAAACCCTACAGTGTCGTGGGCTGTCTCCAACAAGGTAAATTCTCTAAGATCCTGGGGGACCAGTCTAACATTTGTCTCACTTGACTCAGGGTCAAGCAGGAAATGCCAGACATGAGAAGTGCTCTGGAGAAAGGCTGGAGAGTGTGGGAGAGTCTGCAGGAGCTGATAGAGAGAGTCTGAGGGGCAAGCATGGGCTACAAGATCAAGGGTCTTCATTAGGCTGGAGAGAGGATGGGGCCCTTATGCACACGCAGCTCTTAGCTCTATGAGGTCGCAATGAAGCCCTTGGGTGGAGAGATAGGTTCCAGACTGACTGGAGTGGGAGACACACATTGTTGCTGGATTCTGCTGTTGGTTTTTTCTCCAGTAAGTCTCCCCTCTGGATCTTGAACAGAAGGCAGGGATTCCAAGAGCAGAAGGCAGGAATCCCATGAGCAGAAGGCACAACTTTGACGTTTTGGTACTTTTGGCCAGGAGAATCCAGAAGGACCAAGATAACCAAGAGAACTAGCTTAAGTTTGTTTTAGATCAATTTGATCATTCCAAGTGGCTTCCCACTTCCTTCTGATGTGAGCCCTGGGTCACCACAGTTGGCCCATAGTCTGCCAGCCTTTCTGTCTCCCTATTGTCTCTGTCCATCCACATCCCAGCTGACTGTCATCCATTCTTCCTGCTTACAGCATCCATCTATCTCCCCATCCCTTTCTCCTCCAGCCTCTGGTGACTTGGAGATCTTTCTTTATAGCTCACTTTCTTTGGAGTGACTCTCACCAACCTGATGAACTTCTCCAGACTTCCCATTTGGCTACAATGTTGTATGTCATTGGTCCCCTTCCTCGCCCCCTGTGAAAGAAGGGACACCTTGTTCTCAATTGCCCACTCAATGCATTGCAAACAGCCCCCAGGAAGTGGAGAAATACCAGCTTCCTTGACCTAAAGTTTAAAGACATGGCTGAGGTTTCCTTTTAATAGGAGCAAAATGATATTATATTTTTACATTTGTTTGTATATAGATGAAACCAGAAAATCAGCTACGTCAGACATTAGTACTTTTCAGACGTCTATCACTGTAATAAAACACCTGAGGAGATTAACTCACGAAGACAGAAGGTTTGCTTCAGCTCATGATTCTAGGGATTGAATCTAAGAACCAGTAGCATCATTGTTTCTGGGCTTCTTCAACAGGTATTATATCCCAGGGTAAATCAACAAAGCCCGTACCACACATCCCACGAAAGACGCCAAGAGAAAGACAGGTTTCCTTTCAATAGGAGCAAAATAGGGCCTATGGTCCTATGTTCCTCTTTGAGAGTTTTTGACTTTAGAACCTCACACAAGTACCCAAATTCTAATGGTGCCGTCACTTCAAACAGTGCCACCTTGGGGACCAAACTTCACCAGCTGGATCATCAAGAGGATCCTCCATCCAAACTACCACACTAATGTTGAGGCAGAAGGGTTATTCTTGAGTTATCCAGGCATTCTGCACAGCAGAAAAAAAATGTATGAGCATAGGAATTCATGGAATATGACAGGGACATCCTCAGCCACCCAGGAAAACACTGTATTACCCTAAAAAGACTATTGGTGAGAATGTGGAGGCCAGAGGCTCTATTGGTAATGTTCAGGGGACAGGGAGAGGGTGACATTGAAGGAGGAAGAGATCACCAGAAGAATCACAGAATCAAGGACATGCAGACTCTGGTCTTTCTCAGCAGCTAGGAAATACCTGGAGAAGTAGCCAAGTTTTACTGGTCACTGGTCGTCATACCTGGGAGTGGCTCCGTCCCATTAGTTTCCTGCAAAAGCCCCACTGGCCAACACATCTCTGTCCATTGCCTAGGGTAGGAACAGAAGCCTTGTTGAGTTGCCCCACCCCTGAACTACAGACTACAAAAATGATGTCATGCTAAGCTGAGCCTGTGGTGGTGGTCTGTAACAAGACAAGAGCACTAGAAGGTCGGTGGTCAGCAAACCCTGGACCTTCCCCGAGGGTGTTCTTAATGTCCTTTGTCACTCACTATTCGTCTCCACCTAAGGCTTCTGCTATGCTCTGGGAAATGGGACACTGGATGCCACATGGTGCTGATAAGATGGCAGATATCTGGTAGAAAAAGCCATTGTTAGCTTCTGTGTGCCTACGTTCATGCAAATCTGATGTTCCTAGTCCCAGACAGACAGATTAAGAGAGCCCTGAACTGGCAACTCGTTAAATAAGTTCTTGGAGCAGTCTGTACTACCACCATATTTCTAGGCTTGACCTGATTCTGTAAGGTCCTTCTTGTCTCTGCTGGATCTGTTCTGTTCCTTGTGGCCATTATCCCGAGATAATTGAGCTGGCGCTGGACACCTGACCTGTACTGAGCCTCCTGGCACTTCCTCCTCACATCTGAGGACAAGGAGAGCCTTCTTCCTCCACTGGAGCAAGTGGAGTCATTGCACTGAGGGTCACAGTCTGATCCAAAGAAGGTCTGTCAAGGGACTAGAGCTTTACACAGTACATACACTTTACCACACTCCCTATCTTGATTTCCCAATTAACTGAGCTTCACAGATGTCACAGTGTCCCCAGATGATACTCAGTCCCCTTTCTTCTAACCCTTGATTCCACTGTTGCAGGAAACAAGAACCCCAGTTTCCCCCTTCATATCTTATAAAGCGTGTGAGATGTCACCTTAGCCAGGCCACGGCACCTTGTCAGCAGCCAGGTTTCTCATCCATAACATGGAAGGTTCTAGAAATACTTCCCACGCTGCTTCTGAAGTCTCTGAACTGATTGTTTGCAGCCTGCATGGTATCCCGGCACCCAGCAGACTCTTGGCTGCTGTTCATCATCGCTGAACCAAATGATCGTTGTCAACGTCACGGTGACTGAGGGCCGCTGGGAGGATTCCCACCAAGAATGTTCTGTGTACATCCATTTTCTCTTGCACCAGGCCCGATTTAACGAGCTTTTCTGTAACTTTCAATCACAGCACCCTCAGGCGCTCTTGAAATCAGAGGCAGTGGAACCCAACAGGAGCCATCGCTCAAGGTTGTAAGTAAACAGATTTCGTCCTAATACCCACGTTTGAGACACTGTCTTTTCCTGAAACGGTGAGCTTAAGTGACCGTGGCAGCTCAGGTCTCATTTTGGAAGAGAGGACTTAACACGTTCCTTATATTTCCAGGGCTTTCATCAGCTCCTTTGCTCTATGTCCAGTCCCTTCCCTTGTGGTGCAAATCCTTAGCAAATTTGCATCCTAACCATCTTCTGCCTGTACCAGACCGAGGCAGGCAGCTCTGTGCTCAGGCGAGCGCAAGCCCCTCCCCTGTGGGTGGGGCTTTTCCACGGTGCAGAGGAGAGATCTACACCTGTGCAGTCCCATCACCCCTCCTGTGTCCCCCTGCCCCACCTCTCCTAATTCTGAATCTCGTGATCATTTTGTGCATTATGATCCTGTTTCCTCCAGCTCCGTCCCGCTTTTTATGTTTCCGCTGTACAAAACTAATTACAGTGCACCTTCAAACCCAACCTCAGAACCGTCTTAATGACACATGTCTGCCTTTAATTAATGCTTTTTGAATGTAGATTTTAGTGCCAAGTCGTGCGGGTTGCCTCAGTATCAAAGACAGGAAGGCTCTAACAAGAGGAGATTAAGTGGATGGGACAATACAGGTGGCGAAATTTCCACACCTGACACCATCACCTGACTGTTCCTGGGTAGCAGGAAGCATTACAGGCTGTTTCCTTCTAACTAAGGCATTATTGACCTGCTGTGATTAAACATCCCCAGGGGAATTAGTAAAACACAACTTTCTAGAGTTGCAGAAACAGGGAGGATATCTCATGAGTAGATTTCACTGAAATTTTCTGTAGAACAATGCCAGTCTACCTCCCTGAACGTCAGACTCTGCCATCTCAAAGCCTATCTTAAGATGGTGGATCACCTTGGTGGAAACAAAACAACTGAAAGGAGAAAGATTCTCTTTGGTTTACTATAAAATAAAAAAAAAATAGGTGTCACAGAAAATTAAATCAAGCCTGGCAGAACCTAAGACTGTGACTCTGTGTGTTAGTGAAATGTACAAGCAGCAACATGGCCAAGCCAGGACAATTTTACTACATTCTTGAGAGTGAGTCAGCTTATATGCTAACTCAATGTAGGATTGTGTGTGTGTGTGTGTGTGTGTGTGTGTGTGTGTGTGTGTGTGTGTGTGTATGTAGGTGTGTATATGTATGCATATGCATGGTATATGTGTTTTTGGTAAAGATAAATATGCATTAAAACAGGTGACTTATGTTGCTGAACTTATTTTGTGCATTTTTGTTTGGTGTTTGGACTTGAATTACTCAATATACCTTTAATTTTCTCTTTTCTTATTTTCTCAAGACAAGAACTGACATATCCCAGGTTGCTTTCATCTTGCAGACCTTAAACTCCTGCCTACTCCTGTTGTATGGCAACCTTCTCCCAGATCAAACCCTTCCAATTAACCTACTTTCTTAATCTCAGGAAGCAAACAACACAAGAGCATCAGGAAGTCCCTAAAACTGAGCAGAATCAGTAGCTATGGGAGAAAAGACATCAGCTGCCATACCCAGCTTATATAAGCAACAAGGACTCTGAGAAACACTCTCAGAACAGTTGAGTTGCCTAGCAGAGACTTGCAAAAACTGAGCCATGTACAGGGATTTCTTTCCCACCCATTGAACTGCCTGGAAGCTGTGCACTAAAGTAAGCTCCAGACTTTCTGCTCTCATGTGCTGTCATTCACTCTGTGATAGGTTTTGGTGGTACAGTTAAGTTTAAGTCACCATGAACAAGTTAAGTGACCCTTCACCCAAATTCCAATAAGCAACCCTAAATTAAACTCACTTATTTTCCAAGTTGGACTTTGGTCTGTTTTATGTTTTCTATGTACGGTGAGTAGACATTTGGTCACACCTCCCCAAGAACAGCGTCATACTAACACCTGCTTCTACCTCTCAAGTGCTGGGCTCATGGACATGGGCCACCACACTCAACTCCCAATGCATATTTTATTATTTATGTTTAAATAAACATTATTACAGAAAGCTTGCAAATAGGCCACACATAAGCATGCCTATAACCCCAGCACTCGGAAGCAGAGAGAGGCAGGTGAATCTCTCTGAGTTTGAGGCCAGCTTTGTCTACATAAGGAGTTTCAAGCAGCTAGGGCTACAAGGAGAAAGCCTAACCCTTCAAGGTAAACATTTGCAAATAAAATGGCCCCCGCACTAAAATTAACCAGACCTAAAGTCTCTACACTTTGGTGAAGTTCTGTACAGTTAGAAGAGCCATTCTGAAGTGGTGGGGCTTCACAGTAGATTCTCTTCTCTCGTTATGAATATGTTTGCATGTGCTTTTTATTAATGAGTAGTTTGAAAGCTCACTGGGCTGATGTAAGTGGTTTTAGTTAGGTTGAGGCCATAATCTCAGGTCACATGGGATGTATTGACTCAGTGGAGAAAAGACTTCATTCTAAGCATGTTGGTATATTGAGGAGGACTCGGATCTTGTCCAAAGGGGAGGCAACTTCCTGTATGAACATGGCAGACAGTGTTCCTTTGGCCTGGACTATCAATACTGTAGAAATGGTCTAGACTTTCTTCTAGCTGCACCTCCTACCATCTGTAGCTTGGGACCTTGTCTAATGTATCAGGAGTCACTGCTATGCCTTATACCACACACAAGAGTTGGTATGATAAGGGCTCATAGATCCTTTAAAAAGGCTCAGATTAAGTCTCCCAAACCTGTGGGTGTGCACACGATGTCATTGCATCCAAGAGACTTTTACAGACATATGAGGTCTTTTGAGTGGTGATTCCCCCAATTTCCCAGGCAGGCTCTGGATCTCATAATGCCATCGTGACAAGAGAAGCAGAGGAAGAGTCCAGCTCTCAGAAAGAAAAATAAGAAAGCCTACATGAAGATGGCTGAGAAGGTTTAGGGGGCACACCTACAGCCACAGGAAGTTGGAAGTGTAAGGTCTCTCCAGCTGGTTTTCAGTGGCAGTGCACTACCAGCACCATGTTTTCAGACAAGGGAACACATGCCTTTCATCTCTGCTACCCAGTCTGAAGTCCTGCATGCTGACAGCATTAGAAAACGAAGCTCCTAAAGTTCTTCATGAGTACAGTGTCCAAGCACTCCAAAAGGTTAAAGAATCTGTCTCCCCGAGGCAGACCAGAGGAGAGGGCATGCTCCTGGAAGTCAAGATTGAGCCATATGCATTTGAATCTTGCATTGGCCAAAACTAGAAGACTTGAAGTGAAATTTACAATATTGCAAACTAAATGAACATGAAAATGTAACTCATCAGAATTTGTGGGCTGTGGAGAATGCAGGGTCTATGGGAGGCTTCTGGCATGAAATGCAGTAATCAGAAAAGAAGGAAGTTGGGAAATCTATAGTGTGTGTTCCCAACTCAGGGAATAAGAGAGAAGGGCAGGTGCAGTGCAGGGCAAGCCCAGAACCAACACAATGAGACCTGAAAAGAAAATCAAGGACATTGGAATGACACCATCAGAGAAAGTCGACACACCTGAAGACATCGCTGTGGACTTCCTTTGGCCCTCACCAAAGTCACACCCCAAAACCCAATCCCCAAACTGAGCTCCTTAAGAGGTGATGAGGTCATAGCTGGCTTCAGAGAGCTGCCCCACCCTATCAGTGTCAGGACATAGTGATAAGGTGCAGTCCATGAACCAGGACATCAGGTCTGGTGGCCTTGTTCTACGATTGTTGTCTCCAGAACAATGAGACACAGACCGTTGTTGTTTATAAACCACTTTGTGTTGGGGATTGGTTCTAATGCTTTGAATTAATTGGAAATCTTCGTGTCCAAACACTAAAGGTTCTTGTCCATAATTGATTTTTGATTGATCAATAAAGAGCCAATGCCCAGTGGCTGGGTGAAGAGAAAGGGGTGGAATTTTTAGAGTGCACAGACTAGGAAAATGGGAGAAAAGAAGGCGGAGAATTGCCCTGACTCCAGAGAGAAGGATGGGGAGCTACAAGTGAGAAAGCCAGCAAGGCATGTAAGAAATCAGGTAAGTGGTCACTGGCCACTTCCCAGCTTGGGCCTGGGGAAGCAGGGGCAGGTTTAGGAGTGCCCAGCTAGTCACAGCATCTCATAAATTAGTTGAGTGTGTGTGTGTGTGTGTGTGTGTGTATGTGTGTTTGTGTGTGTGTGCATGCGTGTGTGCATGTGTGTTTGTGTGTGTACATGTGTGTGCATGTGTATATGCATGTGTGCATGTGTGCATGTGTGTTTGTGTGAGTTTGTGTGTGTGTGCCCACATGTGCATGTGTTTGTGTGTGCATGTGTATGTATGTGTGTGTGAGTGTATGTGTGTTTGTGTGTGTACATGTGTGTTTGTGTGTGTACATGTGTGTATATATGTGTGTGTGCGTGTGTGCGTGTGTGCGTGTGTGTCCTTCATTCATGAGTCCAGACTGCTCCTGGGCAGGCGTGCACATGTGACCCAACGGGAGCCGGAGCAATGTAGCCAACTGTGGCTACAACTTGGCCACTGGTGTTGTGCTGTAGTCACCTGAGCAGCTTAAGAAATGAGGACAAGCACTATACCCTCTCCCTGTTGGCATGGGCATGTACTAACCTTGTAAACCAAAGGAGGCCATGGGTGCAGGGAGACGACTCCAAAGTTAAGAACTTTTGTTCCTCTTGAGTTCAGTTCCCTTCCCATCACTTATACAGTGGATTGCAGCCATCCAAACCCCTGTCTAAAGGGATTCTACACGCTCTTGTGACCTCTACAAGTACCAGGCACTCACAGGCTGAACAGGCATACACGTAGGCCAAAACTTACCCATACTAAAAATAAAGATAATATCTTAAACTAGATGTCATTACTGCCGTCTGAGCTCATAAACATAGAAGTGATAGTTAAGAAAATTTAACAAACCAGTCATTACAAATTCGATATCAGATATTTGGAGAGTAAATAGACCTATTCTTTGAAAGGTGAAACAAGGAAAACTTACATAATGAGATTAAATGGAAAGAGGATGTTGGACTATTGGTTAGTGATACACACACACACAGAGCCACACATAGGCACACACCACAAATACAGACATGGGGGGTGGGAGAGAGAGAGAGAGAGAGAGAGAGAGAGAGAGAGAGAGAGAGAGAGAGAGAGAGAGCGCTAAGCCCAGGTGGTTTTTCTGGTAAATTCTACTACTTGTTTAATAAGTGGCCTCTATGCATTATCTGTTATTGCTTTTAAGCACAGGAATGTAAACAGGAACCTGCCTGTGAGACCAGAATCATAGCATCCCCAAATCGGAAAAAGACCCTGCAAGAAAGTAAAACCACTCCCAGTATCTCTCGCATGTAGGAATCTTCCAAAGTATCAGGAAACGGTCTAATGGTTGCTCAGATGCACCACAGCCAAGAACAATTTATGCCAAGCCTGTGTAACTGACAGAGCTTGGAAGATGTTCAAGTACAACCCACAGACCTTTCCGTCCAGGCAGGATGGAGAAACCATACGACAGTATCAAGCGGTGCAGAAAAACCACTTGGCAAACAATACCACTTACAACAAGAGCGCACGACAGAATAAGAACAGAGAGGAACCCTCTCAATATGATTTTGAAAGAAAATCAAAGGCTGGAGAAATGTCTCCATGGTGAAGGAGATATTTTGCGTCTTGCAGAGGACCAGAGTTTGGTTCCCAGCAACCACATCAGCAGACTACAACTTCCTGTAGCTCTAACCCCAGCGAATCTCAAGTCCTTTCTGGCTTCCATGGACACTGCACTCATGTGAGCACACACACACACACACACACACACACACACACACACACAGAGAGAGAGAGAGAGAGAGAGAGAGAGAGAGAGATTCATGCACATGCACACACAAGCACAGTCATAAGTAATGATTAAAAATAATTTTTTAAAAAGAAAACCACCTTAACACCAACGGCTGTCATTATACTTTTGTACAATGTTTCATTCTCATAATTCTTGTGTTATCCTCATCCTGAGAGTCTTAGGTGGAGGAGAAAGAACATGATAATAAGCCGCACCTGAGAAACAAAAGCGAGAGTTTGCGCTATACAATTGCCTGTGCGGGAAATGCTGAAGAGTTGATGCCCAACTCCAAGAATTAATAAGGGACTGCAGTAAAGTTGCGGATGTCAGGTTAGTGGAGTAACTGCTTCGTATAGATTTTCACTGGAGAATTCAAATCCAATCGTGTTTACAATACCAGCGGTGTATGCAAAATATGCATAAAATATGCGTGTAGAAAACTAGGGCTCCCATGAGAGAAGTCAGAGGTCGTCCACGCTTCCATTGTGAGAGATTTAATATCGGGGATCTTACCTCTTTCTTCTTTTTAAAAGTTAAAATGTTCTATCTGTTAAGTTAGTTCCTGGACAAGTGCATACATCCATGCAATACCTTTCAGTTACTCCCCCTCCCACAACCTCTCCTCTCTCCTTCATACAACTCTCAGTCCCCTCCCTGATATGCCCCTTTTCCAGATGCATGATGTTTAGTTTAGTCGTGACTCATAGTCCAACCAGAGTCATCTACCTGAACACTGAGATTACCCATCGTAGCATGGAGGGATAACCAGGGGGCACAACAGCTCCCCCTGCTGGACTCGATCAGCAGGAAACATTACAACAGAAGGGAGCAGAAGCTCCCTGAGCCCTTCCCATATACCTGACTCACTGATGATCAGACTAGATTTGCTGCTTTTGTTTTTGTTATAGTGTATCACTATGTATCCACACTGACCTCGCTGACCCGAGGCCTCTTGAATGTGCTGAGATTATAGACCTGTGCCTCCATGCCTATTATAGTCCTTCATAGCTAATCATAAGCTGGATAATTATTAGCTATGAAGGACTAGATGATGATGACGACGACGACGACGACGACGACGACGACCACGACGACGACACTCTCATGCTGCCTCTTGGATGTCCACACACTCTGTAGTTGATGTGAAGAGACTGATAACCTAGAGTGGCCAGCAAGGTCTCCAGGTAGCTGGAGGTTTGATGCTCCCCACGTGTCTGATTCATTCCAATGTTATAGCCAAGTGTGTAAGAAAAAGCACAGTGCTTCTAGAAAGCATGATTGTACTGCTAGAGACATGGGCATGATAATGAAAGTGGAGGAAAACTCTGAGCCTTCCCCATTGACTGTGGAATAGAGATTTCCTGACAGGAGTGGGAGGGCATGCAGCTATGAGCTCAACACTGCTCTGCTCCACACCTGGGTAGTGGAGAGCCAAGAGACAACTTTGTTAATATGTACGGCCTGTTGGTAAACATTTTATAAACTTACCTTACAGTGTGTCTTAGTTACTTTGTTATTGCTGTGAAGAGAAACTACAACAAAATAGAAGAGTTGGTTGGGGGTTTATGTTTTCAGAGGATGAGTTCATGACTACGGTGGTTGGGAACATGATAGGGGGCACGGAGCTGGAGCTCACATTTTATCCACAAGTAGGAGTCAGAGAGATCTAACTGGGAATAGAATGGTCTTTTTGAACCTCAAAATCCATCCCTAAGGTACACCCTCTCTAACAAGGCCACACCTCCGAATCCTTCCCAAACAGTTTCACCAACTACAGACCAGGCATTCAAATATATGAGTCCGTGCAGAACATCTTCACTCAAGCCACCACAGCGTGTTTTACAATTGACATCTCTCACTGTTGAAAATCTTTCACTTTTTCCTTTGGAGACTGCAACAATCCATTAGATCAAATTCGGGTTCCCCAGTAAGTCAGTTTTCTGTTGCGAGGGACAACGCTTTAACCCACTGGAAGTCCTGTCTGGGTTTTGATTGCATGCTCTGTCTGGCTTTGATTGTGTACATAAGAGGATGAGACTGAAGGCTGTCACTTCTCATTGGTAATGCAGGTAACCAGGTCTTTAACTGTGTTTGAAGCCTGTGTGTTGCATAAAAACAGCATTGTGAAGACTTCACAGAAAGACCCTGGGGAGATGGGATGCCCTGTTCTCTACTCTACTCTTCTTTTTCCACAATAAAGGTTGGTTAACTTTTAAGCTTCCTACACTACATGCAAGTGAGAGGAGAATCCGACTTAACCTTGTGTGATTTATGCTACTGAAATATCACAGGAGTTTCATTTCAAATGCTCACTGAGGTCTCAAAAGCTGGGGCAGCCTTCTGAAGAACAGCCAGCTTTGATTCTAGCTAGAGATCTGATGTGGGGGGGTGTACTGTAAATGAGCTTAGGGCTGAAGGGAGGACAGCCTAGTGGGTAGATGCCTGCTGCACAAGCCAATCATGAGGACCAGAGTTGGAGCCCCAGAATACACATGAAGTAGGTGAGCATGCTGGGGTCTACTTGCAATCCCAGTGATGGGCAGATAGAGGCAGCTCTCTGTTGTTTAGTGGCCACCAGCATAGCTTAATTAGCAAACTCCGGGAAGCCCATTGTCTCTCTCTCTCTCTCTCTCTCTCTCTCTCTCTCTCTCTCTCTCTCTCTCTCTCTCAAAAGAAAAGGGAAGAGCTCTCAAGGAACAATGCTTAAGGTTAGTTTTGGGCCTCCATACGCATGCACAAGTACATAACCACAAACGTGTGTGTATCACAGAAACACAGATGCTCATGAATTGAAAGGACAAAGTCTCATTTTACTCCCATACACCCATACATCCCATGGATACCAGGGTTCTCCTGGTGTCCTAGACACAGAGGCAGCCAGTGCTTCAAGGGCTGACCCTGCACAGGGCGACTGGAGAAGTCAAGGCTGTCGCTGGAGCCCCAAGCACTGGGCAGTGAAACATTTTAATTGAGGTTGACAGACCAATCAGAGTCTGAAGGGAGCAAACCTGAAAACACATTTGGCTCCTTCGCTTGAAAATGAACAGACTCAGAGACCATCAAGGCCAGTTTAGATCCTTACCCGTCACAGCGCTGTGTCCAGTGGGAGGCCTCTCTGCTGGCATGTTACTGTGGGCAAGGAATCTGTGTCCTGAACTGGCGTGTCACACAATTCCGAGACCAGGACACATTTCCTTGATTTAACTGTTGGTGATGAGTATGCTCCCCTGTGTGCTTCACGGGCCACCAGGCCTTACCATCCACAGAGCAACTGGTGCTGGAAGTGACGGGCCACAGGCAGAAAAATCCTATTTAATGATGTTGCATCCTGTGTCTTTGGTGAGTGCTTTCATGTAGACCTTGGGTGGCACATGTGATGATCTCTCTTCTTCCTGAGTCAGAGGGGAGTGTGCAGGGTCCTGGATTGACATCATGGAAACCACCTGTGTGTGTTGGGGGTGTGTGTATGTGTTTGTGCATACATATATATGTATGCGTGCCTGTGTGCATATATATGTGTGTGTATGTGTGTGTCCATGAGTGCGTGTGCATGTGCATGTGCCTGCATGCATGTATGGATATGTGTGCCTGTGTGAGTATCGGTGAATGCATGTGCGTGTGTGTATATGTGTATATGCATATGTGTGTATGCATGCATGTGTGTATATGAGTGCCTATTTGTGTGTATGTGTGACTGTGTGTATGTGTGTGCATGCATGTGTATGTGTATTCATGTGGTATGTGTACATGTATGTATATGTGCATGTGCATGTGCCTGTGCGTGTGTGTGACAGGAAAAAAATGGCTCCATGCTTAGGAGCATCTGCTGCTCTTCCAGATACCCTACACCCTGCATTTGGTTCCCAGCACCCACACTGGACAACTCACAGATGCCTGAAACTCCATTCCAGGGAATCTGATGTGACCTCCATAGGCTCCACATGTAAGTGAACAGACACCACACACACACACAGAGAGAGAGAGAGAGAGAGAGAGAGAGAGAGAGAGAGAGAGAAGAGGGGGAGGGAGGTAAATAAATAATAAAATAAGTCTTTAACAACACAAGAACAGGGAGAAGTAAATGACCTGGTCCTAATTACATCACAGATTTTACCTCTTATCTAAGGTACTGTTTGTCACTGGGAGACTGGGCTTTTGTGTGACACCCTTTTTCTTTCTCTCAGTCCGGTGACCTCCTTTCCACTCCCCCCTGAGCTCCTGGGCCACCACAGCACCTTACGAAGTACACTGGCTGAAAACCATGGTCTCTTTTACGTCTGATAAGGAGCTAATGATGACACACCGGGCCTTGGCTGAGGTTCAGCCCGCCCTGATGGAACGGTGGAGATCGGGCCCTGACAACGCTTTCTGTAAGAGAACAGATCGTAAATATTTTAGACTTTGCTTGCCAGGCGGTCTCCATGCAGCTTTTCCCACTCCACTGTAGTCCTGGGAAAGCCGCCAAAGGCAGTGTGTACACTACTAAGTCTCTGCCCAACACAGCTGTTTACAGAGGCAGGTGCTGGCTCCCCAAACCACACTGTGCCAACCCCTGGCATGGACTCTAGGGGTCTCTGGTTGGTAGCATCAGAGTGAATCATTACCCTGCTCATTCAGACCCCAGCTGTGGTAAAACCAAGGCCAGCCCCTCCTGAGAACACTCCTCATGGGCCTCACGAAAGAGAGCAAGTAACCTCGCTCAGTGACAGTCTGACTGCATGTTAAGTCAAGTCCATCTCCAGAGGAAGTACTGTGGGTGCCACCCCACCCCCACTGCCCCTGCTGTCTCTTTTGCCCCTACAAGCAGTCAGACTTACCTTTGTCTAACTACCATGGGCAGATGTCTATCTGACACTGTGCCGAGTCTCAGGCTGGGACACAGGGCTCTACTAGGGCCAGTCAGATGTTCAGGTTGGAAAGAAGACTGCAGTTGAGAATCATGGCCTTCCCGGGCTTGTGAACAGCCAAGGGCTGTCAGGACTCCCAAATGAGTGAGCTCTCCAGAGAGTTAGTAACATGAGAAGTCACTCGGCTGCATTATTGACTTGGATCTGGGGCCATGGCTGGAGTCTGATAGGGAAGAGACGTGGCAGGTCAAGAAGCCAACATGGGAGTCCCCCAGTGTGTGGCGGGAACATAGCCACACCTGACATGCCTGTTGCCAGCTGCATTTCATTCATTAGACTCAGTCCACCCCCAGATCCTCATTCTTACATGACTCTTGGGTACTTTTTAGTGGGGGCAGAATGGACCTTCAAGGTAGACCACATCAACTCAACAAATAATTTAACGTTCAGTAATTACACAACATTTTTTTCTTACTTTATTGCATGGGTTGAGTCTTCTAACCACAGCGGGGTGATGGCAGAGTGGTAGAGATAATAGGTGTACGAATGCCTTCCTCCTTGTGCCCAGAGCTCTGTGCCACCCCTTCACCCATGGCCCAACACAGATCAACAGAGCCTGAAGCTGTCATGGAAGCATTGTCCAGTGTTATGCGTTAACTAACCTCTCCAGCGTTATGCACTAAACCCCTAAGACCAGAACGTCATTGCAAGCTCACTTTTAGAGGTGAGAAACAGAACGACCGAAGGACAGATGATTAACCGTGATGACATGAAAACGTCACAGAGCCATGTGACGGGACCTCTGACAGATGCTGCAAAGCCTCCCTTCAGAGAACCTGTCATGGTGCAAGGAAGACTCCTGGATCTCCAAGATAAACCAAATATATATATGTATATATATATATATATATGGTCACTGAGAGGTGAACTCTAAAATCAGGCTCCGCGTTCTAACCTCGTCCTCATTAGCTGGGTGGTGTGAATAGAAAAGGCCACATCAGCTCTGTGACTCAGTTCCTTCTTTGTTGAAAGTTGGTAACGATCTTACGGTGCTCACCACCACAAAACAATACATCGTGGTATGCATTGCACATAGTAGGTACTCACCAAAGCACAGTAAGTGCTTATGGCAGGCTTAGTGGCACACACTTTTAGTCCCAGCATTCAAGAGACAGAGCTGCAGGATCTCTGAGTTCAAGGCCAGCCTGGTCTACAGAGCAAGTTCCAGAACAGCCGGGGTGACACAGAGAAGCCCTGTCTCAAACAACCCACCCCCGTACAAAATGTTAGTTTTAGTTGATACCGCTCTTATACCACATGGTATACATGAGGTCTGTAACAGGAAATGTGGGGTCTTGTTAACGGTGTTCACTTATCTTAGTGGTCAAATTCGCTTGGTTTCAAACTATCTGTTTTTCACAAGTGTTTTTCATGAGGTATAGATATAATATATAAATATATTCAAGAAAGTAAATAATCAACAATAAAGTAAGTGAGATTCTGCTTCAGGACAGGGCTCAGGCAGAGGGTGAGCGGTTTCCAGAGACTCAGGACGGGGCCAAGTGCAGACAATTCAATCAGAGGACATGTGGATGGCAGTACTGTGCAGTCAGTACACATAGACAGTCTGTGGGGTCCTAGCTTCCAGGTAGCTGTGCAGCACATGTGCATAGACCGAGGTCCCTGTTTCCTACTCTTCACTCTGGGAAGACTAGGCTGTCAGTGGGGACTTGGAAAGTAGGAGGGACTGCAGTCAGGCATGGGTGGGCCTCAGCACCCAGGATGCCGCAGGCTCAGCAGGAAGAGATGGGAGACACAGGCCGCCTCCCACCTCCCTGACAGCAGATATTTGAAGGCATAAGTGACACTTTGCCTGTAGCCATCTATCACATGGTTGATATTTCATTTGTGACATACTGCTTTAGGGTTCCTGAGATTTTCTTTCTCCATTTCTCTTTCCGTAAAGAGTTTTCCTCTTTCTTGGAGCCATTTTTTTTTAAATTTTCATATTTCTGAGGACTATTTATCAAATACACAGTGCTTCACACACAATTGGGCATCCCTCCTCATCTTTCAATAACTTTGCAGCATTTTCTCCATCTGCAGAAAGCTGAGATTGGTACAGAGGAACACACATACACGCACACACATACACATTCACACACTACATATACACATAACACACACATATACAGGACACACAAATATCAGATACACACACTATACACAGACACACATACAAACACATTATGTACAGGTATACACACTACACACAGACACATACACACATATACCCAGACACACTAAACTCAGACACATAAACATACAAGTACACATACAGGTACACACACTACACATAGAAACATACATGCACATATCCAGATATACACACACAGTACACACAAAAACATACACCCATTCATACACACATATTACACATCGAGATACACATATACGCTCAGAGATATACATATACATATATGCATCTAACACAGATACACACACATACACATATAACACAGAGCCACATACATACAGACACAAACATATACACACAGAGACACATACAAGCACACATATTAGCTCCCTCTCACACACGCATCCCCAGTATTTAACTGTCTCCTCACGTGTGAATGCTCTGGAAATAAGAAAAAGTGGCTTTGCAGGTGGCTCAGCAGTGCCCCTATGATTCGGATTCGAACCCATGATAAACGATCTACTCTGACAATGGACCTCACCCTTCTGCAGCGCTGTCTTAACCACGTAGCCCAAACTGTTCTTTCCATGGCAAAGGTAAGTATGGCCGCTGAAGAAGTGTAAGTAAAATCAACCTGAAAAAAGCCCTCTACACACCCATTTCAAAGATGGCTGTTTTAGTAGCTTCCACACTCGTTATTGTGATTTGGAGTGTTTATTGTTATTCTTTGAGAGTTTCAGACAAGCATGGAGTGAAGGTGGTTGTTTTCAGCTCCCCTTCCCTTTCCCACAGAAACCGGAGCAACTCACAGTGCCCAACCCAAGGAAGAAGAAGGCACACCTTCCCACAGTACCCATCAGTTTCCCACAGTTCCTTGGTGAGGAATGGGGCCGGGTGTCTCTCCCCTGCATATGCTGGATGGTCCCATGCTGTGCAGGCCACCACAGCTATGTATTCATAGGTGGTCCTCCCGAGACACTGCTCTGTAGAAGTCCTCTACACTCTCTGGCTTTTACTTTATTCTTATCCCCTTCTTCCACAGTCTCCCGTGAACCCTGTATGGAGAGGCAGCACTAAAAGAGGCCGTCAGGGAGCGGGGACTGCAGAACCCTGGAGATGTGAGTTAGAAGACAGCAATACTGAGGGTGGGAAGTTTTGAGCAAAGGAAGGGATGGGGAAGAGGAAGAGGAGAGGGCAAATGGAACCATAGCCCTGGAAGGTGTGAGATTAGCTGCTGGGGTGGGGGAGACATCACTGTCCTCCTTGTCTGTAGCACCCCCCCCACTCCCCGTGAGGTACAATAATGATCTGTTTTGCAGACCTGGAAAATTCAAGGAAGAGCTGAAGTGGGAGCTTCACAGCTGCCTGCTTTCCTGTGATCAGGTGTTGTGCAGGCCACTGAAGGGGAAAACCCGTCTCTGATCTTCCTCAGTGGTTACAATATCAACTACTAGGCAGGATATATTCACTGGTGCGACAGGGGTATGACTGTTTCATGGGTTACTGACTGTTTTCTGATTAGATTTGAGGCCTGAACCAAAGGACAGAATTCATGCCTGATACTGTAAGCCTGTTTAAACCCCTTGGCATGGAAGGCCATAGGCCCTAGGGGTAGCACACACTACTGCTGTTTTGCTAACTAAAGATCTTGTCAAACTTCCCTCTGAAGACTTTTGTTAATATTCATAGACTAGTGCTGTAGCATCATCAGAGAATCCTGCTCCTCCTCCTTTTCCTCCTCCTCTTCCTCCTCCTCTTCCTCCTCCTCTTTCTCTTCCTTTCTCCTCCCCCACTTCCTCCTCCTTGTCCTCTACTTCCCCCTCCCCCTCTTCCCCTCCTTGTCCTCTTCTCCCTCCTCCTCTTCCTCTTCCCCTTCCTCTTCCTCCTCATCCTCCTCTTCTCCCTCCTCCTCATCCTCCTCTTCCTCCTCTCCCTCCTCCTACTCTTTTCCCCCTCCTCTATCTCTTCCTCTTCCTCCTTCTCCTCTTCCTCTTTCAGAAGACAGTTGTTAATGCAGAGACCCATAACTGTTCAAAGGGTTTAGAGTAAGTTACTGTCGAGTGCTTTGCCCTAAGTGGGACACCAAAATTGTTTTTATAATCATTAAATATTTATCCTTACTTTGTGCGCGAGCTCACAATCTTCACATCATATGAAACCACCCCCACAGTGTTAAGTGAGGGAGGCCTGTGGGCCCCGATGAATGGAAGGCCAGTATAGGTTGTCTAGAGTCGTGGGAAGACCGTGCACTGTCTCAGAGAGAGCTGCCCAGCACCTGCTCCTGAGGAGCTGCTGGGCAGAGCCAGGCTCTGCAGGAATCAGTAAATATTTGATGATAGAGTGAATGGCTGGACCTGGAGACTTGGATCAGCAAC
Source organism: Rattus norvegicus (assembly GCF_021556685.1). Classification (NCBI taxonomy): domain Eukaryota; kingdom Metazoa; phylum Chordata; class Mammalia; order Rodentia; family Muridae; genus Rattus; species Rattus norvegicus. The sequence goes on from NC_141536.1 coordinate 166,791,097, forward strand.
AGCAGTGTAGTAAGAAGAATAGGTGTGACCACTGATTCGCCTTGGCAATGAAGCCGACCTTTTACAGGCTTCGTCTCTAGCCTCGGTGTGGAAGAGCTTGTTTGACCCTCCCAGCAGTATTGGTAGGGATGGCGTGACCTTGCTTTTCACTGTATCATGGTATCAGGTGACCACCCTGAGGACACATAGCACAGAAGCCAGCTACCATCTTAAAAGCAAGAATGGAAGAACATCACAAACACACATATACACAAAGGGTCACAATATAATACTGTGATAAGTGACACAAATGAATTCTGCTATGGACAGTACAAATTAATAGTGTAATCCACCATCAAGTTAATACTACGGCACACTGTGCCAACTGGGCAGAACTGCTGCTCTGAAAGCGAGAAGCTGAGCAGAGTCTCAGGAGCTGATAGCTCAGTCAGGAGTGGGGTTTGGCTTGTGGGGCTGTCAAGAGCTGGTTCTGTCAGGGGAGACAGGTCCTGGGACACGCCCTAATGTCAAAGCAGGCCCTATGCAGAGAAACAGGCAAGTGAGCATGAGGCTTTCCCAGAAGGAGTGCGCTGGCAAGAGCTGGACTCAGACATATTGAAGTCAAGCTCAGTGGTGCCAGACTTTGCCCAAGTCAGTGGAATCATGATGTAACTCTCCATTGCAAAGGAGATGGCTGACAGATGGAGTTCTAGGATGAGAGCCCACTTGGGACCAAGACCACATGGTATTTGTTACACAGTTTCTGTCCTAGAATAAGAACGCCAGTTATTAGAAAGATCATAGCCCAACATTGTACTTGATAGAATCCATGCAGCTGGAACACTCTGCCTATGTACCTTAAAGAGAAGGCCCACCAGATCGTGCAAGGAGGGACTCATTGGATGGTGCATGCAGACACCCATTAGAAGGTGCACGAAGAGACCCATTGGATGGTGCATGTAGAGACCCATTGGATGGTGCATGTAGAGACCCATTGGATGGTGCATGTAGAGACCCATTGGATGGTGCACGAAGAGACCCATTGGATGGTGCATGTAGAGACACATTGGATGTTGCATGCAGACACCCATTGGATGGTGCATGTAGAGACACATTGGATGGTGCATGTAGAGACACACTGGATGGTGCATGTAGAGACACATTGGATGGTGCATGTAGAGACACACTGGATGGTGCATGCAGACACACCTTGGTCAGTGCATGCAGACACCCGTTGGATGGTGCAGGCAGAGACACATTGGATATAGTATACAGTGGCTTGTTGGGTTGTGCAAGCAGAGACCCGGTAGGTGGTGTAGGGGAGAAGGGAACTTTGCACCAGAACCAGAACACAGAAAAAAGGGCAGCCTTAGATGCTAAGAGGAAGGAACAGCAGGTAGCAGAAGCCAGAGATTAACCAGAATGTACTTCTCTAGGACAGTGTGCTCAAATGGCTGGAATTGGAGACAAGGGAGAGTCCTGGGAGGTGGCAAGAGCTGGGCCAGGTCTGTCTGCCAGGATGAAGAGGAGCATCTTGCGGGCCATCTTGTCAGCCTTGTGGGCCAGCCAGACAATTCTGGGAGCCTTGCTGGTCCCTGACACGGTCTCGCTTTGTTTTAAGCCTCACATGGACTACACCACGTGTGCTCTGTCATCCTCTGCACTCTCATTCTGGCACCGTGAGTCTTATTGATTGTGTCCAACTTAGTAAATGTTTACTGACCCCTCGGCAGGAAAGAATAAAAAGCAAGGACCCTGAAGCATCTGTTTCTTCCCACAGTTCACAGGAACTCTGTCAGTTGTATGCCCATAAAGCACAGCAGAAAAGACCGAGTGTAAACAGAGCTGTCCAGGGTCTGGGAGGTGCTGGCTGCCATGACAGGTACGTGTTCCTGTCATTCAGGCGGGTTTGGCTCGAGGTAGCAAGCTTAGAACACAGAGCCTCTCTTTCACCCCTCGGATCCTCCCTCCCTCCACCCACCTTCCTTTCTTTTATTTTTCTTTAACAGAGTTGAGTTTATTAGACTCTTCAGTTGCTAACACATCAACTTTCAGAACTCACGAAAGGCCTTCTCCATATTTTATTTCATCTTCTCAGACTTCTGCCTCTCATCCTTGCCTCCCATCCAGCAACGTCTCTAATGTGTTTGATGCACACCCATAAAATATGCACGGACCCTTATAAAATATATAGGGTGCTTTTGCTGAGCACAGGCCCTGTTTCCTCCTTGGCTGACACTTTGCAATCAGCACAGTGCCTTACAGCATATCTGCATGTGTGTCCCTTCTGCCGCAGCCCAGCCCTGCGTGGCGTGTGCTGTTCTTCCCCTCCGACGCTTCTCCTGGTGTCTAACCACTCTGCTTTCCTTCCTGCCTTAGTGATAAAACACTTGGATCAAAAGCAACTTAGAGGAGGAGAGGGTTTATTTCTTCTTACACTATCAGGTCACAGCCCATCATCGAGGGAAGTCAGGTCAGAAACTCAAGAGTTGGAAGAAGAAACCCTAGTGGAATATTGCTTACTGGATCATGCTCAGCTAGTTTTTCTCATAGTCCAGAACCCCATACCAAAGGAATGGTGCCACCCATAGTGAGCTGAACCCCCAGACCTAACTAACAACGAAGACCATCCTTCAGAGACGTGCCGGCAAGCCGAGCTGATCTGGGTAATCCCTCATTTGAGACTCCGTTCTTAGATAACTAAGCTATGTTGAGTTGAGAGTTAAGCTTAATGGTACACCAGTCTGGTGTGATATCGCATATCATGATTACATACCCCTGGGGAGAATGTCCAATTTGTCCCCAGCACCCAAACATTATGTTGTGAGAACCTTTCGACATCACTTCCTAAAGACCCCATAAGAATCTCTACCGAAGCCACTTTACACCCTGTACCAAGGCAAAGGTAGGTGATCAGACCATACTCGTAGATGTCCTGGAAAGACCTTTCTCAAAATGTGAGGTTAGTCAGAGGCCTGGAGTAAGAGAGGGGTGAGCATGTCTCACCAGAGAAGACTGCTGGGATGGAGCCAGCAGAGAAAGGATATTACAAGATGGGGATAGAGTGGGGGACAGCCACTAAGAACTTAGGGGTCAGGACTTTGATATCACCCAGATCTTGATCAGCAGTCATGAAGGGTTCTGCTGATCTAGCTGAGTGGCACTACCCAGACACCACTTAGCCAAATCAGATCATGAGATCACTTCAGAGCTGTGGAGAGGCGGGCATTTAGGAGTTCAGGCTAAGAGGAGGGAAGGCATGGAGATGGCTGACCTCTGATAACATTAGACTTACGAGTGGCACTGTTAGGGTTTAAATGGGCAGTGTCTCCAACAGCAGACCTGGTCCTTGGCTGAGTGCCTTTGGAGAGGTTGTGAAGGTGTCAGAGGAGTCTAGAGGAGGCAGGTCAGTGGAGACAGAGGTGAGTCCTAGAGAGATGTCCGTTGTCCCTCCCCCTCTCCTTACCACTTCCTTCATGGCCCTCAGAAAACTAGCAGCCTCTTCCACTTGTTCATAGCACCAATTCCGCTTCACTTGATGCCCTGAGGCTCTGCAAGATGGATCCACCCAAGCTTATACTGATACAAAGCGGTGAGGGAAACTTGTTCTTCCCCCAGTTAAATTGTTTCTGTTTGCTATGTTGTCACAAGAACAAAAGTCAGAGGAGTAAAGAAGTGATACAAAGACTTAGTTTCTGCAGAATCCTCCTTGAGAGAAGGGGTCAGAGTTAGGCAGGTGCTGCTGTCATGCTCAGTCAGGTACAGTATATACAAGAACAGTATGTACAAGAACAAGGCACAGGGCTTCCCAGGGGCCATGCCTTCACTTCCTTATTGTGTGCTGATGTTCAGAGTGGACATCTCTGGTGCTGAAGCCATGGCCCCATGCAGGCCACATTCTCTCCCCCAAGAACTATCCCTGCTGCTTACACAGGATGTCACAGGAGTAGCTCCCAGCTCTGGGATCTGCTATGACCCTGGGAGGCTGTGACAGTGCCTCGCCCTTGACTCAGCTTCTTCCCACACTCTTGGGTCCTACTGAAGACAGACTTTGTGTGGGACCCACCTTGACCAAGTCTGCCCTTGGCCAGTCATTGGCCAGAATGCAGATAGAGATGGTGTAATGATGTCTTCTCATGGAAATCTTGAGGAAGATTCATGTTTCCTGTGTGTGTGTGTGTGTGTGTGTGTGTGTGTGTGTGTGTTTGTGTATACGTGTGCATGTGCACAACGGATGACTCCATGTACTGATAGATAGATAGAGACAGAGAGACAAACAGAGACAGAGATAGTGAGAGATAGAGAAAGAGGAAACGAGAGAGACAGAGAGAAGAGGGGGAGGAAAAGAGAGACCAACAAGGACAGAGATCGTAAGAGAGACAGTGAGAGATGGAGAAAAGGGAGAGAAGAAAGCAACGAAGAGAGAAGAGGAAAGAAAAAAGAGACAAGAGAGACAGAGACAGAGATAGTGAGAGATAGGGAAAGAGTCGATGAGAGTGACAGAGAGAAAGGGGGAGAAGTAGAGAGATCAGAGAGTCAGAGAGACAGAGACAGAGACACAGAGAGGACACAGGACATAGGTGTGAATGACTGAGGGACAACTGAAGATGAGATGAGTGATAATCTTCCCAGAAGGAGCTACAGAACATTCTAGTGTCCAAAGAAGCAGGGGCCAGTGAACAGCTGTCTGATGTTCAAGCCCTTTGCTGCGTTTCCAGAGCTGGGACAGTCTTAAACATGGGTGAATCTGTTGCCATCGTTGTTGCTGAGGACAGCCAAATGTGCTTTAGAGACTGACCAAAATAAGATGCAAAATAATGTGATATGGCCGCTGTCCCCACCTGGACAGTGCGAGCTCACGGAACCTCGACTGCAAGCTCCTTGGATGGACCAATCCCACGTGGGTTGTGTTACCGTGGAAGCCACAGGATGGCATCTGCCTCTATGCAGTGGACCACTCCACTTATCACAGGGAGGTAGGAAGAAGAGAGGTAGGTGGGACGCTGTTTTCAGAGAGAGTGAAGGGGATAGGGGAGAGATACATTGAGCACCTTCTGTGACAGGGATGGGAACCAGATATAAGTCATGGGTATCAGGGAAGCCAAGAAATGTGGAGCAGACATCAGTGCTCCGAGGCTCCAAATTCCTCTCAGAGAGCTGATTCCACAGTAAGCAGGGACACGTCCTGCCACCTCATCTCCCTGCACAAGCCTGGGCACACCGGCCAGGCTCTCTGACATGAATGTGTCTGGCTCAGGTACTTTGGTGGGTAGTTCAGGTATCCTTGGAAGGCTATGGACTTGGGCCACATGGCTGAGAGGAAAAGCTAAAACAACAGCCACAGTTGCAGAGTTTCTAAGAGGAACCAGGACTGTGCCTGTGTCACGAGTCAGGCCTAGAAGAGAGCCCATTTGCAGAGTGTGTGGGCTTTGCACAGGGCTCCACTTCTGTCTGGGCCCCATCTAGGAAGAGGAGCCTTTAGCAAGCTACCAGATGACTTTGGGATAAGCCACACTGAATGACGAGGTCTATGGAGTCAAGGCTCTGTCCTATATGCTAAGCCTTCCTATACCCAGAAAACAAGTTGCTTTTCTCCTCTGCTCCCATTACACGTCCCCAGAACAGTGGCTTGCTGCTGTGATCCGCATAAAAGGTACAGGACCCCATGGAGGGCTGAAACCATCCCCATCCCCCAAATGCCACCCCAAACCTCCCCTGCTTACTTGCTTCAGGAAAGTGGCCCCTGGTTGGTTATTACGGAAGTGAGGTACTGTTTCCTTTATGGGTCCCCAGATTTGTCTACCACTGTCTTGAGTTAAATAGAATAAGAGGCTTTTGCTCAATGCCATACAACGTTTAACTAACAGTGTCATTTCTTTCCAGACCTAAAGGAATGGCGGTATTTATTAAACCATTTTGATTCTTTGGAGACAGATTAATAAGAAGCCCGTGTCAGTTTTGCATGATAAAATGAATCAATAAAGAATTGCACAGCGGTTTACGCACACCCAGCTGCAGTTGGCACGGTGCATGTTTGCGCTGTCACAGAGAAATATTGTTCAGGAAAGAAATCCTTCCTGATGTATTTCCATTACGGAACGAGCACTCTAGATTGCACTTCTCTGGGTGACGAGGGGGCTGTTTATGCATGAGTTTTGTTTGGAGGCCTGTCCAGGCTAAGACTGAGGATTGAGAGTGAGCCTAAAATGGGCTTTTAGAACGAGGGAAGAAGTGCCTGCTTGGTTGTGGCCCTGTGGGCTACATCCTGGGGAATGGCACCAAGGCAACCAGAGATGAGGCAGTGACACATGGGCATGGCTTTATCCTAATAAACCTTTATTCAAAACAGCAGTGACCCTGGTTGGGGAGACAGCCCAGTCCATGAAGGGCTTACTGCACTAACAGGAGTACTTGAAATTCATCCCAAGACATCCAGGTAAAAAGCCGGGTGTGGCTGTGTGTTCATAGACCCACCAAAGCTAGGGCAAGGGGTGGGGATAAAGGATCTTTAAGGCTTATAAGCCAGTGAACTTAGCTGAATCAACGTGCTTCAGGGTCAGTGAGAGGTTATGACAAAAAATACAAGTGAAGAGTAATAGGGTGAAATACAGACAATGTCTACTATGCTTATATAGGTACACATATATGAAACATACATGTATACACACCTACATTAACCTGTGAATGTACATCATACACACACGTACACACACGTATACACATACACACATACACACATATACACACACATACACACACACACAAGCACACACACATCATAAAGTAAAGAAGTAAATAGCAACAGCCTGGCCCCTTGGTTTGCAGAAATGGAACCATGGAGAACCCTGCTTCCTCTCTCCCAGGGGGCATCAACTTCCACCGATCACTTAAGGCAGTTTGCTTGGTCTTTGGTGGTGACACATGCTTGTCCACCAGCCACCAATTCTGACCTTGCATTTACAGGTTACTTCAACATCCAGGAGCAAATTGAGAAAGTTAGATTGCTTCCAGCAAGCACTTTGCTTGAATTGAAGCCAGGGCCTTCCTCCTGGAAGGGCAGGAAGCAGGCTGAGATAGAAAGGGCTTCACCATGGGCCAGCTCCAGACCCAGGGGCACCAGCTCATCTTTAACACAAATCAGTCCTGACATTTCTCACCTGTACTTTTAATTACATTGTTTGAGTAAAATTTAATTGTGTTGAAGTGGAGATTAGAGCTACAGTTTAGAAATAACTGTGGAAAGGTCTTTCACCTAGAGAACATCTGTGGAACTCCATGAAGGACAAAGCTAATTAAATAACAAAAGCAAGTGTCTACTCAGCTAATCCAGGAACCCAGAATGAGGCTTAGTGGGAACCCTAGCCAGAACCTTCTGAGAACACCCCACTCCTGGTCCTCACAGTGGGTGAAGCAAGCTCAGATGGCCTCACACAGGCAGAAACCTCTTCTGTTGTGCTGACAGATGATTAGTATTCAAGCCTCAGAACCAAAATCAGTAATCAGGTTGGTCATATATACACAAGGAGGGGCTCTAAAAACAGGAGGGGAAATCACACCTGAGAGCTAGTGTGTTACCATCGACCAAGAACGCATCCTTGACTTGACACCATGAGAGAGGTGTAAATGATTGAGATGTGCCCATGGCTGAGGACGATTCGGAGTCTCCCATCCACACCTCACTTCTTTAACCTAACTAGTTGAAAAATGATTTAAAATTTTTCTTTAAATACTAGAAAGCACTAGCAGTTCTCACAAGAACTCTTTGGTGCTAACCCCTTTCTGGGGCTGAGGCACCAGCAGGTAGAACACCTGCTTGGCTCTTAACAGCTAGAGGGGGATGTGGAAGCCTTAAAAGAGGTTTCCATTTCACAGATGCTTCAAGTTCTTTTAGTGAAAAGAAAGCTAATTGTTGGTGAACTCGTGAGCCCTAAAGGGCAGTTTTGCTTTTCTTCATTTTTAACCAAGAGCAGGATATGTGCACGCTGGGACATGTGCTCTTTCCATTTGAAGTGCACTGGCTGTCTCCATGGCTGTTCCCATCACCCTGCATCTCTAGGAAGAGAGGCCATCCCACTAGGAGGGCGTTGAGAGATCGCATCTGTACCTGACACACACACACACACACACACACACACACACACACACACACACACACACAGTTCAACGCTGTGCTCAGCTGCATGCTCCTGTACAGGCCAGTCTCAGATTGGGCAATACTTATCTATTGGCTACCCTCAGCAGGATGCTTCCTACACATGGGTTCAGAAGACTCCCAAGGACCTCTGAGAGAATGTGGGCCCAGAAAATGAAAAAAAAAAAAAAACAGGGCTCCCAGGGTCTGCCACATACCCAAGTCCATAGTCACCTTTTAACTGCACGTGTCTCCTGCTGTCAGCGTGGTTTGTTTGGTTCAAGAAGACCTTGCTGAGCTGTGTCGGGGTCTCCTGCTTCCTGGTATGAAGGATGTGAAGCCATTTGGTGGTGACCAGATGAACACAGGCTGGGAGTTGCCAACGTGTAGGAAATGGTGGGTCACCTCTTACTAAATTGTAAGGACATTTTAAATTCTGTGTGTAAATCGCAGCCTCGTTCGCTGTTTGGCTTTACCTATTCTCACATCATTTCTCTGTTTGACTTTGCCCTATCCTAACATCGTGAGGTCCAGGTGCGTGAGGCGGCTGGCTGGGAGAGGTGGGATACATTTTTGAAGTGTTCTTATCTGATCATGTAAACATGTTCCTCCATCGATTTTTCTCCAGGTAATTTATTTGCCTGAACTTTGCTCAGGAGGAGCTGAACGACAGGAAAAGAGCTGATTTGAAAATCTACTGTCTTCTCAAGGAAACATATTGATGGCCGGGGGAGAGCCATAATAGAGTCTGTCAGGAGCTACCAAGAGTCGCAGGCTCACAGCCACCTGCAGCAGTCGAGAACAGCCTGCAGGCTTCCGAGGGATTCTGTCCAGAGTTCCTGTCCTGGTCCTGTACAACTGCTTTGGCTCCCCTCCCACATATACACAGGAGACCCAGAGGATTGGTGACTGACACATAAGATGTGAGGACCCAGGTTAGAGACTCAGGTTTCTTCTACATGAGACCCTGAACCACAGGCCTAAACTCACTCAATTTGGAAATGAGATGGATGTCAGCTGGGCAGGATGAAGGCATCTAAATGTTTCATAGGCTGTGATGTCAGTGTCTCCGTGGCAGTGGCTTGGGATAGGATGAAGATTCAAGTCTGTAAATCACATCATCTTCTGAAATGGGGGTGGACTGCCTGCCATCCGAAAACAAAGGAGGAACATCCCTCAAACAGAGGAACAAAGTCTGACCGACCTCTCCTCAGCAAGATGGATGCTTCTGGCTAAACTTCAGATCTTTCCCGAGCCTCCAGCCTTTAGACTTTCTAAATCTCCCCTGCCTGGACCTCCCAACATCCTGAGTGGTCTCATTGTTATTAGCATCTTTCCAGTAACACAGGGAAGTCCTATAAAATCAGACATTGCATGTGTGTGAAGACATCAGGCCTTGTCTATTATTACCTGGAACAAGGTCTTCCCAGGCAGCCACCCCAAGCCAGGACTCTGGGTGGATAAGGCATGTGAGCTGTTTGGAGGTTGATTTATATTGATTGAAAGGGGTGGATAAAAAGGGCAGAAGCTCCACCTTGGAGCCATTATACATGGAGATAAGAGCCTTCCTCCTTGCTCTGAACTTCCTTTTTGTAACACTGAAAACCTGCCTGCCTGTTCTGGATCCTACCTGCTTATGGAACAGAAAGCCCTGGATGCTGGAAACTCTGTCTCCTCCTACCCCATTGCTGTGCTGTGCACATTGAAACAACAGTCAAGAACACTTTACACTGCACTTGCTGTGTGTGCAAGAGATTACAGGTACAGAACCAATTCCCAACCATTAGCAACCATGCTGGGGGACTTGGGTTATCAATCACTTATAGATGTAACCTGTGTCAAGAGAACATTGTAAGGTGAGGGGAATCACTTTTTGCCCTAAGGGTCAGAGACTGGGCTTTGTCCTCCTCTTCCAACTACCTCATAAGAAGACCTGTTCATCAAGGGCATAACAGCCCCTTATCAGTTCTGGAAGAGTTTGTCCATTTTCAAGGGACCACACCCACTGAGCAAAAGCAGATGGGGCTCTTGAATAGAGCACCATGCCCTGTCCTAGTTCAGGTTATTCTAGGTGACAGGATGGGGGTAGGGGAATAGACTATTTCATTACAAGAATTAGCACAGGAAAGGGTTGAGGATAGCACAGCTTGTCCATCATTCTTGAAGCCTCAGGTTCAGTGCTCAGCACCACATAGATCTGGCCATGGGGGAACACACATAGAATCTCAGCACTCAGAGGCAAAGGTAGGAGGCTGAGGATTCCAGGCCATCATCCAGACTGGGCTCTCCCACCCTGCAGCTCTGTCCTTATGGAAGAGGCAGCCCATCTTTGTTTGGCATCTCAGCAAGCTTTCCCAGGATCTTGTCCAAGGGATGGTCTCAACTTCTTCCTGAATTTCCTCATCTTTAAAGTTTGAAACCAAGGACCCTAGGAGGTAGAGAATCCGTCTGAGCCTTAGAATCAGGGATAGGAGAAGCCCTTGAATCTTCCTGAATTCCTTCTTTGTATGACCATGCCAACACCCCAGCAGGAATCTCATGTCGGCAGTATCAAAAATACACTTCCACTTTCATCCATGGATGGGTTTTCTGCTTGAGTAGAAAGCTGCACAGTTGATGTGGAGAGTTGTCCGTGATCTGTGAGCTGTGGAGAGCTCCCCAAAGCGGCTGTGTGGACCCAGAGTAGGGTCCCCTTTGCAACTAGCTGCCCAGTTCAACCTGAATGGGCATGGACTCGGACCTGCTTCTCCACCCCTCATTTAACCTCCTTGGTTTCTCTGAAGGCCTTAGGCTGAACGTTTGGGCTGAGTGCCAATGTTCAGGCAGCAGTGTTCATAGATGCTCACAACAGGCCATGCTTCCTAGACTCTGTGGAGATAACAAGTTAGTCATGGGTAAAAGGGTAGGTAGAATATGGTTAAACTATGACTGAAATAAGCTCTTCTCCCTTAAGTTACCTTTGTCATAGTGGTTTAATCACAGTAATGAGAAACTAGACTAAGACAATGAATGGTGTATCCATTCCCTGGACTAATGCTCCATCTTGCAATGGAATGCTACATTGATAAGTTTCAATGTAGCTAAGCCTTGAAAACAGGCAGAGTGACATAAAAAATGTCTACCCACTGCATGAAGCCATGTGGCTGGAAGTTACAAAACAAGCAACTTAGTAACTCAGAGGGAGACTCAGTTTGCAACTGCCTGATGCTAAAGTGGGGTGGCGGGGAGGGTTAGGAAGCAATGGCTTTGTCTGCACCCTTTCCTTCCAGTGAGCAAGCTTTCCTGCCCCTGGTGAGAGAGAAGGGTGTGGGGCTCTATGGAGGTAACTGTGTGCAGCAGTGAGGACACTATAAAGGTCATGGATTGTAAACATTACATCATATGTAGTTTACAACAATAAAAACATAGTATCTATCCAACATCCAATATAAGGAATTTTCAAGACCATTTGAAGTCCTTATAAGCAAGGATGCTTGATTCATTCCTGTTTTGTTTTTACAATAAATCCTGCCTGTGAAACTCAGGATCACTTTCCAAGAATGATAGTTTTCCTATTTTTTAGGTACACGATAAACTTTGATGAACCTTATTTCTACCTCTGGTACCCGCGAGTGTAACTAGCCACCGTTTTTCTAGTGTCCTTCACCACAGAGCTGATGGCTTATTGATGATGGCTGTCTATGAGGATGGCGTCTTCTTGACCACAGCTGTGCAGAAGGATCAACAGAATGATCTGTGTGCACATTTCCCATGCTCCTTTGCCACTCTAATTGCTGGACCATTAAAAATGATGAGAAAATTGTAGCCATCCAGACGTCTCAGTATATACAGCCTATGGGGCTGTTGGCAAAGGCTGTGTAGACCTAACGCCCCCTTTGAATATTAACATCCACACCCAACTTTAAACCACATTATAATTCGGAGGTGCTTGGTGGTGCCTCTGCCTCTCCGGCTAAATGACATTTGTCACACTCAAGTGGGAACAATTATTAATAATTTTCATTTCATTAGAGGCACTACAATAAAATGTCAACAGCCTTCAAAGTGCACCAGAAGTGTACAAATTAATTTTGATTTTCTGAAGTGTAATTACTTTGGTAAGTACTAGACTGTGTGATCACGTTGCACATCCTCACTTGTGCAATCAATTATACTTAAGTGCACTTATCTGTTTTCAAACATGAGTTTGGGAGGTCACCTGTTGGTGGGGTTTTGCTGTTAGACCAGGAGGAGGTTATGATTCACGTGGGCCAACCAGCAATCCTAGCGTGGGCAAGCGAGTGAGGAGATGGGTTAAAACCTGACTCTGTTATATCAGGAAGAGGCTTTGATACATATGATCATCTAGCAATCCTGGCATAGCCAAGCCAGTGAGGAGATCGATTGAAACCTGACAACAAACACTGTTTTAGCAGAGACCACTCCCTCCTCCTCAGGGAGCTGAGGATTAATTGCATACACTTTGAGCATACTGGGGCAAAGCCTTGGATAATGACTATTACAGTGAAACCTTATAGAAGCATGCACCTGTCTACTCTAGAATGTGAAATCACAAATGTGACTCTGTGACCCGACTTCCCCACTGCTAGCTGTGCACAGGGGAGCTCTGGAGCAAGTCTCTCCCCAGCTCTCTGCTCCAGTGTCCATGTTTAATGTGGAAGTGAAAGGTTGTTCTCCACGAGGCTGTGTCTGTGGTGATTGCTGGCTTTATCATCTTTACTCCAGGGTTGAGGCAGAGACACCCAATCCATATTTATTGAGTGAGCAAATAAATGAGCATTGTCATGACGACTCATTGATGTAGTGGAGACGTGCTCAATGGCTATCAGCAAGCATTTCTGCTGCCAATCATCCACTTAACATGGAATTAATAGTGATTGTTACAGTTGCAGAAAAATGTATTGATTATCCTTATTTTGGACAGGAAAGAGAAACAAACTCAATAAACCCATGGCAAGATTCTACAGGTCACCAATAATTAACTGCAAGGTAAGACATCAAATGAATATCTTTCTCAACTATAGAGTAGCAAACTAGAATTAATCAGCGATGCTCAGTGAGGGGCACTTTGTATGCTGTCCATGGGGTGGTAGAATGCCCAGGCTTGCGATAGAATCTGATGGCTTAAATATATTACAAGAAAGTATAAGTACAAGCCTTGGACCAAGGGACTCTGGACCTCATAAGTAAACAAAAGGAACATTAATAACAATTTACCCTGAAGAGAAACATTCTATCCTGGAAGGAAGCTCCTTCAGACCCAAGAGACAACTGCAAGTTCCAGGAAGACCCTGAGACTTATCAGAATTATAAGATTGTACCAAAGTTATGTAAGCAGTAGTGGCAGCTGAGCAGAGGAAGCTCTGACCTGTAGAGCTGCCCAAGGCTCTTCAGAGAGATCCAGGTTTGCAACTCTGTGAGACATTGTCTATGCTGAGATGGGTTTTCAGTAATGCAGCTACCTTGAGACATCCTGTCCCTAAAAGGAGTCTATCACAAATAGCCCTGAAAGTACCCCCAATAAATCAGTAGTTCACCAGGTTGGACTTTGGAGGGATTGTTACTTTCCTGTCTGGGGTGTGTAAATATTATTTTTCACATCTCTTCAGAAATAGTCTCATACAACAAGAAGACACACAAATAATTTTTAAGTGCACAAAACAGAACTTCCAAAAAAAAGTCTATTCACAGAACGTAGCTAAATAAATTTCTGAACATTCAAGAAGAGACATCTGTGTAGCCAGCAGAAGGGTGGATATGCTTTGGCATGTGAGACATTCCAAAATAGGGAGTCAAGTGGTATAAGCAAAGTGAGATCCAGCATGCCCCACATGTTTGATCGCTTTGGGATAGTAGATGAGATTTCACAGAACCAAAGTCAAGATCTGCCAAGTACGTTAAGTGTCAACATCAATAGCAAAACACAAGAATCCTGGACAGAAACACTTGTAGAATGAGGTTGGATGGATGATGTTGCTTGGGTTTTTTTTTTTCTTCCTTACTTTTCTTTCTTGTTTCATTTCTTTGAGAATATCACACAATGCATCTTGACCGTATCCACCCATCCCTCAACTCCACCCAGACCCACCCACACTGTTCCTGCCCAATTTTATGTCCTCCATTTTAAATCCACAAGTCCCTCTGTACTGTCTATACATTCTAGGGTGTGGGGTCTTCCCTTGGAGCTTGGTCAAATTACCAGGGGCCACATTAAAGAGAAAATTAACTCTCCCTCTCCCAGCAGCCCATCTTAGTTATGTTGGGACTTGGTGCCCACCTCCCCTCTCCATGCTCGAATATATGTGCCTTGTGTTTGCAGCTACCCTGACTCCTAATGACGTATTATTACACACATAGACTACCGCACTCTAGCTGTCCTCACAAAAGCTTCCTTTTTCATTAGATGATGATTAGCACAGAGACCAACAACTGGCCAAGGTTCAGATAACAAGAGATTGGCATTTAATATTAACACAATTGTGTACAATGTTAATTTATCTTGGCTTTAAAAGAATGAAAGGCAAATGCAGAAAGTACATTTAAATAGTTAGTACCACCTATTGCATCAATGAGGGAAGGACAGTCACTTGAATCCCTCTGGCTTTTGCCTTGTTCCCATGGTCTACCTCCCATGCGTATTGTGGAACTGCTTCAGTTTGGACGCAATGAGCAAGCCTGCCTGTGTAAACTAAAAGGGATCAGTAAGCCACGTGTCACCCATAAATTATATCGTTCTCTGAACCTTCAGTGACCCTGGAGTTTCCAGTAACAGACATTACAACATTGAGAAACAGGACCACCAACAGCACTTTTCCAAAATACAGAAAACACCACCACAGTCTTCAATGTGATTTCTCCTACAATTAGCTCAGTGGGTGCTACAGTGTTGCTGATGTGAAGACTGGTGTCTGGTATGCCTGGAGATGAACACAATGTTTCCAGCTCTTGGGGAACAGGACTAGAAGTGCTGGCTTGTTTACTTTGATTGAATCAATTCCCTTTAGCATTCATGGATAAGACATTCCTCTCACAGTAACCAAGTTGACTTAAAGAACCACATTTTAAACCATCACATTAGCAAGCAAGATTGCAATTCTAAGAAAAATTATAAAACCGTAAAATAAAAAGTATTTGGAAATTTTAATGTACTGATTTAAATAAAATAAAAGCCTTGCCCTGACCCGGGAACTTGGCTAATGAGGCATTTGCCAAATTGTTCCGTTTTTGTGGCTTGCCAAGTGTGTCATTACTTTGCTTGGCACTTTCTAAAAACGTTATTATAAGCCCTTCTTCCAAAGGAAATTATGCACCATGATTATTAACTCTAAAATTACCCACACATTTATCCACTGGTGTTTGCTTTCATGCCTCAGCTGTCATTTCAACACCGGCTGCCGGGTTCGTGCACCTGCTCAAAGGAATGTTTCCATGTGTTTCAACTAATCCCCCATTATTCGGTAGAAAGCCAAATGCTGGGGAGATAAAGCAGCAAACAGTGGGCTCTGCTAGAAATCAGTCCTCAGGAAGCTGGGAAACTTGATCCAGTTCACACTGAGGGGTGGAATCCTTGTCCACTCTGAGACTGTGGATTCATAGCTTCTGTGATATGGTGTGTGTATGTGTGTGTTCAGGTAGGTACATGTGTGTGAAGGATGCATGGGAGTGTCATTATTTAGAGCTCTCTCTCTCTCTCTCTCTCTCTCTCTCTCTCTCTCTCTCTCTCTCTCTCTCTCATTGTGGTTTGCTCTGGAGTTATCTGTATTTTGATGCTAATCCCACTGCCCCAAGGACAGCTGCCTAGTCATAGGCTCAGGACTCAGGTGACTTCACCAGAACCTTCTCCCCATTGAATTTGTAAAATACAGGTGAGAGGCAGGTACAGGATAGAAGAGGGCCTGTCATTGGAGGAGAAGAAAGGACGGGTGGGAGAGAAGTTTGAAGGAAGAAGAGGAGACTGGAATGAAAAGAAGAAGAGAGAGGAGGGAGAGGGTGAGAAGCCATGGCAGGTAACTTTAAGATTCTGCTCTGTGTATTTGCAGGTTGTTATTAATGTTTTTAAGAGATGGATAGTACTGGGCTTTGTATGTTTAGGTGGGCAATTATATCTTCCATCAATTGGGTCAAAGGTTATTGTGTTGTGTGTTCTTTCATGTGTAGATTTAAGTGTAATGGCATGTGGGGCGGCTGGTCTGGACAGCCACAGAGTTAGCTTGGGGAACTAGATAGGTAGAGAGATTGCTGCCAGGCTCAAAGAGAGGCCTTTGGCAGTGTGGTATAGGATGGGGCAGAGTGGATGAGACGCTTTGCTGACTGAGAATTAAGATATCCAGCAGATATCTTGGGGCACTGAGGTGCTGGACCTAAGCGGGATAAAAGACAACCATACTTTTTTATTTTTTATATTTTTACAATCTCTCTCTCTCTTCTCTCCTCTCTCTCTCTCTCTCTCTCTCTCTCTCTCTCTCTCTCTCTCTCTCTCTCCTGGAGTTCACCCAGTAGGCTCTGCTATTGGAACAGCAAACCTGAGAGTATGAACTAGCTTGAGAGAATCACATTGCTCTGTCTCCCAGCCTGGGCTTCTCAATGCTTTGCTGGGTGAACCATCTCCCCAGCTTATCTTTTCATCCATCTTGTATACTGCCACCAGCCAGCATTTTCAGCTCAGAAAAAACACAGAGGCAAGTTTGGAGTTTAGTGTTTGGTCCTGTTTTCTCCTGGATGTCACATTTGAAGTGGGGGGGGGGCAAATACGTAAATGCAGGACTTTAAGATTTTTAGTGCACACAAGTAAAATGTCCAATTTAAAAAGTTTTGTAAAAATGAAAAATTTTGCCTCAACTGAGTGTCAGCTTGTCTTTTTCTGTGTGACACAGCCGCCATCTGGACTCTCTGGGTGCAGGAGTGGGTCTCAGCACTGCCAGCCTCCTCTGCAGTTGCCCAGCAACTACGTACAAACTGGCCACATGAGGACATCCTCCTTTGACTTCATATGTAAAGCAGAAAAAGGCTGTGAGGGACACACAAGTTCCAAACCCACAGCCCCTCAGAATGCAGAGCTGGAACCTTGACAGTGCAGTACAAATTCAACAGGGTCATCTTGGGGAACCCTAATCTATCATGGCTGGCATCTTTATAAAGAGTGGACATTGTGCCACAGACAAGTGTTCCTGCAAAGGCACAGAGGGAACTCAGCTGTCTGCAGTTCAGGAGAGGCCCCAGAAGACTGGACCTTTCTGCCAATGTGGCAACCACAAGAAAACCCAGAAGTCAGAATGAAAGGGAAGTGGAAGAAAGCCTGGAGTTTCAGTCTGGCTAGTTGTACATGGTGAGAGCAGATGAATAGTAGAAAAGAAGAAAGAAGAGGGTGAAGAGGAGAAGAAAATGGAACCAAAGGAGGAGGAGGGAGAAGAGATGGAGGAGATAGAGAGAAGGGAGGAGGGAAGGAGGAGGGGGAAAAGAGGGAGGGAGGAGGGGAGAAGGGAATGAGGAGAAAGTGGGGAGGAAAAAAGAGGAGCAAGAGGAGGAAGAAGAGGAGGAGGAAGAGGAGGAGGCAGAGAAGGAGGAGGAAGAGGAGGAGGAGGAGGGGGAGAAGAAAGAGGAGAAGGAGGAGGAACCAATCCTGCTGAAGGGGATCTTGTACTTCTAAACTTCCACTGTAGGACATTGGGGACTGTTTGGAGAAAGTGTGAAATAATAGCAACTAATTCCACCAAAGCATCTTGCAAATTCCAAGTCAAAAGAAAAGGATTCAAGGTGGAATCTGGAAAGGAAAGCCATAGCCCAGAATACTCAAGGCCCTGGCTTCTAGGGTGGCCATGTCTGTCCAGAGAGGCTGCACAGAGCAGACCTCCACGTCTACCGGCCCATGTCCTTCTTTGTAAGGGAATTTTCCAGCTTTACCACCAGGGCCAATGCATGTTCATGAATCAGGCCCCTGAAATGTCAATAATCCTCCTATCAAATTATATCACCAGTGAACATGGCTCTCCAATTCAGTCCTTGTGCATTAGAGAATTCTGAAAGCAAGCACATCTGTACACACTATGCCATTTCCCGAAATCAGCAAAGCAGCTGTCCTTCCCTCCTGGAGAGGAGAGTTCCTGGGCTTTAGTTGCATGCCTTCCTCTCAGAGAAATTCAATAGCTCCACTCCCTGGAGTAGTCCATGTGGACGAGAGGCCTGTGCTGAGCAAGAGGCATTTGTACAGCAGAGGGTTTTGTGAGCTCTTTAGAAGGTGGACTGGGGCAGATAGCACTCTAATAAGGGGGAACACAAAAGGCGGCCAGGCTTCCCAGGCAGTCTGAGGTATTGTCACCTGGCTTGATTCTGCCCTCCCCAACTCCATCACTCTTCATTTAACAATGAGATCTATGTTCCTGCCCCCGGGGCAAGAAGCTATGAGGATGGGGCTGTGTCTCTTCCATGGTCTGCAACAGTCAGGTCTCTGCTGCTCTAAGACAATATTTCATGTTATTGCTGTCTGCCTGTTTAGACAGTCCAGGAGGACAGAACCAGCATGCAAATGTACAGGACAAGAGAAGGAAGAAGTAAGGCACACTGTGTATGCAAATGCTGTTGTGAAGCCAGGCTTGGAAACGACTCTCCACCTAGGTGACTGTCAGGAGCCATCTAGGAGACACTAAGGATAGTGGCCCACTGTTTTGCATGGTCCCACGAGTCTTCATCTCAGGATTGCTTCTTGCAACTAGTATGCCTTTCCTGTCATTATTACACAGTCTAAGGATTCCTGGTATTAACCCCCACATTGGGCAGACTTCCAGCAAATCTCCTTAAAGATGAACTTTCATAAGCTAATACTGTTTAGATGAATTAATGAACTTCATAACTGTACTAAAAAGAGAAGCAAGCTTGGAACAAGTTTGTGATCAAGGAAAAACATTCATTCTAGGTCAAATCCAAGGATGAAGCCACAGGTGTGCACTGTGATAAGGCAAGGCCATGTGAAACTGTTGCTTTGAACTTATAATGAGCTTACAGAATGAAACACTGCTTTGAACTCAACTATCGGTATCCACCTATAACTCCCCTTTTGTGTCACATTTTATCTATGAGGTAATTTTCTAAAATGTTTTGTCTATAAAAAAAAAAGTCAGAGAAAAGACATATAGTGTTGGCACCCATTTATCCATCCGTCCATCCATCCATCCATCCATCCATCTATCCGAACATAGGGGTGCAGTCATTTTCCACTTCACCCCGGTGTGTGTGTGTGTGTGTGTGTGTGTGTGTGTGTGTGTGTGTTGTCTGTGTGAGTGACTTCTTTCCTTTCCTTTCTTTTCTCTCTAGTTCAACAAGCATTAACGAGCTCTCTGGCCAGAGAGAGCACTTACTCAAACCCAGCAAGAGTTAATTACCAGAAACCAGGGCCATTCACCCTTAGGATGGCAAAGAGTTCAAGAAAGGTAAACATTACCAAAAATAGTTGTTTCCAGCAATTGCGACTTCTGCCACCACAACTGTCAATGCCCCCATCACTGCCTTCTAGACATGGAAACCCTATAGATGTCTGGGACTGTCACCCAGAGGAAGCTCAACCCCAGTTGCCTCCCACGGACACCAGGAATCACGTATCCCATGGGAGCTCCCATGTTTAGAGCCACAGAGAATACTTGGAAATGAGTGGGGTCCATGGCTCTCTCTATTCAAACTCGTAGAGAAGAATGACCCTAGGATAAAGGGGACACAGCTCAGGGCTCTGTGGGCAGAGGCTGCTGCACAAGCAGGAGAATGTGAGTTTGAATCTCCATCCCCAACATAGGTGGGTGTGATGCCTTCTGCCTGTAATCCCAGAGCTGGCAGATAAAGACAGGAGAATCTCAGGATTTACAGGCAGGCCTGTCAGCACTCAGTGAGCTCCAGGTTTTCTTATTTATTTTGCATTTTAAAGTGTATGGGTGCTGTGCCTGCATGTATGTCTGTGCACTGCTTGCATGCCTTATACCTGTTGAAGCCAGGACAGGGTGTTAGAACCCCTGAAACTATAGTTACAGGGAGATATTTAGTTCTAGGAATCAAAACCGGGTCACCTGAAAAAATAGCCAGTGCCCTCTGTCACGGATCCATCTCTCCAGCCCAAGCTCCAGCTTTCATAAAAGCTCAAAAAAAGAAAACAACACCCAACATTGACCTCTGATCACCACATACACACGCATGAGTATGCACACACACACACACACACACACACACACACACACACACACACGAGGACACATTCACACATATGCAACGCACGTGCCGAATAACCAAAATTTCTAAGAGGGGACTCTCTTATGGCTTACAGAAATAACCAGTTACATCGGAAATGGGCGAGTCTACTTGCCATCACAGGATGATTCGGGCAGGCATCAAAAGGGACACTAGTGTCCTTGCTTGCTCAAAGGGGGACCTGTGCTTTCTCCTGGAGAAAGTCGCCATCCTCTCTGAAGGACAAGGGGAAGACAAGAGTGCTGGCTCCACCAGGGGAGGGAACATTCAGGTCCTGAGCCTCAGGCTTCGCATAGCAGACGACAGCAACCACCAACTCAACCCTGATTGGCTGCTGCAGTTTTGCTTCACCAAAAGTGTTTTTTTCCTGATGATTGATTGGAGGAAAGAAATAACACCAGACCATGGTAATTATCAAGTCAAATGAAGCTGTGTGATGCCATGCCCAGGATAGCTTGTTTAATTGCCACTTGACAATGCTCTTCTCTTAGGCAATGTTCCTTAGGGTCCCTTCTCCTTTTTTTCTTCAAAGCCCAGCAGCCAGTGGTGGAAGGTCACACTGCTGGTCTGCTCTCAAGAGCTGTTCTGCTGTAAGTCCAGCTCTGGAAGTGTCCTGTACTGATGGTTTCACAACACGTGGGTTTGTACTGACTCATTAAGGGCAGCAACAGAAAGATGGAGAGTTTCTTAACCTCCGGGTTTAGCTCTTACCCTAAACGAAAGCAAAAACACACACTGAATCGTATACTTGGCATTCTGGGAAAATGTCTCCTGAGTGGCAAGCGCACCTCAGATGGCACCTGGGGAGCAGAGGAGTGGGTTGCACAAGGAGCGTTTGTGTTCTCGCGCTCAAACCTTTTGCCTGTCAACTTGATGGAATCTGGAGTCCCCTAGGAGACACACCTCTGGGAATGTCTGTGAGGATTAGCTGAGAGGGTAAGACCTGACCTTGGTGTCATCAGCAGCTTCCTGCAAGATAACCCAGATATGAAGAGGTGCCAGGAAATAGCAGTGCCACATGCCTGCTTCCTGCAGCTTCCTGCAGCTTCCCGCAGCTTCCCGCAGCTTCCCGCAGCTTCCCGCAGCTTCCTGCAGCTTCCCGCAGCTTCCTGCAGCTTCCCGCAGCTTCCTGCAGCTTCCTGCTTCTTCCACTCACATCTGACTCCAGCTTGTCAGCCTTCAAATCTGGACTGACTGCTAGCAGCCGTCCAAGAATCTTCCAGGCTACCAGTATGACACTGGGCCTGCTGGCTTGGCTTGTCCAGTTTCAAAAACTAAACAGGTCCTGGATTCTCAGCCTATCTGGGATACATACACTCTTTCTCCTTGACACATGCTGTGTCATGTAACACAACCCAGTGAATCCCCTTCGTGATAGATTCTGCTGCTTCAAGTCTAATGGAGAGCCCTCCCTGACGCAGCCCTAACACCTCCTTCCTTTCACTGAAGCACAACTATGCCAGTAAGAAAGCACCCCTATCTTTTTATTGAGCCTCTCCCTTTAGGAATGATCATCCAGTGGTTGAAAACCCAGTGAGAACCAAAGGCTGGACTCTGTCCATGGTTAGCATCCCACATGCACGCAAAGACAATGAGAAAGAGAAGACCTAGCCAGATGCTGCCTCTGACCTGGACTGTGGTGAAGGCAGTGTGCTGAGGTGACTGGAAATCTGTGAGGAGCTGAGGGACACTGACTCCATGATTCCCAGAAAGAGCCTGAGGTAACGGTCCTTACCACTCCACTCACCTCAGTCTGTATTGTTTTATCTGTCTCTGGCTATTTCTTCTTACCCAAACTCTGCCTAGCAGAATCCATACTTCTCAATTAGCTCATGTACCCCTAACTTAGATAGAGCTTCCGGCCCCAGTGCACCTGTCATAAGAATGCAGAATTCAGCTGCTCCCTGTCCCTGTCCCTGTCCCCATGAAGATGTCCAGCAGCAGGTTGGGGGGTCCAATGGAAAGAATGTTTTTCTGATGATCGTGTCATGAGTTGGAGACATGTTATCCACTCGTCTCAGCCAGGCTGTTGTCCGGGACTCTCCAGACTGTGCGAGTGTTAAAGGTACAGCACAGGACTTCACGGTTAGTCTTCCCTTGGCTTACTTAAGGAGCCTGTGATCAAGAGTGAGTCACCTTGCATTTTTCCTGTCCCAGGTCACATTTGTACAACCTCCTCTTGTCTTGTTTTTTCTTTTTTCTGGAGACCCTAAAGGAACTCGACACCCCTGGCCCTCACCTTGTCCCATTAAGGTTTCTAACTCTGGGTTGCATCTTGGATGACTTAAGACCTGTGAGGACCTGGCTTAGATGCTTCTGTTTCTGATACATCAGCTTGCTCCCCTGAAACTGGGAGTGATGGAAGAGTAGTAGCCTTGATATGTGTGTGGATGCTGCTGCGGGGCTGTAAGTAGGAGCACAAGGATAACCCCCAAGCTGTTACTCCGAACATCACCTTAAGCCCTGTGGTGGAGGAGGAGAGCCCCGAGAGAAAGCAAACATCTCACTGACGAGCAGACAAGAGCCCAAAGCCCCTCCTAGGTGCATCATGATGACGATGGCCCAAGATTGCTTTCCTCTGCCAGCCACAGTAGTAGGTGAGGGATGAGATGTGGAACTGGCCTAATCTAAACCAGATTTACAGCTGGAAAGAAAGGATAGCAGAGCGGAGCCGTGTCACCTGCCCTGCGTCACAAATCTCAGCGTTTAATTCTAGTTTGATTTATCCACAAATCAGTGGTAACTCACTCGACGCACATGTGCGTGTTCAGTTATCGAATGCACACATGAGCTCATGTGTATACACACAGCCCTGATTTGACAGATGGTGTTGACTTACCGACAAATGGAAAATTAAAAAAAAATAGGTATAATCTCAAACCTTAACAGTGCTCAACCTGCCATCTTAAAGGGGCCATACCGTCATCTGTATCAATTACCAGTTGATGACAAATCAGCCTCAAACTCAGAAGGCTGGTGCGTTCATCACACATGACCTTGAGCAGTTTCTGAAGGTCAGAGACTCAGAACAACACAGGAAGCTGAATCTGGTCAAGGCTATGGCTACAGAGAGGCTGGACTCCTACTCCCAGCTAAGTCCTTCTGAGAGACTGAGGTACCTGGTACCTGCGTGGATCAGACTAGAGGTCTCAGGGTTGCTTGACAGGGTCTTGTGCAAGCGACTGGGCATACAGTGGCAGCTGGCTTCCTGGCAATGTTCTGGAGAGACAGAGCAAGGCAAGGCAGGAGCTACAGTTTATCCTATGGCTCCTGTCACTTCACACACCCCTCAGCGTCCTCCGTGCAAAGTTCAAAGTTGATTCCAGCTGAAAGGGGGTGGGGGAGCCAGGTTCTCTGTCTCCCGAATGCAGACTGTCAGAGGGAAGCAGGCGTCTCGGTCTCCAGAATGATAACTGCCTGAGAGGCTGAAACCATGGCTGTCTCTGAGAGCTGGGGCGACCCTTATGCTCACCTCAGCCCTATGCCTCACCTGTAGGCAGAGGTGCCTTGGTCTGCAGTGATCCAGCTTATAGGTGAGCAGTTGGAGGTGTGGAGGATTGTAGGCAGATTCTCCAGGTCCAGCAGCATGTGCAAGGCCTCACAGATAGAAGACGACCAAGTTCTACACCCGGGTTAGCACCCAGATTGCTATCCCAGGGCAAGCAAATCGGAGGAACTGTGGTTGCAAAGTAAAGAGCCGGCTGGCTGTGCAACGTGAAAGTCATTGCCTATGGTGGCTGAGGACACCTGTGATCAGTGGCCCTTTGTGTCACCTTTGTGTTTTCAGTCCACATGCTATATGCAGGAAGGTGCTGGCTCTGTGGTCCAGACTTCCAACAGGGTGCGATGTGCCTATGTGTACATTCACAGGAACAGCCATGAACACAGAGCAGGACACTTCCTGCCCTAGAAAGTACATCTGTGTTGCTGGCTGGGCCTCTGCTCTAAGGTCAGAATGCACCAATCAGTCAGGAAATGTGGTGGCTGTGGGAAAAGGACTTGTACGTTTCAGACACAGATTCAGTTTCCCTTGTGGATACACAGGAGGGCAGATCCTTTATCAGACCGGCTGACAATCCTGGAGGAAGAAAACCACTCAGTTTCAGAGTGAAAGTTTTAGTCCCTGGGTGTGGTGGTAGCATGTACGTATTTGAGGTTTGGCTGAACAACTGGCTGGGGGCTCCTTCTGAACCTGGTGAGCCTTGCTGGAGTGTGTGGTCCTGGAGAACCAAGCAAGGTTATGGGGGTCCTTCCTCTCCAAGTGCGTGGAGACCAGGTGGGAGAGTGTTGCTGGATGTACTGGTGAGCCTCAGGTTTGTGGTAATAAATGTGATCTGGGAGTACAGATCTTTCTGTGGGTTCTCAGCCTTTCTGAGATTATGTGACTCTCTTTGGTTTAGGGACTTGGAGCAATATATAGACTTCAGAGTGAATACATTGAGAATTGTTTGGAGAATCACTGTGGGAACTCATCCTATAAGAAGACAGCAGGGTCCCCTCAAAAGGCTTGAGTGATGGATTGACAATGCAAATGCTGAGCCTAGGCATGAGACACTGAGTGGCCAAGGCTCATCCAGACCACTGATCAGAAATCAAACCCCTGGCTCTTAAAGGGCTTCCTAGTCACCCAGCAGTGCCTACAGCATTCGGCTACCTCTAAAAATACCCCAGCTGCAGGAATTTGTATGGATAGCTGGCACTTTCTCTCTAAGTCATTTACTTCTGTTATTTACTGTAGTGTGTAATGCAGTTATAAATAATTGTATTTCCTATAAATTTATTTGCCAGGGTGAAATAGAAAATTTAGTTTAACTACCTCAAATCTCTGATTGCTTTGAGAAGGTAAATATTCTCTCTGCTCTGAAATAAGCGTGAATCATCGCATTCCAGGGAGAAATATCACAGGGCCCTGACACCGCCTTCTAAAGGCAGAAGGTGCCGAGGAGGGCTGATGGGAATCTGGGCTGACAGGCATCAGCCACAGGCTGCTTCATCAGTCCTATCTCAAGGCTGCTTGACAGACAGGGAGAGAAGCATCTGAACCTTCCAGAGAAGACACCACATCAAACACATCCCACTCACCGGCTCTGCTGTAGAACAGTTTAGAACCCAAACGTGAAGCAGGATGTGGATTCTCACATGAAAACCCAACCCGTGGGCATCCCTGCACCGTAGTCAGAGGAGCACCTGATGCTCTCCCTCCTCGACAAGCTCTAACAAAGTCGGCCATCTTGTTGGTCCGCAGCGTCTGATAGGAAAGGAATCCAAGTAACAAAACCATTAGCTCCGTCTCCGTTTCCTTACTTAACAGACTCGTGACTCGGCTCTCTGACTTGCCTTTCCCGTCTCATAAATATTTTACAAATCTTGAGAGCTTCAAGCCTTACATACTGATTGCCTGAATTAACAACCCCGAAAGTTGAAGGGCAGCACAGACCTAACGTTTTCTGTTTTATTTTCAATAGCCATTGGTCTTGAATTTTCTAAAATGAGTACGGAGTGCAGATCTTTCTCTACAGGGAAATTTAGCTCTGTCTCCTCTTAAGAGTAGCCTGAACTGGATGTACTGGATGTGAGAAAATTAATAATTGAGGGTTTCCCACAGCAGTGAGCACTGAGGACATGGGAGAACCCCCTCTTCAATTTCCAAAATCCCTGGCTGTCCCTTGTTGTTGGAGTACTTCTTCCCCATGCCCTTCAAATTCCCCCGTCTTAGCTCCCCAGCCACACACCCGTCTTGAGTTCCTTTACCCTACTGAACACATCCTCGACTCCCAATTCACAGACGCTTATTACACAATATACTAAAATATACTAATATATATATTCATACATCACACAAACATTCCCTCCCTTCCTCCCTCCCTCCTCTCTTCTCTCTCTCTCTCTCTCTCTCTCTCTCTCTCTCTCTCTCTCTCTCTCACACGCACGCACGCACGCACGCACACACACACACACACACACTGACATGTTCTCACAGGTCATTATATGCACTCATACATAAAACTCTTTCACACACACACACACACTCCTTTATATACTTGTATACAAACACCATCACACACACTCACACTACTTTGCACAGTCACACCCCCTCGCACACTGGTACACACTCCCACACTCACATTTCTTTGCACACTCACCCACTGTCACGCACTCACACTTCTTCACACACCTGCACACACTGCCTGACACCCCTCTGCACACCTTTACACACACTGTCACACACTCACACTCCTCTACACTTACATGTACTCGCTGTCATACACTCACACTCCTTTGCATAGTCACACACTGTCACACACACTCCTTTGCACATTTGCACACATACACTGTCACACACACACTCCTTTGCACATTTGCACACATACACTGTCACACACACTCCTTTGCACATTTGCACACATACACTGTCACACACACTCCTTTGCACATTTGCACACATACACTGTCACACACAGAGACTGATATCACGTTAGCATCATCCCCGGATATTCTGCTCCTCAGAGTCCTTCCTTGATGTCCTCCCTCAGACCATGTATTTGTACCATGTGCCCCTAACCATCAACAGGATGTATGAGTGTGTGTCACCTCTCTGGTTAACATGAGAAAGCTGAGGGTGCTCTTCAGAGCACCTGTGTATCAGATAGGTAGGCCATCCAGCTTCTCTCTTTAAATGCACTGAGTGCTTCTCACTCTCAGATTCCCAACACCACCGGGAGCCCCAGCACTGTGTGGAGGAAAGTACCTCTCGTATACCATTCTTCAGCATGAGACCCTCCTCCAGAGCCTCCCTCTAAACCAGTAAATTTAGTAAACAATTCCCTACACTGTAATGTGCAAGGCAGATTTTCCTTTTAGGTTATAAGACAGATCCTGACACAGCCCTGGAAGCTTTGAGAAAAACCATGTCCCCTGCTCTTTGTGGGCTGGTCTCAGACTGCAGCTGATCAAATCTAAACAGTCCTTGGGGCGCCAGGGTTGCACCTCATCCTCACACCCGCTCCTCTGATCATCCAGTCCCATGGAAGGCATGGCCCCTCCATTCCTGTCTTCATCTCACGCTTTGGTCCCCAGTCCAACTCTTCAAATGTGTGCATTAACCTTGGGGTGCACACTTAATAGAAGGCCAAGATAAACCCGCATAAAGTGAGCACCTTTAAATGCGTTATTACAGAGCACTCTACTTTGAGGGATTTTCCCATTTGTAGATAACTTGGTTCATTTGAGGAACCTAAAATTAAGATTTTACTTTCGCACAGACCTCTCTAATCCTGTGGCTACCGGGCTGACCTGTGCAGATAGCATCCTAAATCTACCTCTGCTCCTTCCTTTTCTGTTTAATTTCAATTTCTTCTTCTGCATCTGCATCTCGGGTCTTGCAGAGGACAGAGTCGGTTGTGTTTGATGGGACGTGTGACAGTTCTGGGCCAGCCTTGGCCTCCATCTTGTCATCATCTTTACCCCTTTCTTGGGGCCAGCTCAAGGCCCGCCTGAGGCCTGGTTGTTGATCCTCTGTGTCATTTCATCTCAGTGATGCAGTGGAGCAGGGTCACTGTGGGTATGGTGGCATAGTGCCCTCGTCGCTGCTCCTTGGAGCAGCTCTGGGAAGTTTCTGAGTATTCTTGGCTTCACCCTGTGGCCATATTCTCCACTGTGTGTGTGCTGTCTCTGATACAACCATGGGTATCAGTCAGCAAAGTTGTATGTACAAGGTTGTTTTTATCTGCCATGATGACCCAATTCAACATCTCACAGAAGAACAGCTGCAGATGGATTCAGGCTGCTGCGTCCATCCACTGCAGGGTCTCGAGAAGGAGCCAGATAAAGTCACAGCAGACATCTATAGTTTCCCTGTAGTCGTTGGTTTATCCTGGTTTTGTAGGGAGGAGAACATCAGAGTCAGATTTACTCATATAAAGTGTCACATTTGAGGCACAGTGGAGAAAGGACTTCTCTGGACAATCGTCTTGGTCCTAGTGAGGACCTGTTGACTGTGGCTGTGACTCAAAGTGAACAATGGCTGGTTGGGGTTGGTAGGGTGTGCTCAGCTGCCTCAGGCCAAAGGTTCTGGATGGTCCCTGGCAGGTCTCCTCAGTTGATTCAGTAAGTGTTGAGGTGATACTGTTACTCTGGTTCACAGAAGCAAAAGTTTACAGATGATTACATGAGTCACGGTAGGCGCCAAGGCCAGTCACAGGGTCCCTAGCCTTGGCTCTATTGCTCGCCGTCTGCTGTGGGTCCCTAGCCTTGGCTCTATTGCTCGCCGTCTGCTGTGGGTCCCTAGCCTTGGCTCTATTGCTCGCCGTCTGCTGTGGGGCTGTAGTGATCATTACAGGATTGTCAGCTGCATGCCTGGTCCTTACCCAGTGGATGGATGCAGGGGTCATCCCATCCCCATGAGAACTGAGGGATCTACAGATAAACCTCTGAGCACAAGGTTGCGTCTGGCTGAGAACCACCAGGTCTCTCACCTTGGACATTTGGGGTACTTAGAATGCCACTAATGGTCCTTGGGGGTGAACCCTTCTCTGGCTTTAATAGAAACAAGGTGGGTGGGGTAATCAGTACCCATTCTGATTCCTGTCCTCACTCAGCCCTTGGGGAACACTGAACATAGGAAGTCGGAGTAACTTCCTGTATCAGTCAGGGTTCTCTAGAGTCACATAAAGTATGGAATACCAATCTATATGGAGGGAATTTATTGTGATGACTTACGGTCTTTAGTCCAACTAAACTCAACAATGGGCAGCTGTGGATGGGAAGTCCAAGAATCTGGTAATTGCTCAGTCCCACAAGGCTACTTGTTTCAGCTGGTCTTCTGTAGAAGTTGAGTTCCAACAGATGTGCTGGCAACTAAGTGTAAGCAGGTGAAGAAGAGCGACTCTTCCTTCTTCCAATGTCCTTATGTAGGCCTCCAGCAGAAGGTGTGGCCTAGGTTAAAGGTGTGTATCACATGCCTGGATCTGGGACTTGCTTTGTCCCAGGCTGACCTTGAACTCAGAGATCTCCTTGCCTCAGTCTCCTGGAATTAAAGGCATGTACTATCTTGCCTGGGTCTAAGCTTTTCATGGCCACTATGCCTCAAGATCTCCATGTCAAGATCCAGGTCCAAAACCTGTGTCTTCCAGCCTCAAGATCTGGATCACAGGTGAGCCCTCCAACTCTGGGTTGTAGTTCATTCCAGATATAGTCATGTTGACAAGCAGGAATAGCCATTACACTCCCCTAAACCTTCTGCACTGCAGAAGCAGGCCTGGTCCACGGGGTGCAGCACCTTGGTGCCCTGCAAACTTGGGCAAAGAGCCTCTGTCTGCCTCAACCTCATTCCATACAGAATGACTTTCCTCTCCTAGGACTGAGCACATCCCCTGGTTCTGGTTGAGACTAGGCGACTCCACCTGGGGATGTCTCATTGAGAAGGCTGTCTGTGACCCACACATCTACCACACCCACAGACACCCCCACATTAGGAGCCACCTCTGGCTCTCTGACTGAGGGAGGCCTTCTGAATCCAGCTATTTATTCAAGAGATGAAGCAAAGCACATGGGGATTAAGCACTTCAGTGAAACAGAAATTACAATTATAATATATTTTTTAACAGACGGGAACAGGTGGTGTTTTAAATCTATCCAAGATTAACCCTTATTCAACAGTCTAAACGCTCAGGCTGCAGCAATAAACATTGTCTAATTATGAATTTGGGGGGTGCGCGTTTCTACCTGGAGTTTTCAAATTGGAATAGGCCCAACCGAACTTATCTGCACAGCGCAGTTTTTTTGTGAATAATCAAGTAAGGATTCGCAGTATTAAGCATTTTTATGTAGCCTCGCTGTGGGGGGTCTCCATTGCACTCTGGAAACAAATTTGAGCAAGAATGGTGACTCCCAGGAGCTTCGAGGATATCTCTAACCTTCACAGCTGTTTGGTGCAGGCAAGAAAAGGGCCTTTGTAACCCCGAGGTTCCCTACAGTTCAGGAAACCCAGTGCCTCCACACTGGGTGACATTTCTGGAGGCTGCATGTGGACAGACTAGGTTCCGCAGGGTCTGATTTGAGACCCACAAGGCCTGCTTACAGGCCCGTCGTGTCTTTTGCTTCTCAGCCCTGGTGTGGGTGGGAGATCCTGGATGACCGAGGTGAGTGTGATTTACACTTGGGAGGAGATGTGGGGTGATGTCACATCCTGATGGCTGCCCTCATGGGTTTCTTCCCACTCATGTTAGGCTGGGCCACGCAGCACTTTCAGTGCACACCCTGTTGAGTTTTTGAGAGGTTGTTCTCACGTTACTGTAGCAATCTCCAGACCTCACTCATGTACTATTCTCTATCTCAGGTATAGGATATCTCTAGCAGAGGATACAAGAACGGAGGAAGCCAAGCACGGTCAGACTAAGCCTGATTCAGCCAGTGCAACATCAGCTCTTGGAGTCTGGACATACCAACTCTTAGATTCATTCTGCACCAGGAAAGTTCAAATTCCCCAACTACTCTCCCTTCCCTCCTCCTCCCCTTCCCTCTCCCTCCCCTCCCCTCCCCTCCCCCTCCCTTTTCCCTCCCCTCCCCTCCCCTCTCTTTCTGTCTCTGTGTGTGAGCGTGCATGCATACATGTACATAATCGTGTATACCTGTGAGGGGAGGGGTATACATTTGCTCATGTCTATGGGAGCATGCAAAGGTCAGAAAGCACTGTCAGGTGTCTTCCATGATTGTTCTCCACCTGTTTCTTTTTGAGATAGGGACTCTCACAGGACCTGAAGCTCACTGGCTGGCTAGGGTGGTTGGCTATCAAGCCCCAGGGATCCTACAGCCTCTGTTTCCCCAGTTCTGGAACTCTTAAGTATGCGCTACTCTGCTAGGCATTTTGTTTAATGGGCAAAGAGAACTGAACTCAGGGCTTTAGGATTGTATGCCAAGCACTTTAGCAACCGAGTCTCCCCATCTCTGCGCCAGAGTTTCTACATGCAATACTGCTGCGTCCTGGCTAACTCAGGACCCTTACTTCCTTATACATAAGCTATTGCAGTAAAGATACCTCTCAAAGGCCACAAACCGGCCCAGAATCCAAACCCAGCTACTTCCTCCCTGTCTCTACTTCATCCAGAACAGGTCACAGGAGACACTTGGGGCATGCGCTGGTTTGAATGAAAATGGCCCCCAACGATTCGTAGGGAGTGGCATTATTGGAAGTGTAGAATTGCTGGAGTAAGTGTGTCACAGTTTCAGAAGCTCAAGCCAGGTCCAGATTACTCTCTCTCTCTCTCTGCCTCCTGCCAATCCAGATGTAGAACTCTCGGCTTCTTTCTGTCACCATGTCTACCAGTGTGATGCTTTCCACCATCATGATGATGACTTAAGCCTCTACACCTGTAAGCACTCCCCCCATTAAGTGCTTTCCTTTATCAGAGTATTCGTGGTCCTCTCTTTGCATCCTTCAACACTGAAAGAGACAGAAGTTTGTACCAGGGAGCAGAGCATTGCTATGACAAGCCTGGCCGTGCTGCCTGTTGGTATAATGTGGACTTTGGGACTCCAAGTTAGGAAAGCATTTGAATTAACTAAGCAGAGAGTCATGGACCAGAAACAGCGATGCTGAGAGCAACGTGGGCCCCGCTCAAGTTGGGAGGGAAGAATATCAGTAAGTGGCGAAGGGCCCTTCCTTGTGATGTGTTGGCAAAGAACATGGCTGCTTTTCCTCTTCTCCTAAAGAATCTGCCTGAGCCTAAATTGAAGAGTTTTTGGATTAATAGCATTGGCAAGGGAGGTTTCAAGGCAGCCGAGTATTGACTCTGCCATGTGGTTATTTAATGGCCAGTCTTACTCGGATCCATAATGAAGGAGAGAAAGCTGAGCAAGGAAAAAAAAAAAAAAAACGCACAGCCTCCAGAGAAAAGGAGCGCCAGGAGGTGTAATGTATCCAAGCCCTGTGCTCCCGGAGATAAAATGTTTAAAGAGAAACCTGGCGCTCGGTGGAACAAAAGAAGTGGCGACCTCTTAGCAGGACCTCACCTGGCTAAGATTTCCAACTTTTGGAAAGGAATTAGAGGAAAGTGTAAGCTGTGGAGGAACCCATAAGCAACAGAAAGCTAGTGAAAACGTGTTCACACAGGGGCCAAGTCCAGCCCCAGCAGCAGCAGAAGAATGTGGCAGCTATGGCTGTGCGGTTCTGGCTTTAGAGTCAAGGACCCAAGAGAGGGGTTACAGAATACGGGGCTCGGAGAGGCCATTTTGGGAAGCTGTGAAAGCGAAGTCTGGATTGCCTTGGGCACCCTCAGATGCTGGAGATGCCAGAGCTTTGGGATGCCTGGCAAGGAGAGGGGCTAACAGGGTGTGGAACAGCCCAGGAGAGGGTTCTGGGTTCTAGTCAACAAAGATGGAGGGATTTGGAGATCTGAAGAGCGTTTGAACATCAGACGTGTACATACAGAGCTTGGAGTTTGCCCAGATGGTTTTTCGGTCTTGCTTTGGTCCAGTATTTCCACACCGTGCTCCCTCTCCTTCCATTTGGAGTGATAATGTACACTCTGTGCCACTGTATATTGGAAGTTATGTGGCCTGCTTTTTAATTTTGATTTTACAGGGGTTACAGTGAAGAGTCTGCCTTGAGTCTCAGGAGAGACTTTGAGCTTTGGACTTGTAAACAGTGTTTACAAGAGACTATGGTAGACCGTAGGGACACTTGAAGTTGGTCTAAATGTATTTTGTGTTGTATGACTGCAAGCTTATGGGGACCAGGTTGTGGGATATGGTGACTTGAAAATGGACCCTAAAGGCTCATGTATTTGATCATTAGGGAGCAGCACTACTTGAGGGGGATCAGGAGGCATGACCTTGTTGGAGAAGGTGTGACATTGTGGAAGGAAGTGTGTCCCTGGGTGTGGGCTTTGGGGGGCCTTCACAAGCTCAAGCCAGGTCCAGACTCTCCCCCTCTCTTCCTGCTGTGTGCAGATCTGCCTGCCAGTCACCATGCTTCCTGCCTTGATGATAATGGGCTAATTCTCTGAAGCTGTAAGCCAGCCCCAATTGAACGTTTTCCTTTGTAAGACTTGACATGATCATGGTATCACTTCACCGCAATGGAACATTGCCAACATTCTTAAATGGTTTTAAAGAAACAATGCCTTAAACAAGTTTTTAAAAAAAGATCCGCACATGTGTGCTGAACTGTGTCCCTAGAGGACACACCTGTGGAGAGTCCGGCTTGGGAAGAGGCTCATGGGCATTTAGAGACAAATTGTCTTTCCTCCCAAATGGACCAGACTGAGTTTGGTTGTGTCAGACTTACCCCCAGCATCTGCGCTGACCCCAGATCGTTTCTCTGGTCTGACCCAGTTTTGCTTCTCTCTGACCCATTGCTGGTCTTGATTCCTCTGTCACTACTTCATCTCCACCTCACTGGACTCAACTTTGTAATCCTCACTCCTCCTCACTTCCGATCACCAGCTCCTCCCCGCAGGCATAGTCTGGATTCCTCAAGGATCTCAACTATCTGCTCCAAGCCAGCACAGCACAGGTTAACCATGGGCTAGACCAGTTCTTGAGAACGGCATTCCCAAACTTAGTTTTATTCTGGAGTGGTAAGCTGGGTCAGCAGAGCGCACAATGCCTTGGGGGATGGTGCAGACGTAATGGAGGTGACGGGTGCACAGTAAGATCAATATACTGAGAATTCCTGAACCACCAGCAAAGAAGGCAAACTGTGTGGCAGGCCCAGGAGCCACTTTTCTCAACTCTGTGGCCACACATGTAAGGGAGGAAGGGTCATCTTGGTTAATGGCTTCAGAAGGCTGAGTCCTCATGATGGGGAAGGTGTGGCTGTGGGATGAGCGCCAGGGCTTGCCACAGGAATATTGGGAATCAGAGACTTGACAGGAACCAGAGGTTCCATGTTCCAAAGGTTCCATAGCTTCCCCAGGCAGTGCCGATGTCTGGGAGATGACATATTTAAATATATTATCCTGTGAGAGACCTTCCCATTATGTAACAGCGTGGAATTTATCCCATTAAAGGCCTTGAAACAGTAGCAAATCTGTCACATGTAGAGGTTCTCACCCACCTGGTCTAGAAGCAGTGTCTGTTCTCTCCCTTGGGTAAAGCTTACACAAGCCAAGGCTGCCAGCTGCCACTATGCAACCAGACCAGGAACCCTAGCCAGTCCATCTCTGTAGACACTTAAAACCCAGCCTTTCAGCTCTCCCAATCTCTCCTTCTTTCATTCTCACTTGAATTACCCTTGGAAGAGGCTCCACTGGAAACTAAGGCAGTGGTGAGATCAATGCCCAAGCAGCCCCGGCGTGCAGTCCATTCCGACCTGCCTCCTTCATCCTCTCCCACCTGGCTGTCCAGTGTGAGCATCTCCGGGCTCTGGCTTCATTCTCCTTTATTCTCTGTGTTCTTGTGTTTGTGTTTGTCTTCCCCCCAAAGAGGATCTTCTCACCACCTTTAGGCTGTCAAGCCACTATCTACAAAGCAAGAAAAGCCTTCAGAAGAAAACTCACCTCGGTCTTTCATATGCAGGACTTATCAACGGTGCCTTCCTGATGTCTCTCAGATTCACTATGGCTGGAGGCTGGGGAGATGGTTCAGTGGCTAGAGGCATCTTCTGTTCTTGCAGAGGACTGGGTTCAATTCCCGGCTCCCAGATGGAAGTCCGTCAGTGGTTGATTCTAGTTCTAGAGGACCTGATCCCCTCTTCTGGTTTCCACGTGTCCCAGACACACATGCAGCATGCAGACATGTATGTAGGCACTTAAACATATACATACAACATAACACATTTTTCACAAATCAGTGTGGCTGAAATTGAGCTTACCATCTTCCCATCAGAGTTGCCGATGACCCTCAGACCTGTGACTAGTACCGTGGGTTGACT
Source organism: Rattus norvegicus (assembly GCF_021556685.1). Classification (NCBI taxonomy): domain Eukaryota; kingdom Metazoa; phylum Chordata; class Mammalia; order Rodentia; family Muridae; genus Rattus; species Rattus norvegicus. Next base: position 166,826,304 of record NC_141536.1, read on the forward strand.
GAGGCAAACTCCTGTCACCGCGTTAGCCCCTGCGATGTCCTCTTTCTTCGCCATCTTTCTCGGCACCCTAAAGCATTCACCTTGGGTATTTTCCATATCTCTTCGGGGCTCTTTATCCTTGCAACCTGATATTGTTCCAAAATATTCAGTTTACCATCTCCTCTCTTGCTTCTAAAGAAAATCTATAATCTCCAGGAGCCACGGGATAAAAGCCAAGATTCCCATCAATCTCATGTGAGACCTTGTGTAGATTCTCTGCCTCCAACCCCACCACCAGTCAGATCCTCCCTTGGCTCTTTGGTTTCCAACTATGCTAACCTTTGCCCCTCAGAAGGGAAGCGAGGGACTATTCCAGACATCATGATTTTAGGTTCTAGTCCAGTTGTTTCTACATTTTGACAACTGGGAAGTGTCTGCAGACCTAATGGATACTAGGTTCCCAGGACTCCGTTAGATCGTGTGCAAACGGGGGGTTAGTAACAGGCACTAATGTTGAGTATTACTTCAGGAAAGTCCACACGGCACACGCTAAAGTAACAGTGGTCCATTAGACATAGGTGTTGGGCACAGGCAACAGCATTGAGGTCATGAGGGTAGTGGTGGTGAAAGGAATGGAGAGGGTGGGGTGACGGGGATGGTGGCAGACATAGGGTTGCTGATGTTGACAGATGGTGTAATAACAACAGTGGGGTGGTGATCGTGACAGTAGTGGTGGGGATGATGTAATAAGGAAGAATAAACTCAACAGCCTTATCTCAGGCCTGGCTGCACGGTTCAGAGGCTCCTTCAGTTGGGTCCCTCCCTCCACTTTGGTGGCTTTGTACCCCACCTGCCTCACCCCAGCAATAGCTACAAAATGGTTGGGCCTTCAGTCACTTTCTCCCTCAGGTAAAATAGTGCCTTTCTGGTATTCTGAGGTGTGCTGTAATGTCCTGACCCAGATCTGAAGAGACACCACCCCATCACTGAACATGGAGGTTGACTTCATCCGTCTGGAGTCCTGTATTCCACTTCCGTGGCTGAGGACAAACTTCCAGCATGCTGTGTGAGCAGAGGCAGCCAGAGGACATGACTCCTCAAAGGCAGCTCAGAAGACTCTCTTCAGAAGGTAAAGAAATGCTGAGAGCCAAAGCTAAGCTCAAACACTCGGCTGCTCAGATAACTTCAAATCCTCTGAAGAATCTAAATTCCCTTAAGCAACTTCAGGGAAAATCGCTGCTTCAGCTGCAGCTAGAGAGCTAGAGTTCCTCCTGACCCGGGAACACCTCCACCTATCTCTTGGACTGAAGAATTTAAGCTCAAGTCCAGGGGCCTCCGATAAAGCCAAGCAGGTGCCTTAATTCAGGCTTCTTTGCCAGAACCCCCAGAATGCTGCTGTCCGCAGAGCTGCCTCAGCTCCCGGCGTGGCTGCCATCTCTCAGGCGTATCTCCTCTGTCTTGGAGACGGTGACAAGCCTCCAGCCCGTTCCAGCTGCTCTCTTCACTATTACACACTTGCTGACCTGGAATATTGGTCTTTTGTGTACCACTCTATCAAAAGCTTTCTTGAAGTCCAAGGAAATTATAACCAGGCTCCTGCTGTGGACTCTGGGAGCTGTTTCCTTGAAAAATTCTATCAGATTAACCAAGCGTGGCTTCACCACGGTGCCCCTGCTTGCCACCTGTAATTAAGGGGAGGCTCCGCTGAAAGCCGGGAGTCTGTTCTGCTTCAGCTCCCTCTGAGGCACAGAGGAACCAGTCAGGCACAGTCCCCAAGATAGCAGAGATGTGTGAGGTTCCTCCAAAGAGATGGTCAAGTTGCTCACCACGGTGCATGCTTGTGTCTTGGCCACAGGAAGGTCTGGGTTGGGAGCTGAGGTCTGACACCATCATGTATAGCTTTGTCTTCAGAAGAAGCCATTCATCAGAACTCTCTAAGCCTCGGTTTCCTCTCTGTCTCGATGGGGACATGCGAATCTCAGGCTTATGCAGAAGAGCACAAGCTAAGAACGGATTTCCAGGCATCTGCAGGCCCTGTCCCCAGGGCAGGCAGAGTGGGTGACAGGTGGAGGTATCAATGATTTGCCGGCTGGTGTCTTCCCTAGGGCGTTTCTCATCTCTTTTCCTCCTGTGACTTGAAATATCCCGTCTCTCTCACTTTCGATCAAAATTTTAAAAAGACCATACTTATTCTAATTTTCTTCTGTGTGTGTGTGTGTCTTTGCCCTTGTAAGCATGTGCTGGTGTGTATGTGTGTGTGTGTGTGTGTGTGTGTGTGTGTGTGTGTGTATGTCTGTCTGTGTCTGTGTATGCTGGTGTATATGTGTGTATATGTGTGTATATGTGTATGTGCTAGTGTGTGTGTGCTGATGTGTGTGTTTGTGTGTGTGTGTGTGTGCTGGTGTATGTGTACGTGTGTGTATGTGTGTGTGCTGATGTGTGTGTGTATGTGTGCTTGTGTGTGTGTATGTGTGTGTGTGTGCTGGGGTGTGTGTGTGTCTATGTGCTGGTGTGTGTGTGTGTGTGTGTGTGTGTGTGTGTGTGTGCTGGGGTGTGTGTGTGTATGTGTGCATGTGTGTGTCTCATTTCCCAGGGCATGTGTGCCTATCTGTGCATATGTGGAGGTCAGAGGTCAACCCCAGGTGTTGTTCCCCAGGTGCTATACACCTTGTTCTTTGAATGAGGGTCTCTCACTAGCCACCAACTCACTAAGAGCCTCGGTTGCCTGCTCAGTCAGCCCCAGGAACCTGCCTGTCTTTGTCTCTCTCTACCACTGTGTTTAAAATCATGGAACAAAACTCTATCTCCTCTGTTCTTTGTCTGACTTCTCACTATGTATTAAGAGCTCCCACTTTGCTAGGAGAGAGCTGGCTTATTCCTGTGGTCCCTGTCTACCTTACCCAGTGCAAAGACCAGGATTCCTGACTCAGATGCTTGTGAGACAGCCTCACTGTGCTTGGCTGATACCCCACACCTTTCTGGATGCTCCACTGCAGTGAGAAGGCTCCTTCTCCCATGAGTCCACAATGGTTTCCCTGTGAGGATGCAGTTGATAGTTACTTTAGATCCAACCAAACACTAGGAGGGACCCTGTCTTTGGCACTGAGAGAGTGCAGAGGCCCGGGGTAGGGCCTGAACATGTCTACCATGCTTCCCTAAGGAGACTTGGAATCCTGGGTAGCTTCCTATTGGTTCAGGGCTCAGGTAGGTAGAAAAAACTAGCAACCCTCTTACTCCACCTGGCATGCACACCCCTGTCTAACACCCCCATCTCCCACAATGCACTCCTAGCTACACAGCTAAATCTTAGGGTGATTTCCTTCATCAGGGAAGCCTCCAACTGCTGTCAGACAGGAGAGACACCTGCTTCTGTATTCCCTTAGCAAGAGTTCCTTTGGGGCGAGTTGTCCCTTGGTCATCGCTGTATTCTCTGCTGTCTTCTTGTAGTGTGTGCTAAGCAGGGCCTTGTACCTGCTAGACAAGCTCTCTTCCACCCAACCAACTCCATTCTTCCAGTTATCATGAATGAGTCCCTGGCAGGAACCTGGAGATGAGACATTTTTAAACACATGAGCGTACAAAGACGTGCTTTACCTCAGGAGCTGGTTACTCATGTAACCGTGTAGCCCACATAGCGGCTGCCTCTCTGTCTTGGGGTTGCTGACCTGTGTTTCCTTCAGGCCCATTTCAGCCTGAAGCTGTGCCTGGGCTGGTACAAATGCATGCACAAAAGCTGGGCTCACCAGCAGATACCATGAGCAGGACTGGCTGTTTAAATGGCGAGAAGTTACGTGGGGATTCTTGATCCTGGCAAGTGAGAGTCCTCCCAGATCAACTTCCAGGAAAGTAATGTTTCCACAGCGCATTCTGGAATGTTTGAAAACTGGTAAGGATGGGAAACTAACCTCAGGAGTGATGGAAGCTGCCAGGACAACGGGCCCTGTGTGTTTTCTCTGTCACTGACTTCATTCTTCCTCACCAAGGTCCAGATTTCCCTGAGGAAGAGAAGCAGGACTATGACTGCTTTCTATTGAATGTACCTGATACTGGGCTGCAGCAAAAGTGACCCCAAAGCTTAAGCATCATGAGGTTTGGGGGACTCAGAACCTCTGGGGCTGTGGATAGGAACCTGGAGAGAGACAAGCACTGCGGGAGGCCTGGCAGTCTGAGGAGAAGGAGCTAGCCTTGAGCCAAGATTTTTAGAAAGGTTCTGGGGGAGGTGTGCAGTGGGAAGTGGGTGGGAGACAGATTCTCTAAGGTGAGGGTTAATCTTGCTTTCGACTTGATTTGATCTAGACTCATGAAGAGACACCCTCAGAGAGGATCTTGAAAGCATTCACCAAGAGGGGACCTAGGAGTGCCTAGCACCTTCTGGCTGCAGCCCTGAATACAGTGCCTGCTGGCACTTGGGGCTGGTGAGCACGTTTGTTCATTACTGCTTCTGCAACCAAACTTTACCGTCCTGTGAACTGGCTTCTCCAGCTTCGCAAGGTGGACAAAAGACCAGAGGCTCTCCAGGCGCCCTTCAGCCTTCAGCAGGATTGGGACTACTGTGGTACCCAACCTCACGGCCTCGGTTCTCAGCTTCACCAGGCAGGCGGCCATTGCTGAGTGTCGTGATGTACATCCATAGGTGGCGGGACAATCGAATTCCAGACTACACAGTGAGACTCTGTCTCAAGAAACCAAAATAAACACAAATAATTAACTCGGGTTAGAGCGTTACAGACTGTCACCCCCAACCTCAGCCTGCCAAGCAAACACAGAACTCCTGGTCACTCTCCGCCCTGAGAATCGTTCCTGCTTGTGGTCTATAACATAGCTCACTGAGGTGTCCTTGAATCCATAGTTTTCTGTGCTCTGGGTAATAAATTGACTTAAAATTAGACGTATTTTTTTTCCTTACATATATTCTTAAGATTTTATTTTTATTGCGAGTGTTTTCCGACACTCTATAGAATTTAAAATGAAAGCAAAATTAAAACGGTTACCTCAAGGGTGGTTTACTCCTACCTCACTTCACCCGTTCAGGACTTTAATTAGTTTCTAATTTTATTTTCCTGGGCTTTTTACTTTGCAGAAATAGCCAAATTTTCATTCGTACCAGGTTAATAACACTAGTTAAAACCTTAAACTATTTTTAAATACCCACAGCTAAGGTGGATGTGTCTTTCTACGTCAATGGACCACAGCGAGGGGTAGGACCTGACGCCTATCTCTTCCTCAGTGCTGGCCTTGTGTCTGCCTCGAGTTCGTACAGCTCTGAGCACCCAGTTACAACTCTGTTTTTCATGTCTGTGTCTGCCCGGTCTGTCTGTCTGTACTATTGTGTCCAGGACATAGTTTCCTTATGGTCATCCAACACCTTTGACTCTTACGAGCTCTTCGCCTCCCCTTCCATGACGACCCTTCAGTCCTGCCCTGAGCGGATGTGAGATGGACATCCCATGCCTGGTTGAACATTCCACAGCCGTTTGTTGCTCCCTGTGCCTCCTTGACCAATCCAGGGTTTTAAAAAGTGAGAAAAAGTCAATGAAAACTAAAAACACAAATTTATTGACTAGCCATTTGAATCAATTGTGGAAGCAAGAAGCACATTTAATCATCGCCTCTTGGTCATTTAAATAGGCACAGCTTTCCCACTGGACCCTTAAAAATCATCAACAATGCCCATAACTCTCGTCTCAGGTAATAACTTTGCAATTAGAATCTTTAAAAGTAAGTGGAATAAAACATGTTTGAACACTCATGCTAAAAGGTGTTCACTATGCTAGTATGCATAATATAAAGGGGGGAAATCTGAATAGTTTTTGTTAAGAAACCGGTTAAAATATTGTCATCGCTGTTGACTGTTATACAAGGATCGCTCACGGTAATTTCACACTGAAAACATTGAAAATTGCATATGGCGCCTGCTTTCAAAAGCAGGACAACAATGGGCTGGGGATGTAGCTCAGCTGGCCGTGGAATTGCCTAGCATTCACCAAGATCGAGGCTCACTATCCAGAACAACAAAGGGCAGGTCTGATGGCACATGCCCGACATAGTGGCACTTGGGGGATAGAGGGAGGAAGATCAGAAACCTAACGTCATCTTTGTCTGCAATACTGAATTCATAGCCATCCTGACCTACATGAGACCTTGTCTGAGAAAAAAAATAATAATAAAAAGGGAGAGAAAAGAAAAAAAAAACAAGCTTAGTGGCTATGCCATATCCTGTTATAAAATTCTGTGCTCATCTGCTGAAGGGTTTGGGCTATAGTTAGTCTTTATTCTTTATTTAAATGCATTATTTTTAACATTTTAAATGTACGTGTGTGTGTATGGGTGTCGGTATGCAGATACACACAGAAGGCAGAAGAGAACGTGGGTTCCCCTTAAACTGGACTTAGAGGCAGTTGTGGGCTAGTGGATGTGAGTGCTGGGAACTGGACTCTGGTCTCCACGAGCAGTTCCTGTTCTTAACCAGCTGGCCACTCCTCCAGCCCCTGGTTTCGTTTCCTTGTTTGAGTTCTCTGCCCAAATGTGGAGTGCAGGGGGAAGTGTAAGAAGTTCAGTCACTTGAAGACATTCATTTTAGACATGAGTCAGGTTTCGCACTCATCAGTCTTCCCTGTGGGAGATGAGCTTGTGAGGGCTTTGCTTGTTGACCCCGGGAAAACTGCAGGAGTCTGCAGGGGTAGCATAGGTCGGAAAACATCACAAGTCAAAGAGCCTCCTGGAGCTGTCTGGCTCTCCTCCGTGCTTCATGGGAGCTGCTGCAGAGAGGGAGAAACACACAGATTTAAAGCTTTTAGTTTGGGAGAGAGGAGGAAGAAAAATGTGAGTGACGGGCAATCCCTAGCCTCAGGAAAGGGGACAGATAAAGACAACAGAGGCACGGTTGAGAGGTGGAAAGAAGGGGCTTTCAAAGGACTCAGAATCTGTGCTGTCTTCAAGACAGACACACTATTTGGAATGTCTCTGAGCAGGGTACATGCATGGTTCTTTTGGTGCACAGGTGGTACAGGGAACAAGAGTCTTGGCCTTGGGACCAACTACAAAACATAGTATAGTTTCTACCTACAGATTCAGTGCCACCCACACCCACACCTAGCATTTCTACAACAGCAGCCTTAGAGAAGATGATTACAAGGCCGTTCTGATGTATTTCTTAATTGTACCTATTAGTGTATATACCCTCAAAATACCCCAGGTGGGATGGGAAGTAGAGAGCCTCAAGCAGCCGTCTGGCCTCTGCCAGGATCACCACTCCATTCAGAGTCAGAGCCATCTCAGTTAATCTCTCTGCAGCACATTCTCCTCCTGGGACAGACAGATGTGTCAGAGGGCCACCTTGTGGGGCACCTTGTAGAGTTAAAAACAAAGCAATGAATTCATCCACACTGCGCAGGACAAGATGTGATCTAGAAACAATACCCCGGGCTACAATAGTTGTAGGGGTTCTCAGCTCTCTTGTCTTTTCAGAAGAAAGAATCCAATCGCTTCTCGGCCTTTTGGCTAAGATCAAGTGAAGAATCCAAGTGTGAGATGGAAAGAGTTTGTGCAGAAATTTATTGGACAAAGCCAAAGGAAGCCTCATCCAACACAGAGAAGAGTGGACCGGCCAGAGCCTAGAGCAGCCCAGTAGGTCACTAAACATCACTGTAGACTATAAAGTAGTTTCTATGAATATTTATACGGTGGTGGCATTTGGGGGAAATAAGACCCTTTTCTCTCCAATATAGTGGTTGGATTTTGTTCCCATGCTCCTCTAGAAAAGCCCACAAAAGTCACAAGTGAGGTGTGTGTCAAAGCCACAGTGTGTGTCCTAGTGTGGATTGGCTCCCCCTAGGCCTCAGGTCGAAAGAGCAGTCATTACATCAGGACTGATGTTTGGTTCTTGAGGGCTCCAAACTGTTTGACATTTGAAGTAAAACCTTCTAGGTGAAGGGAGTCGTGTCAAAATTTCCTTTCTAAAACACCAAGGGTGAGAGCTAGAGGGGTGGCCCAGCAGTTAAAGAGGGCTCACTGGTCCAGAAGATTCAAGCTTGGTTCCCAGCATCCATGTTCAGGTGGCACATAGCTGCCGGTGACTCCCAGGGTTATCGGATGCCTTTCTCTAGTCTGTAGGCACTGGCACACACCACACAGAAAGAGAAAGAGAGAAAGAGGAAAAGAGAGAAAGAGGAAGAGAGAGAGAGAGAGAGAGAGAGAGAGAGAGAGAGAGAGAGAGAGGAAGGAGGGAAGGGAAAGGGAGGGAGACTTAAAAGAAACGAAGTCTGATTGATAAATACTATTGGAAATAAGGGTACGGGAGAGCGGTCTGCCTCAGTTGCTCATCAACATTGTAAAAAGCATAGTTGGCATAGTTGGTTTCTTACCCCTTTGTTGCCGCAGAGGTCTAGCATCCCATATCTCACTGAAATTAAAATTTAAGAACAGATCTGGGTCTGAGCCTCACTTAGGAAGGCCGGCAGCAACATCCACCCTGATTTCAAGCAGATCTGTGCTTCGGAGCAGAGCCGGAGGAGGAGAAGAAACAAGACATTCGAGGACGCCATCTTTCCTAGGAAAAGACCAAAATGTTCATAAGAAAATGGCTCTCTGTGAATTTGTTCTCCTCTTTAACTTCCATGTAAGAAAATCCCTGTGATTTTTGTTGTTCTATGGGAAAGCAAAGGGCCAACAAGTCACATTTTCTGCGTCTCTTTAAGCAATTAATTCACCTTTGAGGTCCTTTGGGGCGCTGTCCGCTTTAATCTCAGTCTGCATTTATATTTCATGAACTCCTCTTGGTGTTCCATCAATATATTATAATTTAAAAATGTCTCTTGGCCAACTAAGTTCAGAAAATGCTGACCCAGAACTATCTAAAAATACATTCTTGCCCAGTTTTTTTTTTTTTAAAGGTAAAATTTTTGTTAGCTTGGGACAATTCTGCTATCTGTTTTGATGAACTCTGATTATTAGTGGCGTGGAATGGCCTATAGATATAAAAATGATTCAGACAGCTCCCATCAAATCAAGTTCTGCCCTTGAGTCTTATCCTTGGAGAAGACCAGGGGTTATTGTAGATTTACAACAAGGACTGGGAAGCGGTCAGAGGGACACAGTGGCCGCCTTGGAAAAGGAGGGGCGAGCATTGGGGTACAAGGGGAGAGAGAGAGAGGGAGAGAGAGATAGAGAGAGAGAGAGAGAGAGAGAGAGAGAGAGAGAGAGAGGGAGAGAGAGAGAGAGAGAGAGAGAGAGAGAGAGAGAGAGAGAGAGAGACCTTCAAAGATGGAAATATGGTAGCACCAGCCTAGGTGGAAAAGTGGGGACTTGTAAAATAGAAAAATAAGGAAAAGCCTGAAGCCAAGCTATATACTTAAATAGCCGCGGAGTAAATGTTCTCAGTCTTAAAAGGAGAAATGAGAAGGGAATGAGGAAGAGTCTATCCGAAGTTGGCTCAAACTCAGCAGGGCAAACATTAAACCCTGCAGCTGCAGGGCTGGTGTCTGGTACTCTGCGTTATCTGATGTTGCCTCTGGCGACCCTGCTCCTCCACCTCTGTTACTTGTGGCTTCCCTGTTGGGAGGCTCTGCTAGGTGACTACACTTTCCCTGTGTGAGAACCAAAGTTAAATTCTGGTCTGGTCACTAACTATTGTTTGGTTTCACTCCCCTAAACAAGTTTGTCTGCCCCAACTGCATTAGATGTGCTTGATTGGATGTGAGCTGGCTTTGTCAGGAAACACATCAAGATGTAAGCTTGCCCCTGATTGGATGTGGGTAGATCTGGCAAGAAATAAGCCGCAGATGTGCGCTTGACCCCCTACTGGGCCTGATTGGGGGTGGGGAACAGGGTGGTCCTGTTGTTTTGCCCTTTTAAGCCTCTGCAGAATACGACTCTGGCTATTTCCTGGGAACCCTGGGATGGACCTGGCCACAGTCCCTCAACCCTGCCCAGTATTTAATTAAAACTTGCTTCAAATCTGGCTCAGAATTGTGGAAGCATCTTTTCTCTTTCACGATTCTGAGGTTCAATATCTGCCCTATGTTGCTGGCATCTAAGGCATTCTCAGGTCCCCATGGCAGCTTATGGTCATCAACCTTCACAGCCTTGTGAACAGCCCATACAGGAGCTCCATGCCAGGAGCCCAGCCCTGCCACACACTGCCGGGCCATCAGCTTCCTGGAACTGTGGTGCTAGCCTCCGGGACCCTCTCACCTATCCTGCATGTCTGCAAAACCAGCGCTGTATATGTGTGTGGTTTGGGGAGGGGGCACTGCCAGCTCACGAGTGTGGCCTGGCCCTCTTCTAACACTGCTGCTGGGGTTTCTGAATGCCAGTCTATCTAAGCGGGATGAATCATCTCCCTAGACGTCTGCATGAGCTTCATGCCCTAAAGCAGTGGTTCTCAAACTTCCTACTCTGTGACCCTTTAATACAGTTCCTCATGTGTGGTGACCCCCATTTTATTTTGGTTGCTACTTCATAACTATAATTTTGCTACCGTTGGGAACCATAATGTAATTATCTGGTAGGCAGGATATTTGATATGTGACCTTGTGAAAGGGTCATGGACCCCCTAAAGGGGTTGCTGCCTGCAGGCTCAGAACTACTGCCCTAGAGTCAGTCTTGGTTCAGGCTCTCTGCTTTCAAACAAATTTGTTGTTTTACAAACTGGAATCTTCCACGGATGGGGTCTTGCCCTCCAAACAACTTTCTATTCGTCCTACTGCAAAGTCTGGGGATTTCTCTTTCATTGAGTCTCATGAACCATGTCTGTAGCTTCCTCCCTCCTTGCCCAGCCCCTTCCCATTCCCATAATCAATTGCATGTTCTCTGCATATTTCCGTTTTGAATTCTCACTAAAAAAAACCCATTCAGTGAGCAGCAACTGGGCCACTGTCTAAATGACACCATGATGCTGCTTTAAATTCTTCTGCCAAGCAACCTGGTCCATGACTTTTTAATTCAATTGAAATTCAGATTTTTCTGTGATGCAGGCAGGCTGCAGCCAGGTTCTTTGCCCAAATGTAACAGTGATAGGCTCTGGTGTGTTAGAAACAAGGTCAGGGTCACAAAGCAAGAGGGCAGCACTCCCACGGGTGTGTCCTCACAAAGCTAAACTTTATGGTTGCTGAGGACTGAGGGCTGCTTGCAGAAGTAGGAGAGGGAGCACGATGAGGCAGGAAGAGCACTTGTTACTCTGATGCAGGCGCTGAGTGTCTCTTCCCCACCATCTGGAGCACCACCTCGCAGACTCCTGCAGTCAGCTGGTTTTATCAGAATCGCTGCAAACCAAATGAAGAAAAGGGGGATGGGTTCAGTCCTCCAGGCCACCAATGTGTGGGGATGCGGTGAGGCCTCTGTGCAAAGGAACGCTTTACCTGACTGGGCAGAGGGGATCAAAACACTGGTATAAATGTTTCACAAGGCGTAGTGAATAAAAAGATGTTGAAAGACCCCTGGAGAGGACCTTTCCCTCAGGAGGAGTCCCAAGCGCCCAATGACCGAGCCGAGTCCACTCGGATGCAATCAGCAAGAGGGTTTATTGGAAAACACAGGTACCTTCGGGCACACAGTCTCTTCGGAGGACTTGCGCGCCCAGCAGCTCCAGCATGGGGCTTTTATAGGGATTGGGGAAGCAGAAGCGGGCATACAGAAGCAGATGCATAGTTACAGGGATTGGTGGATTCAAACGAGGCACATAGACATGTTCACATATGATTGGCTATTTCACATGATGAGGTAATAAGGTATAGCTACACACATTGGCAGGTTTGGGGCGTCCTGGATGTCGGGGGCTGGGGGCTTATCTCTTCCTGCCAGGTGGCCTGTGAGTCAGATCCGGTACTCCTGGTCTGTTCTGCATTCCTTTCTTTTTATGGTCTGTTAGTTCTAGCGGCAGCTCAGGGCTGCCTGGACTTGCTTTTCACAGTGTTTAGTCCTGAGGTTGTGAATTTTGAAACATACTCTTTTAACTTCATATTTTTAAACCTTAAATCTGTATAATTTTCCTTTCAATGTGAATTCCTTGTCTGTAGAGTGTTTGACGGAAAAGACTGTTTCTTCCAAGTCCAGGCCTGATGGAAGCCTACTTCTCCGTTGACACCTCCTGAACTGGGCCTTCCTTCACCGTCTGTATTTCTGTTTGCATACCAGAACAGTCCTTAAGCTCTCCTGACAGCTCTCTTGTGTGCTGGTGGGGCCAGCACCACAGTGGCTGAGTACCCTTGTGAGGGTGGGCATCACGGGAAGCTGGGTGGTGTTGTAGTAACAAGTTTGTTCTGTGACGGTGAGCCTCGGGCCCTGGTCACAAGCAAGACATGCAGAAGTCAGTATAACAAAAGGTATTTTATTATGCTGAGGATCATCACACAATGCTCACACTTTTAAGTTCCTAGCTGCGGTCCGAAGCCCATCTCCCCTGGCTGCTCACCTGTGTGATGTATCTTAGCTGGAGGTCAGGTCCAGTCTCTAACACCAGTCTCTGATTCCCAGGGTCAGGATCCTGGGGGAGACTCTCCAGCCACAGGGCAATCAAGATGACATCTCTCCAGATGTGCAGAGCAGAGCACTGCTCTTGGTCTCTACTATACAGTGGGTGTCCTGGGATTCTGGGTCTGTGTCTGGTTCCCTTAAGTGAGTGACTTCACTGGGTTCAGTTGCAGCCTTGAGGGTAGTGGGGTTCCCGACTATGCCATTTTTACATGTCTAAAAGGTATTTCTTTTTAAAAAAGAAAAACCTATTCTCATTACAGTCCTGCAGATAGAGGCTGAGTATGAGAGATCTTGCTTACACTGATGGTGAGAAGGCTCACCCTGCTTCACTGTGGGAGAGAGAAGGGTTCTTCCTGCCTTGGCTCCACTCAAACCTCCAGGCTACTGTTGGAAGTACTCCCAGCCGGCATAGAGCCTTCTACACATTTACTGTCTAGCACGGAAATCTCCGGAAGTACCCACCCAAAGGTGACACACCCAAAGGTGACACACCCAAAGGTGACACACCCAAAGGTGAGATCTCTGTCTTCAGTCCAGCCAAGCTTATGAGAACCACCATCACAGTCTGACTCTATACCATCTACGTTCAACGTCACAGGGATGTAAAGAAATGAGGAATCTTGGTGAGCTGCTAGCACCATGGGACCCCAGAGCACTTCGGAGACAGGAACCGCAGCGGCCATGTAAATGGGGGTGTGCACCTGGCCATAGAGCCTTGGGGAGGGCGGAGCATCAGGTTTGGCTGCTCAGAGAGCTCAAAGGCTGGCCGGTGGGGTCCAGTGGGATGCAGAAGATCTCCTGTGGCTGTTTCCCGGGTTAGGGAGAGAGGAAGCTCACCCCCTGTCACGAGCACAGAGCAGAAACTTGTCACATGGGTCAGCACTGAAGCCCTGTTCAAGCTCTGATTCTGTGCTAGACGGTGAGGCTGCTTGGTCTCAGGACGGCACGCTGAGATCTACTTGGTTGTGTTGCTATGGAAACCACATGGCACATGGAGGCTCTACTGGCGAGCTCACGCTTCCGGTTGGATCCTGATAGCATGGCTGCTTCTCTCCAGTCATCTCTGTAGTGAGTTCACCTTGACTGTGAAGGTGCAAGTGAAGTCAAGGAGCCGGGATTGGCCACTTTGGGCTTGCCCGGGTGAACACAAAGAAGAACTTGGCACCAGCAGAAAGACGATGGTCACCAGGATATTCCCTCCTGAGAGCCAGATAGTGGCTATGCAGCGACTCCTACATGACAAAACCTAACACTGTGGTTCTGCTTGGGCAGCAGAAGTCAATACTAGGTCGTAACGAGTCCTGCAGTTCGTGGTCTTGCTTGTTCTCTCACTAGGAGCCAACTATGTGAAGACTGTAGGAAAAGGGCCTGGAGTGACGGCTCTGTGGTTAAGAACACGTGCTGCCCTTGCAGAGGACCTGAACTAGGTTCCCAGAACACACACTTCCTGTAATTAGAGCTCTAGGTGATCTGATGTCCTCTTCTGGTCTCCCTGGGCATTTGCACGCACATGCACATACCCACATGCAGACAGACATACAAACTCAGAACTAAAAGGTACAGGATAAATGTGGGACCGTGAAAGGTAGCCTGGTTCCTGGTTGAGCTAAGGGATGGTAGGAGCTTTGCCTGCTTCCAGACAACAGGCTCCTGTCACTAGCTGCAACCCCCCCCTCATAGATTTGTGGCCATCAGTCACGTAAGGACAACGCCCCAAGACCCCTACAAGTAGGAAAAGACATGACCTGTGGTCATGTAGGCTCAAGACAGACATTTCCATTTTAATGAGGTACCTAAAGTCATGGAGGGCTTAGCCAATAAGATGTCTTTCCCAGACATTTCTCTCTGCAAAAGGCATTTATTTAATCTCAGGCCCACCCTGAGAATCCAATTTTCCATCATGACAATAAATGTTTTAAAACCACGAACTGCCTCTTTTCATTGGGACCTGCCATGGGGGGCCATGAAGAAGGCCTTCACCAGTCTAGTCTCTCATAGGAGGTCTCTCTACACTCCTAGCCATGATTGCCACCAAGCCCAAGTCAACCACTGTCAAGCCAAGGACTCTTCCCCCGTCACATGGGACCAGCCAGAGCATCCCCGTTTTCCTCCAGGGCTCTAGGCTAGATCCAGCCTGTGGGCCTCTACTCCATTCTCAGCTCTTCTGTGGCTTCCAGGGACACATGAATGTCCAAGAGCCTGAGAACCAGATGACCCCGGCCCCATCACAGGCTCGGGCATCCCCAACACAGCTCTGACTGTCCTGCATCTCTGACTATACTTCCTCAACCCCAAGCGGTATCCTGGTGCTTTGCCACAGCCTATACCCACCCCAGCAGCAGTGTGGGATAAGCAGTCAAGCTCCCCACACGTCCAGCCTTCCCAGCAACCTTGCCCTGTGGTCAAATGTACGTGGGACCCACAACCCTACAGATAAATCTGTCTAAAATGAAAGAGGGTGTATGTGTGCATGGCGTGTGGATATCTAAGCCATTGATGTCTCTGTTGGTAGAGTGAAAACTTGTGAGAGACTCATCCAGGACCTCAGATGTGCCTTCCTGAGCCACATTCTTTTTATTCGTTAAGTGAATACGAGCATGTATGTTTCAATAGTAATGATGTATACGTTAATGTGTATGGAGGGCAGTGCTAGGAATATGGGAGTTAGAATGGTACCAAACAGTCAAGCTCTACGGTGTTAATTCCATTCCCGGATATCAGGCTCATGACAACGTTGCTAAGTGGTACTAGGTTACAGGTCACAGGTGCCTTCTGAATGGGTCCTGGCACCTCATCTCTCTTTGTCCTAGACGTAGATGGAGATTTGAGACAAAGTGGCAACTGGAGAAGATGAAATAGCAATTTCCGAGATAGGCAGATTGAATAGCACATCTACATAAGCAGGTTTACAACCCATACATGCAGCTAACTTTCCATGATTACTTTTCATTCACACACACATAAGCACACACACACACATACACGCACACGCACAAGCACCCGCATACACACATGCATACACACACACACATACACGCACAAGCACCCGCATACACACATGCATACACACACACACATACACGCACAAGCACCCGCATACACACACACGCATATGCATGCACATGCACACACGAGCACGCACTCGAGCGCGCGCACGCACACACACACACACACACACACACACACACACACACACACGACTGTCTCCATCGTGTTGTGTTGATAGTCAGACCCTTAGCATTTAGGAAGTTCACATCAAGCTTTGCCCAAGCACATGGATGTCTCCGTAAGTGAGGAGTTCTGGCCCTTGCCCAGTCCAAGCTGAGCTCTCTCCTGGTGTAACTGTTAATTATCACACGGGATGGAGTGCCGGAGTGACCATCAGACTTCTTAATGCACTTGCCATAAATCCAGACCGCTCTGTAGAGGTCAGACTGATAACGGCTAGGAATGAATATCAATGCCCGCCCCGCTGAGCTCTACGTGGATCGTGATTCTAACCACCAAACCTATTCCACCTTATCTAGCGTTCAGAAAATTGGTACTTCAAACGCTCATCGTGGCTAACTTGAAAATCAGGGTTCGTCATTAGGCTCTTTGTCAATGAATCAAGCCACGAGGATCTGCAGTGACAGGCTCTGCACACAGGAGAACTATTCTGGGCTGTCTGTTGCCTTCAATTCACATTTGAATTATTTCCTCCAGTGTCACCTTGGTGATGTTTGACCTGGGATCTAAAATGTTCAAGCTGTGCATATTTTGGCCACTGCTCCTCCTCATTTCTGCCCTGGGCACCTTCTTTGTGGCTCAGTGCTGAAGAGTTGGTTTGGAGTGTGGCCCAGAGATTCAAGAAAACCAGTTAGTTTTCCACCACCTTCCCCCCCAACACACACACGCACATTATTTGGAAATTCTACAATGTCTGGTTTGCCTTATATTGGGCAAAAACAACCCCAGGAAACTTGTACAGTTGAGTAACACATATATTGGAGTCTATTCCCCATTCCCCTATGAAGCTATCTCCTCTCCCTCCCCCACCCCCTCTCTCCTTCTCTTTCTCCCTCCCTCCCTCCCTCCTCTCTCTTATGAGATTATGTCTTCTCAAACCTGCTGTACTCTTTCCTGGATGCCATGGTATGAGTTTTGACCTTCCCAACCATGATTGATGCACATCATTGCAACCATTAGCTAAATAAAGCTTTCCTCTCCTTAAGATGTACACACCCCGACACTCCATCACAGAGGTGCTCTCTGATTAGCACACCTTCACGCATGCTTGTGTGCACATGTCTGTGTGCGGTAGTCATGCAGAGTGAGGAATGTAACAGAATACCTCTTGCCAAACAAGCAAACACTTAGCAGTGAACTCTGTGGAAGGCTTCATGTATGCTCTCCTCGACTTTGTTTAGAGTACATACAGGAAAGGGCAACTTTAAGTTTTAGAAGAGCATTTACTTGTTTTTATCTTATGGGTATGACTCTGCACCATGTGTATGCACTGTGTTTAGTGACCAGAAAGGGGAGATGGGTTCCCCTGGAACTGAAGTTCCTGCTATTTGTGATCTACCATGTGGATGCTGGGAACTGAATCCTGGTCCTCTACAAGAGCAGCCAGTGCTCTTAACCGCTGAGCAACCTCTCCAGCTCCTGATGCTCTAATCGCTCACCTGTCTCTCTACCTCCACAGTTTCCAGCTTTAAAAGCGGAAGGCCACTCCTGCTGTTCTTCTCGTCAGGGTTGTTTTATGCAGCACGGGGCATGGTATCCAGAGTAGGATCGGGAAGAGGGTGGGTTTTAGGATTCCTGCAGGGGCATTCCACTGCCTTGTGGCTTGAGGCTCCAAAGCTAAACTGCAGGAGAGAAGAGGAGGGGAAAGCGTGGGCTTCCACACCAGGAGTAAGTTGTGGAGCCCAGAAGATCTGCTTCAGTGTGACCCTCGCTCTCAAGAGCTAAAGGCTTGAGGCCACTTCTCACTTCTTCGTCTTCTCAGCCTTGACCTTGCCAAGCACACAGCTTCCACAGAGGCGAAGCTCTCTCTGGGGAGAGTAGGAAACAGCTTTGTGTTCACGCAGCTCAGAGGCAGCCACTCAGTAAGGACCGAGGAGGTGCCTGCCGCTCATAGCACCACCAAGTTAGAGTCCCTGTGACACCCTGTCTGAGTGCCTGAATCTGACTCTGAAACCAGAGTGCACTTTGTATGCTCTGGATGGTGTTCTGGGTTCAGCCCACTTCTCCAAACCTGGAAACCCTCCCACGAAGACCCTGGTCCAGGCTCAGTGGATGTGGCTGCCAAAACCGGCCGGGGTTATACTCTCTTCAGTTGGCTCAAGTGGTAAGGTAGAGTTTGGCCTCCGACTCCTCAGCCTCCGCATGGCCACAGAAGTGGCTAGGGGGTGAGTGCATTTCCTTGCCCTTCCTTGTAGAACAGAAGGCAGCAGAGACTACACTCCAAGGTGTCAATCAAATACAGAACAGCTCAGGTAGAGAAGTAGAGAGGAGCAGTGCTTCTATGGGTCTTCCTGATAGACCACAGGACTGCTCTTGTGCTAACCCCAGAGAGGCTGCAAGCACCTCACGTGAGGCTGGCTTTTCTGTTCCAAGAACAATGAGGCAAAACGGCCAGATTCTATCCCACAGGAAGTCCACAGCAAAGCCTCCCTCCTCGCCTCCCACCCTCCTTCTCTCCCCCACTCCTTCCCCACATTGGGAGGTTGTATTCAGAAACCTAGAAGTGGAAACACGGATCAAGAAAAGCATCAAGATCAGGTTTGCAGACGGAACCGAAAGATGGTGATTTTTATCCTTCCCCCTGTGAACCCCAAGCTGCGAGGAGAATCGTGAAGTGGGGGTGATGATTTCTACACGATTATAACTCAGGTCCTTTCTAGTGTTTCCATCAAGCCTCGTGATCTGCCACGTGTCTCTTGAAGGTCAGTAGAGAATGGAGACACCCCTGGCCCCTCGGACTCTAGCTTTAGGCGTGTGAAGTGACAACTCAGAGTAAAATGTTTCCAGCCATCAGGCAGGACTGCCCAGCAGCAGCACCTCAGGAAGGAGGGTGAGCTCACAGAACAGAAGCCTACACTACAAGTTCGCCTTCTCCCCTGGGAGCTGTTTGCCTGCCGCCATGGTGATCCTTCTTGGTGTCAACGTCTACTCTGTGTCCACTCTGTAAAGTGCTCATAGCGATGGGGTGTAGACCAGATGGATGGTCCCTGTCAGGTCAAGACCCACAGATGCTTTGAGACTGGCCTTAGGAAAGACCCAGGAGGCCTTGGTTCAAGAGAGCCCTGGGTAGGTCTTGATGCACACAGTAGGGTGGAGGCACCCTTGGGTATGGAGGCTCCAGTGTCACGATTTCAAAGTGTGATCACCATGACTGGAGGTGAGGAAAGACCCCTCCGACAAGAACCTGCTTTAGAACCATGCAGAGGATGACTGGTAAAGCTGAGTGCCTTGGTTAGGGATTTATTGCTGTGAACAGACACCAAAATTGTTTAATTGGGGCTGGCTTAGAGTGTCAGAGGGTTAGTCCATCATTGTCATGGCAGTGTGCAGGCAGACGTGGTGTTGGAGATGGAGCTGAGAGTTCTACATCTGGATCCACAGACAGCAGGCAGAAAACTGGCTTGAGTTTCTGAGACCTCAAAGCCCACCCTCGAAGGACGCACTTCCTCCTCCCACAAGGCCACACCTACTCCCATAAGGCCACACCTCCTAATAGTGCCCCTCCCGATGGACCAAATATTCAAACACATGAATCTTCCTAATCAAACTACCACACCAGGGAAGGGTGACACCCTCAATATAGGTCACAGGAGTTGGCACCAGACAAGACAGCTGACCAGTAGAAGATACTGTGATTAAACTTGAACTGAGACCACACAGGAAAGGGAGAAGAGAGAGGAGAACCTACTAGAAATAACCAAATGTCACACATGGACTAATACCACACCCGCCACCGGAGCCACCCAGAAGACATGTCTGACCATGGATGGCAAAGATCTTTAAGATGGTCATGAACTGGACCCCCTGATTCTGTCATAGAACATCAAAGATTGAATCAGATCTGAAAGACTGAATTTCTTCTCCGTCATCCTAGTGGTTGGGAGGCTCACTGGTGAGGAACCACACCTCCCCCGCCTGTGTGTTTCACCTTTCCTCGGCCTAAGACGAAGCCAGGAGGTCAAGAGAGCAAGTTGAAGAGAGAGGGGAGGTGGCCAAATACATCTTCTCATCAGGAATCCAGTTCACAATATTAACCAAAGCATGGATCCCTGCATCCCACATGCTGCATCAGGACTGAACTGTTGCATGGGTGCACGTGTATCTGCAGACACATGTGAGGTTGGAGGCCAGACAGCAACCTCTATACCTTGATGATGTCATTAACCTTGCCTTTTGAGGCAGGGTCTCTTGCTAGGATCCAGAATCCCCTGACTAGGCTAGGCTACCTGACCAGTGAGTTCCAGGGTCTTTCCTGTCTTCTCCACACTGCTGGCTTCCAATGTGGATTCTAGGGTTCAAACTCAGGTGACCCTGCCTGCGCAACAAGCACTTCACTGACTGAGCCATCTTCCAAGCCCCTTGGGGGATATATTGAACTCACCGCAGTACTCAAGTACAGTCAGGTAAGATTTTAGCTTATTATTTTTGTAATGCATTTCACAGGAAAGGCTGAAAAAACACGCATCTTAAAGTGCCAATTATTTCCGAATTCTTTCTTTTAAAGGTTTGCTTACTCTTGGTTTATGTGCATAGTGTTTCTCTCCACGTATCCATGTCTGCCGTACACGTGCAGCACTGTGGAGACCAGAGGGGCCTTTAGATTCCCTGTAACTGAGTCATACGTGCTTATACATGGTCCTGACCCAAAGAAGCACAGCCAGTGGTGTAAACCAGGCCATCTCCCCAGCCCAAGAGAATGTCAAATAATTATTTTTTTAGTTTTCTCCTAGTAATATTCCCTAGAAAGCGCAGAATCTGTAAGTTCTCTCAAAAGCTAAGGTGAACACACAGGGTTGCCTTCCAACATCTCTGTAGGCAAATGTCAGTGTCATCGGAAGAGGAGAAGGCTGATCGAAGTTGCTCCAACCAGCTTCCCCTGCTGACTGCTGACGTGAGCCTTCACCTCAGCCCGTGTGGCCACTCAGCGGTTGGAAGGAGTGCCCCACACCAGTATTTTAGCATTACTAATAGGGTGGGCTGGGAGGCTGAGGAGAGAGTCTCTGATCAGAGACCAAGACAGGGACAGGCTGTGTTGCAAAGACCAGCTCGGGTAAGGGCTAATTTGGACTGTCACTCACATTAATTGCCTGTGATGGACACCACGTGTCCGTTTACACTATCATCTGCCCAGTGATTGGCTGGGCTCCCTGGATCACAGACTCAAGCCCAAAGGTGGAGTGTCTCACCAGTGTCCAGGAAATCCCTCTCACATCCTGTCAGCCCACACCTGCCTGGATATTTCCATATGTCAGGCACCAGGCGTTTAACGTACTGCTGTCTCCCATACGGTCTTTCTGTGATCAACATGATTCCAAGGCAGGGCTTATGCTATGAGTTTCACATATTGCTAAGCAATGTCCCATGATGATCAGGGAGGGACTCTCCACCCTGTCAGTCATACCATAACTCTCATTTCTCTCCCTTCTGTACCTCAGGGACCGCATCCCTCTGTGTTGCCCAGTTGGGTCTGCTGGGGGCATTTCTGGGATGGCTCTCTCTGCATTCTGTTTCTTTTCCCAGGAGTCTCTCCTTCTCCCCAATTAATGTCCCCACCATCTTTTTGTTGTAAGACCCCATAGTGGCCTTACCTCAGCAGTGCAACCCACAGAGCACAGATTGACAAAGTGATCGCTGCAATAGCATGAGGTTTTGTAATCCACGTATGTGGGGTTGCTCATCCAGCCCTACACCTGGCCTTGGTGAATCACTGGAAAGGACATTGGCACATCCCTTAGAGGGGGGGTGAACTGGGTGGTCGGGCAGGGTCAGGATGACATCTTGCTGTTGTTCTTGGAATTTACCACAGGGAGGGGTGGGGAGGTCTTTCCAAGAATAGTTGTTTTTTTTGTTTGTTTGTTTGTTTTGTCTTAATTAGCTTAGTCAGAATCTTGATCACCAAAACTTTATCATATCACTGAGCATCATGACGTAAGATGTATCTCTCAAAAAGGTCACAAGTTTGTTATAGGCATCCTGACCACCAGATGTATTTCTCAAAACCTTGTTTTTACAACTTTGTTTCTCATATCTATGAAACTTTATTTCTTCATTTTTCCTACCAACTTCCCAGTGCACATGGGAAACTTCCCATACCTAAGCACTGGGTCTGATTCCCATCCTCCTCCCTGGCTCTCTGTCCACCCTCTTCCCATCCACCTCTCCTCTAACTGTGAGCAGTTCCCTCCCACAATGACTTTATTTTGCCCAGGGACCATCACACACCACATCTCTCTGAGCCTGGTTATGAATGAGTATTGCTTTGTGAATATGCACGTTTGCGTGTGTACTAGAGCACAAGCCTATGAAAGGGTGTATACAAGCATAGATAGGTAGGGGACAGAGGACCACCTTGAGTGTCATCCTTAGAAATGCCATCTACCTCCTTTGAAACAGGGTCTCTAACTAGCCTGGGACTCACCAATCAGGTGAGAATGATGGGCCCTGCAAACTCGAGAGATTGTCCTGTGTTCACCTCCCCAGTGCTGGGATTAAAGGCCTGTGCCACTGTGCCTAGCTTTTACATGGGCATTGAGGACCAACTCAAATTCTGATGTTTGTGCACCAAGTACTTTAGTCAAGAATCTCCCAATCTCCCTTTCCCAATGTTATTATTTAAACATTATATTTAAAACAAAAATTCCAAATCCAGAGTATACCGTCAGGAACTGGTTTTTCTGGATTTGTTGTTGCTGTTGTTTGTTTGTTTGTTTTTTGTTTTGAATCAACCTGAAAACAGGAGTACTGTATTGATGAGCATGACAGAGAGTCTCGGGGAGGGGAGGTGCACAGATGGGCAGCCACTAGCTCGGCTGGATAGCACATCAGATAAAGCAATATGAAAGCTAATCTTCCCAGGCCCGCCCTCTGTCTGATGGACCCTTGGAGTCAGCTACGGCAGCAATAAGGCGGGCGGGGGAGCTAAAGGGAGAAACATAAATTAGGCCGCGTGAGGATAAAGAGACGGATTTTCAATAGGCTTCACCTTCAGAGATGGGAGGGCCTAAATTAAATGGATCATACGGAATTCAATAAACAAGGATTGCAGATGGACGCTGATTTATCCCATTATAATTTGAGCTAAGCTGAAGCGTCGATAATAAGATTCTGACCTGAAGGTTAGCACACGCGGCCCTCCAATCGTGAGACTGGACCAGTGACTGCTGAGATCACGTCTGAGAGTTTAAGACACTGGCGCGGGGACCGTTGGGACTCCATTGGCCCAGAGATGAATGCTGTCCCCAGTGCTGTGGAGCCTGCTGGGCAGTGTCCCAGGACCTTGTAATCCATAGCCCATAAGGGGTGGCTAGGGAACCCACAGCTCCCTTCACCATGATAGAGTGTCCACAGGTCTCATCCTGGGAGAAGCCTTTTTGGAAGGCTAAAGAGAAAAGACAGTGTGTCTTCCCCCAGGGTCTGTGTCACTGCATAGCTGGCATGGAACCCATGCATGCCCATAAGCTAGAACATTCCATCACTGAGGTGCGTCCCAGCCCCTGAAGTGACAGGTGGATCCCAGAGGAAAGCACATACATGTTCCAGAGACACTCGAGGCCTTGGCACATCTCACTAGCCAGTCGTTTCCTCCCCTGGTGTCTCCCAGGCTCCTCCATCAGCTCCCCTGGTTTTTAGAGCACCCTGCCTTCCTGGTCAGCAGGCTGAGTGCCATCTCTGTTGTGAGCAACATCTTAAGCACAGCCTGCCATGTTGTCTCCCATTGTTTCATGCTCTCGGAGATGTGACATCTAAGACACAGGCCAAGCCCTTTACTTGAAGGCCAGAGTGCAGATGTGCTTCTGTGTACGCGGCTGGCTCTTCCTGCCCACAGCTGCAAAGCAAACCAAGGCAAACACACCACCATCGTGCACATCAGAAGCACTGGTGTAGAGGAACTTCCAGGCCAAGATGTTATTCCCACACTCCTTGAGGTACCTGGCTTCCTCCCTTGGTTTGCCCGCATATTTACTTTCTGACTCCATTCAGACATAGTCAAACTTCCCTATAACAATGGAAACAATTCTGACCGTCGCCATAACTATACTTGCAGGAAACTCACTGGCCCCGTGTCCCACATCACCTCTCCATCCACAGCCCAGGAAAGAAGACGTATGCATTTTGTCCAAAGTGACATTAGGTCTGGAAAAACGTCACCGATTCTGCCAGATCTCAGTCTCCTCTGCTGGGCAACTCTCAGGGGCAGAAACACCCCCGACTCCTAGCCACAGGGCATCCTTAAGCATCAAGGGCCTTTCTGCCTTAGGTGAGAGCCAGCCCTGCTCCCGGGTGGCTTCTGAGGATTCCTAGGAGGCCACAAGCATTAACACCAGAGCATGCTGTAGGGGTCTTATCTGAGAACACAGATGAGAGCTACTAACCAGCATGCTCCTAACGTTTCTGTGGAGGGACCTTAATCCCAGAGAGAGGTTTGTAGTCATTACTTCAACTCCGGTGCACACGAGCACGAGGCCGAGGCAAGCCTAGGATCCAGGAGTGTGTTCTCCATGTGTCCACTGTGGCTGTGTCTCTCGGTGACTCTAACAAAGCCTCTGCTCTGAGCATTTGCCTTGCTCTGTGTGTGTGTGAGGGGCGATGTGCAACCCGCCAGCGGAGGTCTTGAAGTCTGCCTGGAGGATTCTGTGCTAGCCAGTGTGATGCTTACCTGTCCCCGTGATAAGATGGAGTTAAATTATCCAGCTTCCTGGAAGGCAGGCAGCAGTCAGCCGGCGGCGGTGGATGGATTGTTTTACAATTAAAACCAGCCCCGAATACACTCTGCTAAGTCATTTTAATAATGTGTGCACTGAGTTGCTTGTTTTTTTTTCCCAAAGAAGCATTTCAAATAATTCAGTGGTAGAAATAAACTATGAATTTAATTTATGTGTTCATTAATTGAACAATTAAATGGAATACTAATTGACTGTAGAATTCTACCTAAATGCAGCACTGCCCTGGGGTAATTAGTTCTCTTCTGTATTTCACTGTGAACATAATTTCTGGGGGTCTCACCCCACCCAATTAGGTTTTGTTTGGCTTTATTGTAGCACGAATCATCCTTCTATCACAGAGATTTAATCCTCCTCGTGCAGCTGATGGGAAGCTCTCCTGTCCCGAAAGATTATCTTTCTATGTGGAGGTCATCTGGTGACAGGCGGCAGGGCCTGGAGGCTGCTGGGATACTTTGCAGTTTTCAATTTCTCCTCTGCTGATGTTGAAGTAGAGGCTGGAAGCCAACCGTCTGTGTGCTGTGGTGTCCCCTCGAGAGGGCCTAGGGTGTGGACAAAGTGCCTAACATGTCCACCTAGGCCCTCACTCTCCTTAACACCCAGAAAGGGTTTGTTATTACTAGATGATGCCTTTCACAGGCTGCTGGCTCTAACACTGAGGTAGACTGCTGTGCCAGCAAATCACGTGTAGGGCAAATCCCTTCCCCTAGAAGCAAATGGCTCTTAGGGAACACTCACTCCTCAAGCCTTGCTCTAAGGTCATTCCTCAGAGGGTCCTGTTTCTCTCAACCAGTTATACATGGTTAGGCCAGTAGTGGTGTTTCTCATTGCAAAGAAAGAGATAGGGGATGGAGAGAAGGAATGAGGAAAGGAAAGGAAAGGAAGGAAAGAAAGAAAGAAAGAAAGAAAGAAAGAAAGAAAGAAAGGAAGAAAGGAAGAGAGAAAGGAAGGAAGGGAGGGAGGGAGGGAGGGAGGGAGGGAGGAAGGAAGAGAGGGAGTGAGGGAGGAAGGAAGGGAGGGAGGGAGGAAGGGGAGGTGGGAAGAGAGAGCAAGGCAAGGTGGCTCCCTTCAGGCCATCTGGAAGTTTCCCTTTCCGAAACCAGGCAGAGGGAGGTCACTGTGTCTACCACCACAGCCACAGCTGCTCAGCAGAGTGCTGATCCTTTCTGCCATCTTTCATGTATCTTATGGTCAGTCTCCACAAAGAGATTGCTTGCAAACTGCCTTGCCCATAGAAGCCACTGGTAAATATCTGCAGAATCTGTGAAGGAACTGAGCTAGTCAGCTTATACAAGATTGAAGATGGCAGAGGTTTCTGTCCAGGCAGGACTTCACGGTAGGAGTGTGTGCCACAACTCATCCACTGCTCAATGGAAGTGGAAAGACTTCCAGGGGGTGGGGGTGGGGGAGACAGAGATAGAGACGGAGACACAGAGAAAGACAGAGGCAGACAGAGCAGAGAGAAACAGAGACAGAGAGACAGAGAAAGACAGAGGCAGACAGAGGCAGAGACAGAGAGACAGATATACAGAGAAAGAGAGAGACAGAGCAGAGAGAAACAGAGACAGAGAGACAGAGAAAGACAGAGGCAGACAGAGGCAGAGACAGAGAGAGAGAGAGACAGATACACAGAGACAGAGGCAGACAGAGACAGAGACAGAGGCAGAGAGACAGATACACAGAGAAAGAGAGAGGCAGACAGAGACAGAGGCAGAGAGACAGATACACAGAGAAAGAGAGAGGCAGACAGAGACAGAGACAGAGACAGAGACAGAGACAGAGACAGAGACAGAGAGAGCCAAAGGGCATGGGGAGCCAGAACTTTAATACTCCCATCAAGGGTATGCCTCTGGTGACCTAACTTTCTCCCACTAGGTCCCAGCTACCTAAACTCCTACCTGCTCCCCCACAGTACCTCAGCTAGGGACCAAGCTTTGCTGAATGCACACAGTCTTTAGAGGCGCTCCAGATTCAAACCAAGAGTGCTGGGTCTCCACTAACATTTGAAGGATACAACTTCTCGTATGCCTGTGTATGAGAACGTATCAAGGCCAGGGGCTGATATCCAGTGCCTTCCATGACTGTAGTCTAACTTGTTTTCTGAGATAGCTCTCTCACTGAACCTGGAACTCACTGATTGGACCAGCAAACCCTTGAAATTGCCACATCTCTGTTTCTCCAGTGCTGGGGACACAGGCAAGCACCCCCACACCTGGCTTTTAACGCCAGTAGGCGAACTTGGGTTCTTGTGCTTCTGCAGCAGGTACATTACCGACTGGGCCATCTTCTCAGTACTGAGGATGTAATTTCTTAAATGTGTGAGTGAAATTGAGATTCTCCCAGTCCCTTTCCAGTCCTGAACCAAGGTAAGCAAGAGGGTTATTAGTCACACGAGGACATCCTTCCCCAGTTGGCCTCTCAAACGTTTCTGCTAAGAAACTGGGCATTTCTCACAAAACACTGATGGGGAGGACAAGGGGGGCACTACCCACCGGCAAGAGAGGTAAGAAGGCTCGGCTGTGGATTGAGGCATTTCCTTTGAAAACAGAAATAACAAAGCAGACATGACTGCCAAACGAAGTAATTACATAAGCATTGCCAGAGCCATAATAAAGAGTTGAATGTACAGGCCAAAAATGTTCTCCATAAAAACAGGCCAAATGTCGGCACATTTGGGCAAGAATTTAAAATAATGAGGAAAACAATGCGGTAAAGCACTGAAGAGAAGTGGGTGTGTATGAACAAACACAGGCTGATGGTCCCAGCTTTTTCTTTTGCCATTCTGTGTGTGCACATGCACCTGTGCATGTAAATGTGTGTGTGTTTGTGTGTGTGTGTGAATGTATACATATGTGTCTGTGTGTTTGTGTTTATATGTGCATAAGTGTGTATGTATATGTATGTTTTATATGTGAGTGTGTATGTGTGTGTATTTGTGTGTATATTTGTTTCTGTGTGTATGTGAATGTGCCTGTCTGTATGTCTATGTGTGTATATGCACACATGTCTGTGTATTTATGTATACATATGTGTGTATGTATGTATATGTGTATATATCTTTGTGTATATGTGTGCATATATGTATATGTGTGTATGCATGTATGTATATATGTATGTATATGCATGTGTATGTATGTGTGCATATGTATATGTACATGTGTGTTTGTATGTACCTGTATATATGTATGTATGTATGTATATTTGTGTGCATGTGTGTTCATGCATGTGTATGTATGTATGTGTGTGTGTGTGCGTGTGTGTGTGTGTGACAGAACGCTTGTGACAGTCAATTTTCAGAAATTGATTCTGTCCTTTCACCATGTGAAACCTAGAGACCAAACTCAGATGATCAGATGTGGTGACTTCAAGTACCTCCCTTCTCAGAGCTATTCACTAGCCTTCTCCTGTCACTCTTGGAGTGTCAAGCCCAGAAACTTAGGGCCCCAGAAACCACCCACAAATATGTTGGGAGCTTTGAAAAATACCTTACTGCAAGCGCCCCACACATCAAACCTGAGCTGTGCTCCATGGGGGAGGCTGGGACTTGGGGTGAGACTTCACCTGGCAGAGTCTCTCTCTTTTATGTGGCAGGGACAGAGACTACTTATTAAAATTTCATTACCTATTACTACCCATCATGTACAAAGTGGGGGAATGACCCCAAATGAGGTTTGAGCTCGTTTGCATTTTCCAGGTTTTTAAGAAGAAAAAAAAAAGCATTATTTTCAGGACGGGCACCAAGCGCAGAACGGCTTCCCAGGAAGAGAAGAAGCGAGTTTTATGGGTCACGGTGACCTGATACCGATTCATTCTAACATCCAGTTCTAATTGGAACTGAAAACCTTGTATTTTTATCTTGCTTTTACAAACCTCTTCAAATGTGAACCTGGAAACCTCATTTGAAACTTCTTTTCTCTGTCACACTTGGTCAAAATAAACCCTTTACTAAAAAAGACTGAAGTTTGCTTCTTATCCAAGAGAGGGCTGGAAATGCTGGGACTTAATCTACAGTTGAAAAAGAAAAAAATCATAAAATAAAGCAAGCAAGTCCTGCCTGGCCGCACCGGCTCAACCCCAGCTGCTCCAGAGCAGCAAGGGCTGACCTTGGAATTCAGGGCAGCAGGAACTCAACTTCTCTTGGTCTCATTTCTTGAGTTTTAAAAAGAGATGGAAACATCTACTTCAGGAAACCAGAGGAAGAAATAAAAAGATGTAAGGAACCATAAAGACTCCAACACTCACAACACAGTTGGCAAAAGTAGCAGGCTGGAGAAGGGGGTCACATATCTTTGACATCCCTGGTAAAGAAGAATCCATGAGTCTGAAAATTCCTCTCAGTCATCCAAAGAATGGTAGCCAACACTTGATTAAGCTCCCCTTTCAGTAAACCATCAGCCACCATCCTCTGGGGATGGGGTATTCTTTAAAATCATCTCAAGTCTGAAGAGCTAGCTGGTTCTTCTAACATACTCCTGAGAGAGGAGGGAGCATGCTGTCTGAGAAGACTGAGGAGACAAAGGGGCAATCAATCTTACCCACCCTCCAGTGGCTGTTCCCCCAAACCTGGACATCTTGGAAAAATTACAGCAAATGTATGTAACATGGGACTGTAGGCTCCACACAGTGGCATCCAGGAGGCAGGTTCTCTGTTTGACAAACCACAGTTACTCTCCTTACTGTAGCTAATCACGGTGAAATACACAGAGGAAAGTTAGCCATGGGATGACTCCATGTCTAGAGTTCAATGGTTCTCTCCTGGTGGAGCCATGAGAATTCCATCATCTACTTGTTCAGTGATTGTGTTCGACAACACACATGTCAAATGCCAGCCAGGGAAGCTCTCTGACTCTTGGTGTATAGGGTACTGACCAGGGATCCATCACACAGGCAGAGATAACCTCTGCAAGGCCAACCTTCAGCTCCGGTGTCTCCAGAGTTTGGACTGGTACCAGGTGACCCAAGATCTCAAGGTCAACAAACCATTGTTTTTCTCAGGCAGGATTCTCCAAGGGTTCAGGGGGTGACATTGCAGGAGCTGGGGGAAGAGCCTATGTACATCTCCTGCCAGAATGTTGCTACATGGAAAGCATCAGGTCATAAATAATAACTCATTGTAGAAACCAAAGGAGGGAGGCGCTTGGGGTTCCCGAGAATGTTGCTGACCAAATGATTGCTAGCATTTCCCAGAGGCAGCTTTGTGCATTACATCTACCAGGACACAGAGATGGGGACTATGGCCATGTCTCACTACTAAGTCCCAAGAGGGACTATCTTGACTTCGGAACCAATGAGGCACCAGCCAATTGCTCCATACTGGCCACACAGGTGAAGGACCTGGTTGGTTTTCCAGGTTGACATTCATAGGTACTTAGGCTATTGCTATGAACAGACAGTTAAGGACAGCTAGCCAATCTTACGTTAGCTTGACATACAGATAACTATAGTTATCGGAAAGGAGGGAACCTTAATTGAGAAAATGCCTCCATAAGATCTGTCTGTAAGGCATTTTCTAAACGAGGTACTGATGGGAGAGAATGTGTGAGTGGTACCATCCCTGAGCAGGTGGTCCTGGGGTCTATAAGAAAGCAGGCTGAGCAAGCCAGGAGAGCGAGCCAGTAAGCAGCACCCTCCATGGCCTCAGCATCAGCTCCTGCCTCCAGGTTCTTTTCCTATTTGAGTTCCTGCCCTGACTTCCTTTCATGATAAACAGTGATATGGAAGTATAAGCCAAATAAAAGCCTTTCCTCCCCAACTTCCCTTTTGGACATGGTGTCTTATCACAGCAATAGAAACACTGACTAAGACAGTTCATAAACAGGTGAAGTGGTGGGGAACCCAGTGAAACCATGGGTTTTGAAATTCTATTTGTGGGATATTTCATGTACTCTGAGCTTTATGGATTCTGGTTTCCTGAGCGTGTAAATCACAGCATTGCGAATGGTGGTTTTGTTGTGTGGGGTTACAACTGTGGGCTCTGTCAGGATTCATTTGTCAAACCCTGTGGACTGCCCTGTAGGGAACCCACCTTAATGTAAACTATAGATGCTAGTTAATTAAAAGGCAGTAATACGTATTGGTTGATCCGTTTTACTGCACAAATATATTAATAGAGAAAACTATGTATATAGCCCAGGTGGGAAATAGGGCTGAGTATGTAGGTTTGTATAAACGCTTATTCATTCACTCTATAAGTCTAAGAGTATACTATGGGGTCCAAAAGAACTGTCAAGATATTTCTCAGCTCTTAAGAAATTAGGCCGAGGGTTGGGACTGAGCCATGATATCATCACAGGCCTTAGGTCTTACCCAAGCTCACGAACACATGTTTCCGAAATGGTGGGACAGATGTAATGTTCTAGAATGTATTCTGCATAGGAAGCGAGAGTCCAGCTTAGAGCACAGAGACGGGTTCTGGGAGAGGAACTGAGGAGAACTTCATGATGGTAGGAGCATCCCTTCCTCTTTGTGTTTGTCCTAGTAAGATTTTAACTGGCAACACGACACAAGGCACAATCACCTGAGAAGGGACTGAGAAGGGAGTCTAAATCAAGGAATTGCCCAGACCAGACTGTATCAGCCTGTGGGTGTGTTGATAGAGATTGTCTCCGTTGTTGATTGATGTGGGTGGGCTCAGCTCTCTATGGGTACCATCCTCCCTCTGTGGGTGCTGGGTAGAAAACTAGCTAAGCATAAAGCTGTGAGTAATTCTGCAAGCAGCCTTCCTCCATGGTTTCTACTTCAAGCTCTTGTTTGAGTTCCTGCCCTGACTTCCCTCGGTGATGATCTCTGACCCGGAAGTATAAGATGAATGAACCCTTTCCTCACCTGAGTTGTTGAGGTGGTTGTGTAAAGCATGACAACAGAACTAACCAGAATAACAATGTTTTCCCAGAACCTCCCAGCAACCAGAGGGAGAGCCTATCTTTACAGCAAGCCCACATGGCCCTGGCTTCTACCCAATTCAGAGAACCATTCTTCCAACCAGCTGCTAGTTTAAATAGCTCTATTACTTGTGGTGAAAATCAAGCCTAAAGGGAGACAGGAATCTCTCCAGATATTGGGCAGTCCTTAATAACGCTGCCTGCCCTGGCTTCTTGAGGGTGAACAATGAATAAGCGGGTGGCTTTGAGCAGTGCAATGAGCACAATTCATTTGGCAAGCATGTACTGAGTGCCTACTGTATACTTACTGTCCTCTACAGCAAGCATTTGTGGCAATTAGAAAGTGATACTGGAGAAGGCTGGACAGACCCTCCAAGGGGAAGCCCGAGATAGTGCTGTGACACAGACTGAATGGGATGCTTGCTAATAGATTTCTATGTGACCAAACACTCTCCCTGTGCCGGACAAGCACTGGTTGAAGACAGCTTCAGTCTGGCCTCCCTCTATGAAGCTCATTAGAAGAACACGTGAGCCAGCATCCCCTTGACCGGAAAATCCTTCGATATCTCTAATATTATTTTCATTCTGTCAGCCTGGGACTTGACCTCCTTTTCTTAGCAGTAGCAAGGAGCCAGAGCTGGTTTCCCATGGGGAAGCTGAGTGAGTAGAGGTTCCTTTGGGTCCACCTAGAAAGTAGTCAGCATAAACCAGTCAGATCCAAGCCCCTCAGTCTATGCATTGGTCGATGCGCCTACATTGAAGGCTCCTCTTTCCTCAGGATTCAGAATGGCAGGAGACCTGATTACCATCCCTCTGCTGCTCTGTGAGGTTTACTCTGATTCTATGCTCAGTAACTCATGGGAGACAGGAATGAACATCACTTGGGGCCTTTACATCTTCCTCCATCTTCCAGGTGGTCGGAATTGATCTTTGTCCTTTAGAGGCCTCGTCCCAAGGACCAACCTTCTATCTGTAGACAGTGTCACCCCAAATCTGCCCACCTTTTAAAAGAGCCCAGTCAGAACCAGCAAAGCGTTCAGTGCATGGAGCCCAAGTCTACCAGAAGGAATGGCCTATGAGCTCCTGGCTCTCTAACCTGGGCTGTAAAAGATCTGCTTTTCAGAACCTCAGTTTCCTTACTTGTTAACTGGCAATAATACAGATAGCTGTTTGCAGGTGCCTGACTCAGAGAAGGGGATGTTTTGGAACGTGGCAGACAGACCAAGGGATGGGAGAAACCATTCTTTGGTAAAAGAAAGAGGAAGAATGCAAATGACAGCCCACAGAGGAGACAGCCTAGTGTGGCCTCAGACTTGAACACACAGGCTTCCCCACATGTCACTGTCCCTCAGCTTCCCATCTCTGTCTGCTGTGACCTGGGCATTCACTGCCTTCTTGGATGTTGTGAGAATCACAGCACAAGGGCGGGGTGCGCTCCCTTCTACTCCTGGTCCACATCCACTCATAAGGAGCAAACCAAAGGGCCTCAGCATTGAGTGGAGCCAGGAGGGTGGGACTCACAAGCACAGGGGATGTCTGTCTGTCCTGCAGTTGATCACAGTCCACCTGTCTGCAGTCTATTCCCTAGTACACAGGGCCCATCATCCTTGGGTGCCTCAGCATCTACGTCAAGGATTACAGTAGCATGTGTGTGTGTGTGTGTGTGTGTGTGTGTGTGTGTGTGTGTGTGTGTGTGTGTGTGTAGGGGTTTGTATTCCTGCACAAATAACATGACCAGGAAGCAAGTTGGGGAGGGAAGGGTTTATTCAGCTCACATTTCCACATTGCTGTTCATCACCAAAGGAAGTCAGGACAGGAACTCATACAGGGCAGGAACTTGGAGGCAGGAGCTGATGCAGAGGCCATAAGGGATGTTTTTTACTGGCTTGC
Organism: Rattus norvegicus; assembly: GCF_021556685.1. Classification (NCBI taxonomy): domain Eukaryota; kingdom Metazoa; phylum Chordata; class Mammalia; order Rodentia; family Muridae; genus Rattus; species Rattus norvegicus. The sequence continues at coordinate 166,859,473 of NC_141536.1, forward strand.
TTACCTCGCTTTCTTACAGAACCAGGGCTACCAGCTCAGGGATGGCACCACCCACAATCAGTAACTCAGAAAATGCCTTACAGCTGGATCTCATGGAGGCATTTCCTCAAGGGAGGCTCCTTTCTCTGTGATAACTCCAGCTTGTGTTAAGTTGATACACAAAACCAGCATATATATATATATTATATATATATATGTGTGTGTGTGTGTGTGTGTGTGTGTGTGTGTGTGTGTGTGTCCTCTACTATATTCCAACTCAGGCCCCAACCCCAGACTCCATTTGCCACTGTTCCTGATTCCGGGAAGGAGGACATGACAAGAAAGGCTGAGGTTATACCTCCCCTTCTACCTCAGTCATGTCTCCCTGGTCTTCCCCACTAGCTCTCAGTTCTGCTGTCCCTTTCTTTGAGAGACAACTCTGCTAACCAACATCAGAGGCTTCTCACAAGTCAGGAGTGGTGAGCAGAGGCATCCTCTGGAGGGACAGAGTCAGAAGGTCACCGTTCAGACTAACAGAATGCAATGCCCCTGCATGGCACACTGGCCTCCTCAGGGGTGTGTGGGGTCCTCCTTATGATGACAGTGGCCCGATGTCAACATGTCACATAAGTCTAAGCCCTAAATGAGAACCAACCTGAAACTCCAGTGCCGAGATACAGGGAAGAGCAGGCAGGCTGTGGGGAGGTAAGTGCTGGGAGGTCAGGGGGTCATCTCTGCCTCTTGTCTCTCCCCTCACCAGCGGTCATAGATTACTTGGTCTCCGTGTGACCAGATAGGGAAAAAAATCCTATGTGCCATGTTCTTTGAAACTTTTGAAAACATCAGTCAAAGGGCGATGTTGTCAGGCTGCAGGGTAGACCCCAAGCAACACACACCAGAGGGAAATGCACAAGCACCGCCAGCCCTGGGCTTGAAAGGTAGAGTGGATGGTGACAGAAGCCTGTGAATCCCAGCATTGAAAACAAGCCCTGCCTTTAACCAAAGGTCCAGCCGGGGCAGCCGTGGCGTGACCTTCAAGGAGGAACATCCTCAGGGCGAAAAGGGAAGAATCATTTTGATTCTGACACTGAATTCTTCCCACGAAAGACCAGAGTGCAGCCATGTTGGCAGAGCTGGCTCTCCTCTCTGGGTTGGGTCCTCAGGGGTCATGCATCCATGCAGATTCCAACAATGGTTGTTTGAGGCTTCAGAGAGAGGCTGTGACAGGGAGCCAAGGGAAGAGATTGGATAATTGACGGTGACCAATTAAGTGTGCCGTGAAATCCAGTCAGGGCCACTTCGCCTCACCCCATGTGTAGCATCTGCTGAGCGATGAAGCTGACCGCTTCCGTACCCTTTCCTGGTGTGCTCCACTGATTTATTTTTTTCCTTTCTTGTAACATATGGACTCATGTTGCTGAATCAGTGTCTGTGGGACGCAAGAGAAGAAATACTGCAGATAAAACCTGGATGCCGAATGCAGGCAGGAAGAGAGCAGTGGAACAGCGGAGAGAGTCACATGATGGCAAAGCTCCCGCAATGTCATATGGGGACACAGCCTGATGTTGCCACAATCTTAACGAGCCATCAGTAACAGCTGCTCTCACAGGCATGGCTCGAGGGAGTGTGTGTCTTCTTCACACTAAGGGCGTCATGATGGCATGTAGATGAACCTAAGAACCAGGGAGAACATCCTCCAAAGGTCTTTAAAATCAGCAAGAAGGCGGTGCCTTGGTGGCTCATACTGACTGTCTCCTTGATAGGATGCAGAACCTCCTCACTGAGGCAGACCTCTGAGTAGGAGGAAGCATTGAGGTTAGGTTCACAGAGACGGGAAGACTCACCATGAATGTGGGACCCATCATTCCTCAGACTGTGTATAGCAGCTGAGCCCCAAGTTCATCCCGCTCTGCTTCCTGACGGTGGAGACAGTATGAGCAGTTAACGCGGGCTCCTTCAGCTCTACCCACATTGGCCTAGGCATCACCCTGCAGCATGAGCCCAGATGAACTCTTTCTTCCTTAAGCTGCCTTTGTAGCTTTGGTTCCAAGATGAATAACTGGTATCTGCCTATAATTGCCACCCGGGAACAGAGGCAGGAGGACTGCAAGTTTGAGGCTACCTTAGGAGGACATTTTCAGGTGCTGATGGCAGCCTTCCGCTGCAGGCCTCACAGAATGTGTGGCGTGCTCGCAGACCTGAACTTGTGTTCCCAGGGAAAGCATATCTCTACAAGACCCGACTTCCCTAAAGACTTGGAAACACTTTAGGCACCCAAGCTCAGCTTCTGGAAGTGTGCTCTGGGGCCGGCAGCCTTGTAGCACAAGGTACTGCTAAGGGACCAAGAGCCCTAGCCATTCCCAGAGCTGCTCAAGGCTATGTGACTTTCTGGCTGTCTTCACACATAAGATTAGCAGTGTACAGGCTGGCAGTGGCCACAACACACATGACATCTATCTCAGCCATGGCAACCCCGGAGCAAACAGTGACCTCCAGCTGCTAGAGACTTGGCTTCGAGACCAGGAGCCAGTGCATCAAAAACCTACACAGCTCCATTGATGTCCGATAGCCAACCCAGGCAAAGCAGTGCCTTCAGCCAGTCATCCTTGAGACCATCTTTAGAATACCTGTCTTGTTTTCCACTATTTTGGCTGCCAAGGACGCAAAGGGCACTCTGGGGAGATTTATTTCCTAAGGGGAAGATGACTGCATGAGCTACCAGAGCCTTGAGTGGCTCCATTCTGCTCTTACACTGCTGTCTTCCCAGGCTCCACCGTCTCCTCTCGCCATATCCTACTTACTATTGCATAATCAGGAAGCACATCAGCACGTCACGTAACTAGCGTCCCTCCTTCGGTGCCGTCTATTTGCTGAAAAGCTGCGGGGGGTGGGTAAAATTTTGGCAAGCAGAGGAATTGAATGTGGGGTGACGGGTTCTACTTGATGATCAACACATTGTTGCACCTTCCTGTCGAGGCGTCTGCTCTGCTAGCTGGCCATTTGGAGTCGCCAGCAGCTCCGGCATTAAGTGTTTGATAGTCTGGAGTCTGGTGCCCCCTTGGAAGAGAGCACACATCAGCATTTTGAAGCCGAATTCCACACACAAGCATGTTTGGCTATTTGTTTTGTACTGATGTTTATGCTACCTCGGAGCCAAAAGAGAAAATCTCTTTGAAAAGGAAAAGCACACTTTTATTTTTTATTGAAACATGCCACCGGCTTCTTTATACATCACGGGAGCCTATTCATTTGTGCAGAATGGTCATTGAGATATTCCATCTACTCAACGTTCGCTTAGCTCAGTGCAAAATGTAAAAATGCAATCCCACTCTGGCCAGGAAGAGAATGATTTTTGGAACAACGATTTCAATCCATTATGGACCCGTCGAATATTTGGACACATCCATTTCTCAAAAGATGACTGACAGAAAGCCAGAGGCCAACGCAGCTGCTCGGGCTGTGTGGGGGTGTCTGCGATCCGCAGTGCTGAGGGAGGCGGCGAGGCGGCCTCTCTCTCGGTTATGTTAAAGGCACATACACGTGGGCCCCCAAAGTGCAGACACATTGAATGCGAATTAACTTTTCATTCGGAGATGATGGTTTATGACTTATTTTCGAAATAATGTGTCTGTGAAAAATTAAGAACCGTACGGATCCAATTATCTCAATAAGGGTCTACTTCGTGTAGTATGACACACCTTTTAAAAAAAAATCCAGGAAGTATGTTTAGTAAGACTAAATTGGTGATTTTCTTGCTGGGTCACAGCTTGAAGTCTGTATGAACAGTGTGGCTCTCATTAAACATTGTCTACTCCCAACATCCCTTAGGTGAAGTTTATGTCCCTCCATAGGTGTGGTGCCTCTAGGAGCCTCTGACTCTGTGCCCGCAGAGCCTCAAATGGGCTCATCCTGTAGTCAGTCCTCAACTTCCAGTTGCCTGGGAGAGGGACACGGGAGGCCAACTTTCTGTTCCCTGATCCTGCAGTCTTGGTGGCACAGAGTATCGATTTGGAGAAGGAGCTCGGGAATGGATCAATATCTGTTGGCAGCTAAAATCTTCAGATATTTGTTACAGAACCAGATAGTTATGTTTCTGTGGAGTAGAAAGGTGGTGGGTGCTCGGTTCCATGATTAAATAACTCCTGGTTGGGCTGTTGTTGACAAGTGACAGGTCAGCTCGTGGCGCGTGTGTTCTGTGATTGCTCTAAACAGTAGTGACCCGTGTTGACCCCCACTCCTCTGGCTCCTGCACAGTGAAGGGAATTCGTCACTCGCTGGTTTAAAAGCAGTTTCTCACCTCTAATGAGCTCAGCAGACAGAGCAGGGTTCAAGCTGAACCTGCAACCTTCACTGAGATGCAGTGTGGCTGGAGGAGGTCTGAGACCCAGGGTGTGTGCACTCCTTCCAACGCGCTGCCCTCAGGGAATGGAGTGACCCAGGCATCAGTTGGGGTGCGGGAGCTCTGCACAGTGCTCTGGAGAGACTGAGAAGACCCATCTCCCTGGGGCGCTGGAATCTGAGCCTTCATTTGCAGACAGGAAAATGGCAACCCCAGTCTTAGGGGTCCTCGGGTGGAATAGATTGTTTGAGAGTGTGCTCCTCTGGGAATAGCTGCCATCACTACGCTAATCAGAGCAGCCTCGATTATACCGACCACCACCACCCTGCTCATGAGTACATGCTAAGATCAGACCCTCAGCTGGGATTCCAGCCACTCCCTCCTGCAGCTCCCCATGGCTGGCTTCAGAACCGCTGGAGTCCATGGGAGGTAAGAAGTTAACCAGGAGGAGACTCCGCCTTGGCTATTTGGTGAGGTCAACTGCGTCCGGTAGGCAACTTCTGCCAACGCTCCTGTAAGTAAGGTCAAGAAGCACACAGGTTCATTAGGACAGAAGTTGCTGTGCTCTTCATTCTGATGTTGGTGTCCTGCCTGGTCATGTCTCCCCAGAAAACGTTACTGTGCACAGATGAAGTGCCAAACGTGGCTTGCAACCATAAGGTACATCCTGAAGTATCTGAGATGCTATTAACATACTAGGAGTAAATTTGTTTGTGTATTATATGCAGGTAAGGGTCTGCAGGAGTATATGTCTGGTGTATGCTCAGCCCTCTGTGAGTCTTCCATAAGACACATTCAGAACCTCTTTCTCCTCTGTCTCTCTGTTTCCTCTCTTTCTGTCTCTTTCCTCTCTGTAGCTATGTGTCTGTCTCTCTGTTTCTCTCTGTGTGCTCTGAGGACACACAGTTTTCACATGCACGGGCGCATGCACACACACACACACACACACACACACACACACACACACACGCAGAGCCCTTTAGTTCATGCAAGTTTGGGCTAACCTAGTAAGAGGAGTGAGTTCAGGGCCATAAGCAGTTTCTTTATGCTGTCACGTAGAGTACCCAGCCCACCCATTCTGCTGGGGGCACTCACAATGCCCCTTCTGTTCCATCTGGCTTTTGCTCTCCATGCAGGGTCCTCCCCTATCTGGATCACAGATTCCAATTCCTCACTGGGCCAGTGTCAAAGCATTTACCAACCTTTGTGAGAAGAACATAGACTGTAGGCATGGAGAGAAAGCAAGCCCAGAGGCACACTGCCCAGGCCCTCTGGGTAAGGCAAGCAGGACTCTGTCTGGTGAAAGGTACAATGGGTTTTTCTTCCTTTTTCTTTTCTCCATGGATGAGTACAGTCAACCATCGGGCATCAGAACAAACTCTGAATTATTGATACCAGAGAAGAGGCCACTGTGCATGGTGATTCCATACTGAAAGCGTTGTAACATTGTGGGGCTTTTTAGGTGTGGTCACCACTTCACGAGATCTATTACACTTAGCAGTGATGGCACTTGGGAGGGCTGATAATTCTCTATGGTGGGCATTTAGACTGCCCCCAGTACCTCTGGCTTCTGCCGTCCTTGTCACAGATACGTCCAGAATCCCGGCTGTCTGTCAAAGGAAAGTCACCGCTGGTTAAGAAACACTGCACAGGGGTTAATGTTTGTGCTTAAGCACACCTCGGCTGGGAGTCTGAATAGAGGCTACTGCCTCTGTCAGCCTCTGCTGTAACAAGTTCCTCACACAGGAACATGAGCAGCTCAGGACATCATCCTAGAGGTCAAAGTTGAAGATTGGGTCTCACCTAACTTAAGGCAGGGGACAGCAGGGCAGATTCAATCCTTCTTGAGGTTCAGGACACAGTACCTGCCTCTCTAGGAGAAAGTCACCAAGTTCCATGGCTTCTGACTTCATCATCCCTCTTCAAAGCTGTCATGGTGACTGAGCCCTTTGATAGCATCTGTCCTCCTCTGTCTCCTTGACCCTTAGATGACCCATGATTGTGCTGCTCCTTGATTTCTCTGTCTTTGTAGGTGTGTTGTGGTGTGTTTATGCACATGTCCATGAACGTGCAATCCTTTGGACCATGTGCTGAATTCAGCAGGTGGATGGTGTTATCTGACCTTCTTACTTCAGGGCTCGAACAACTCAACAGTCACTGTTACCATGACCTTGACGTGCACTGTGGTGATATTTATCCAACTCTGTGAATCCACTAAATCCCTTTTAATTGCTCACTTTAATCAAGTGAGTTTTATAAGACATGATCATATGCCAATCAATATGTTTTTAAAGATGCATTGCCTAAGAGATAGTTTTTATTCTTCTGAAAAATATCTGTGGTTGACAAAGCCCACCAAGGGCATTTCCTCAACTCAAAAGCAAGGGACATTGGCTATAAAAGGCCAGGGAGGAGGGAATTAGAGATGCCTCAGTCCACAAAGTGCCTACTGTGCAAGAGGGGTCCTGAGTTTGTTTCCAAGTGCCCATGTAAAAGTACTGGGTATGGTGGCATATTCTTCTTAGAGTCCCTGTGCTGGGGAGACAGAAATAAGAAGAAAGGTCCCTGGGGCTGGCTGCCTGGCCAGACTAGTCTAAATGGTGAGCTCCAGGCTAGTGAGAGACCATGTCTCAAAAGACAAGGTAGTTGACATGCAAGAAACAAAAGCTGTGGTTGAGCTCTGCCCTAAAAAATGCAAGCTCAAATATATACATGCACACCCGTGCATCTGCACATACATGCATGAGTAGATATTCATACCTGTGCATCTGCATAAACATGCATGTATACCTAGGCATACCTATACATCTGCACATACATGCATGTGTACATATGCACACATGAGCATGTGCATATGCATGCATTCATACCTGTGCACACCTGTGCATCTGCATATACATGTGTGTGCACATATGCACACATGCATATCTACATATACATGCACCCATACATGTGAAAATGCAGATACACGTGTATATCTGCATGTTTGCACATGTGCACACATGTGCATCTACATATACATGCATGCACACCTGTGCATCTGCATACACATATGATACACATATACTCACATGCATCTGCATACACAAGCATGTGCATCTGAACATACATATGTACGCACACACACACAGTCACATATATATTGAATAGTCAAAGGAAGAACAACCACAAACAACTTGAACTCTCGCTCCTTCCATGAGTGGCCCCACCCACACATCAGATATGAACTGACCCCAGTTCAGACCCGATAAATTGCAATTGATGTGCCATAAATAATGAAAAATAACCGGTTGGTGGGAAAACCATCCAGTTAGGGGTGGATTGTCACTCAGCGCCAGCATGGCAATGGCTGACTGTTATACCACTTTCTTTGCGGAGTAAGAAGCCAGTGGTTTTGTTTGTTGTTTGGTTGCTTGGTTGATTTGTTTGTTGTTCCCATCAGAAGAACAAAGTCGCTTTCAATCATCCCCACACTAAAGGCCATAAACTACTATCCTGCAGGTAAAAGTTCACCTCAGTTTTGCAGACATGGCCGAGCATCACCAAGGTAGACTTGCTGTAGGTATCCTCATAACAAGAAGCTGAATTTACTTCCCTGGGCTTCTGTTCTTCAATCCAGACCAGAACTGTTACCAGGGTATCCACACCAGTCCATGCCTCCCTCCTTCTGAGGGACCCACAGCTGTGACCTACAAGAGCCTTGAATCCCACCATTGAGACCCACCTTGACCAAGGACACAGCATTTACAGAGAATGAGATGCAGAGGCCTCCGTCTCCGGGACAAGGAAGGGCTCTCCCATCACACCGGTCTCGTAATTTATTTATGAGATTTCAGCTGTGCCAGGTGTCACTGGCCTTTAGGGCACACTGATAACTTTAACTTGCTTGATTAAAACGTGAATACAGAATCAAAGAGGGAGGTCAGGAGCTGAGGGTGTCATTCACTGCAGGTTCCTGAGCACGAGGAAGGTCACCTCTGAGCAATGTGACTTTTTTTTCAAGAGTTAAGATTTTTGTGACAACACTTGCGTTCAGGGCTACACAGTCATGGGTAAAAGTAACAGCTTTTGAAAGAGAATTTGGGGCCCAAAGGAAATTTGCAGCAACAACCCCGAGAGTACATAGACCTTTCACCCCGTTTCCCCTTACATCCATCCAAGCAGCCATAGTACATTTGTTGGAACTCAGAATTTGTGCTCTGGAGATAGGCACTGATGTTCAGGGTAGATTTATTCCAGATCCTCCGGGGCTCCACTCCAGCACTCACACTGTATGCAGTCACCCTGTGCTGTCTCCCCAAGTCTGAGGCTGGCCCTCAGTCCCTCCACATCTTCCTAGACTTTGACAATTTCAAAGAATACTGGTCATGTGCCCATCCCCCACCCCCTCTAATCCTGGGCCTGGAGTCCCTCTGGTGTTCACTGTGGGAGGGTCACCCTGGAAGTCATGTACCCCTTCTAGTGTCTCCTCCAAGGATACATGATACCTGTATTTGTCTCCTGTGTCTATGATCGAATACCTCCCTGAAGGTACTTACAGAACCCCTCAGGTGGCTCACATTCAAAGGCTTGATCTATCATGGTGGCAGGGGTGTGGCAACTGGTCACATTGCTTCCGTAGTCAGGAAACAGAAAAACATGGATACTGGGCACCATCAACTCATGCCCAAAGGGTTCCAGAAGAACTGCATTCAATTCTTTTTATTCAGTCCAGGACCCCAACCCATAGGATGGTGCCACTCACGTTCAGGATGGGTTTGCCCTACCTTCACAGTCACACCAGAAGCGTGTTCCCATAGAGATCCCAGAGTTCAAGATGGTGGCTATGATGTCGACCAGACTGAAGCCTCAGTCTTGGGTGAGGGATTCCCTAGAGAAGCTCTATTTTCTGTCATAGTTACTCAGCTATTTTCTATCATCATTACTCAGCCATTTTCTATCATCATTACTCAGCCATTTTCTATCATTACTCAGCTATTTTCTATTATCATTACTCAGCCATTTTCTATCATTACTCAGCTATTTTCTATTATCATTACTCAGCCATTTTCTATCATTACTCAGCTATTTTCTGTCAACATTACTCAGTCATTTTCTATCATTACTCAGCTATTTCTATCATCATTACTCAGTCATTTTCTATCATTACTCAGCTATTTTCTATCATCATTACTCAGCTATTTTCTATCATTACTCAGCTATTTTCTATCATCATTACTCAGCCATTTTCTATCATTACTCAGCTATTTTCTATTATCATTACTCAGCCATTTTCTATCATTACTCAGCTATTTTCTGTCAACATTACTCAGCTATTTTCTATCATTACTCAGCTATTTTCTATTATCATTACTCAGCTATTTTCTATCATCATTACTCAGCTATTTTCTATCATCATTACTCAGCCATTTTCTATCATCATTACTCAGCCATTTTCTATTATCATTACTCAGCCATTTTCTATCATTACTCAGCTATTTTCTGTCAACATTACTCAGTCATTTTCTATCATTACTCAGCTATTTCTATCATCATTACTCAGCCATTTTCTATCATCATTACTCAGCCATTTTCTATTATCATTACTCAGCTATTTTTATCATCATTACTCAGCTATTTCTATCACCATTCTCAGCTACTTGAAGGATGCTATCAGATTTCTGCTTAAACTTTTCATGGAACACATTAAAGCAAAAGGGCCCTAAACACTCTGTTCCTCTGTAACTTGAAGTTGACCTTCAGAGCCGAGGAGATAGCACAGCTGCCTGTCTAGCATCTTCTCTCTCAATGCCCATATGCTGTCCCTTGGTTTCCGGTTCCACAGCACATCCCTGCCCCTCTTCAGCTTGCTCCACACCAGCTCCTCCTTGACAAAGAAAGCGCAGGGAACCTTGCAACAGGGTTTAACAGGAAGGCTTTGGGAAATCAGCCACAAGCAGTGACCAGGACAGACGATGGCAGCTGCGAGTTTCTTCGCACATGAGGCTCCTCCTGACTCCCATCATCCAGGACGACAAGGCAGGCCTGCCAGGCCTTTGAGGCTTCAGCTTCACTACCCCAGACACACTTTCCTTGTGTATTAGCCTATTGTCTGTTGTGATAACACCACACTATGTGATGTATTAAATGTCGGTTGTTTAGCCGACAGACCTGGAGACATTCTCATGCAGAAATGTGCTGCTCTCTGGCAAGCATTCATCTCCAACCCCCCATTGTACTCCAGGATGGGCAAGAGCATTCATGACAGGGGGCCTTCAAGGGAGGCAATCCCAGGACACCAGGAAGCACCAGAAAGGGGTGTGGTCTCTTTTATCAGCCTATCCTCACAGGAGCTGTAAATCCTCTCTAGTATAGAGCTCCCAGAGCCTGGAGCACCAGGCAGACTTCTTCCAGCCCATCTTAGCACCTCAGGCTGAAGACCACCAAAATAGGAACCTCTAGGGTAAGGCAGGTCTGAATCCTGCAGGGGTAGCACACGCCATCCTGTCCTACGAGTGAGAGAACGCAGCTTGGGGCAGGCCCACGGGAAGGGAGGAAGAAGGCTGTTCTGGGGTTCTAAGTCAAGCTTGATGCAGGGGTCTCTGGCTTCTGGGCTTTCTGGGTCAGCCTTCCGTGGCGGCTTCAGACACTAGGCTCCTTCCTTTCTTCTCGTCCTTCTTACTCTTTGTTCAGCTGAATACAAGTTAAGGTCTCCGAACGGAGGAATTGATCCAGGAATTCATTTTCTTCCTGTGTTGTTCGGCTTCTCGAGGGCCCCGGTGGTTGCAGCAGAAATTTCTGACAGGCCCAGCAGTCTGGCAAATTAAATCGTGCAGCCCAAGCAAATCTTGACCCCCCAATTTCCTCTGCTCCCCAGGCCCGCCTGCCTCTTCCCTGATAGGTATCCGTTTACCTCCCCACGGGGGCGGGTTAAATAATAAAAGAAGCTGAAAACAAAACAAGCTTGTGTTACAGGCAACCCACTGCTGGTATTGCTTTTTCATTATGGAAGCGAGAAACAGACGCCAAGAACAAAGATACCACTGAAGAGGAAGAAAGAGAGCAGGGGAGGAGAAGGAGCCTGGAGTCAGTTTCCAGAAGGCAACTGGGGCTGGGGCTGCCTGGAGCCTTGATTCTTCTCCGTCCCTTCAGACAGGAATGGCCAGTGTGGGGCTCTCTGCATCATGAATGAGAGAGGCCTGCCCAGAACTCAAGCAAACTCAGCCGCCTGCCTTTTAGGTCAGCTGAGCCTCTCTGCCTACAGTTGGCCAGCACGGTTTGCTTCCTTCGTAACTTGAGTTCTCTCTGTCCCAATTTCTCCAAAACGGAAATACACACCTCTGCTTCTCTGGAAGAGAACCAAGATCACATAGACCTTCATATGATACCTATGAAGTGTGCGTGTGTGTGTGTGTGTGCGCCTGCCTGAATGTATGTAAGAATGGGAGACTGCATATAGGGTATTGCTAGGATGGGCAAGAGTCACCATGGTTATTGTTTAAATGCCAAGCTCGCGGTGACTTTAATGCCAAGTGAGCATGAGTGCTCACATGCATACTTGGGAAAGTCACTGCTGATAGATCTTCTCAGGTGGACTCCCTTGGACAGAGCGCCTCCAGGATTTCTAAAAAACAGACACCCTGAATCCAGGCAAGGGAAGAATGGTCCTTCTGTGAAATGCCTCACAGGAAAGCTTCAGGAGCTCAGAGCCTGAGCAACTTCAAGGTTGAGAAGGCAGGGACGGGAGGGTCTCCCGAGAGGGAGGAGCTCCCAGTGATCCTATGGGGAGAAAGGCGTACCAGAGGAGACAGCATGGGTCCTGTCGTCTGGGGATTCCATGTTTCCAACTCATATTTCATTGTTATTAACTGTGCATGGGCCATAGCTAGATCCTCATCCCTGCTTTGTAGGTACTCTACCCCTCAGTGGCGTTGAACCCTCCATTTACAATTTATTCTGAGGCAGGCTCACATTCCACTGGCCAGCGTGACCTTGAACTCGCTCTGTGCATGCAGGCCCTACTCCGACTCAGCAGCTGCTGAGGTGACTGGCCTACACAGCCACGGCTGGCTTATGCCGGTCTTAGTCTGTGTGTTTGTGTTCCGAGGTCACCCCTGGTGACAGCTTAGATGTGGCATTTATTCGTTCAACTGGAACTTTCTAAAAGCTTCCTCAGTCTCCAGTGAGACACAGCTGTGGAGAGCTTGGGGTTCCCAGTGGTCCCCTCTTTTCAGAGGCTCAGTGAATAGGTACGTGTTAAGGGCTCGGACAATTCCTGCAGTCAAGACACACTTGATTTTCTTACTTTCCTTTTCATGGTCCTTTAGACCAAGCAACTTTGATAAAGAACTCTTAAGAGGTTGATGATATAGCATGGTCTATAACTCACTTGTCTGGAAAGCAAGAGGACCTGAGTTTAGACCCCAGCACCTACACAAAGATCCAGGCACATTGCCTCGTCCTATGATTCAGTCCTGAGCAGGACAGATAAGATGGTGCCAGGAGTGTCTAGCCTAATTGGTGAGTTCCAGATAAGTGGGACACCTGGCTCAGAAAATGAGATGGGAAGTATCCAAAGAAGACATCTGATGCTGACCTCTGATGACCTCTGCTGTCTACACACCACATGGACATATACACATATGCACATACGCACACGCAGGCACAGCAGGGTAGGACGCTCTGCACATATGCACTCGTGCACACACAGTACGCACAGCACACAGACACCACAGAATGCACAGCACACACAGCACGCAGAGCACACACTACCCAGGAACTACTGAGCCAATTTCAGGAAGCCCGTCTTCACGAAGAAGGAGTCCTACTGTGTGTTTAAAAAAAGAGAGAGAGAAATTCGAAGCAAATGAAAACTTTGCTCAACTTCTCAGCGCCTGTCAAGCAAGCATGTGCCGGAACTAAATCTGAAGCTGGATCAAAGTCTGAGATATTGATGGCCAGACGGCACCAAGCCATCCTTCCTGCTCTGCTCTCTCTTGGGGACACCAGCTTGCAGTGTTCAGTCGATTGTGAAGCTGTCTATACTAACTGCAGACTGCCCTGTTCTGTGCTCACAGCCTCCTGTAATGAGTCCCTCCGTGGGAGGCTGTACCCTTAACCCTGCCTCTGCCAGACAGATTCTAAAGAGTCTGCAGGGCTCCACTGCAACCCGGGCCCACTGGCTCTGAGCTGTCAGAACCGCATGGCTTCCTGGCCTCCCGGCATCCTAATAACAGGCTTTGCATAGGACCAGGCTTCTGACAGCCCCTCGGGTGTCAGGCAGCGACAGTGCCTGCCTTCCTCCAAAGACGTTTTTCAAACTTAGAGACTTCAGAAGTGCTCTGGCTTTGTCTAAACAAGTCAGTTCCAGCTCAGACTTCTGGATTTTCACCCTTTGGTTCTGATGGCTATGTCTCTCAGAAGCAGCAGCAGCAGCAGCGTCTGACCATCGAGATTCAGGCAATGGTGTTTCCTCCCCAGGGCCTCAGTTTTCTAAATTAAAAAAATATATATTTATTTATTTAATATGCGTGAGTACAGTGTCACTGTCTTCAGACACACCAGAAGAGAGGGGCAGATCCCACTACAATGGTTGTGAGCCACCAAGTGGTTGCTGGGAATCAAACTCAGGGCCTCTGGAAGAGCAGTCAGTGCTCTTAACCACTGAGCCATCTCTCCAGGACCTCAGATTTGATTTTGTTTTTAAATGGTTAGAAGTTTGCAGGAGTCTCCCCACTGGCTGGGAATGGATCTAGAGAGAGTCGGGCAGGAATTTCTTGTTCCCACAATTGGAATGTAAAACCAGGGAGTGCATGTGACTGTTGGAGCAGGGAGGCTTCCGTGAGAGTCTGTGGCATTTGCAGAGTGCCTGAGAGGTCTAAGCCCAATATGGGTTTGCACAGAAAATCCCGTGCCTTCTTTACTGACTTGCCTCATTTTGAATTTGGACTTAACATGGGCTTCAAACCCTCTTCCTGGGAGGAAGGCCACTATCACCCAACATAGGTGGTAGGTAGTCCCTTGCAAGCCTAGGGACTTGCTTTTCATGTTGAGGGGGTTCATTATTCCCACTGACTGCAGCCCCAACTCTGTCCTTTTGTGCCCTTTTCCTGCCACATGGAGGAACCCCAAGAGAAAGTGAGGGAGGGGGCACCTACAGAGGGAAACAGCAAAGAGAACCCCAAAGAAGTTGTGGAGCCCAGTCACGCATGCGCCATAATTTTCAAATATGAAACTAACACGGTGAGTTGACTTTCTGTCCCTGAGCTGGATAGTTTTTGTCAACCTGAAACAAGCCAAAGTCATGTTGGAAGACGGAACCCCAGTGGAGAAAATACCTCCGTCAGATTAGCCTGGGCAAGCCCGTGGTGCATTTTCTCAATTGGTGATTGATGAGGGAGGCCCCAGCTCCCTTTGGTGGCCAGCCCTGGGATAGTGGTCCTGGGTGCTACAAGAGGGCAGGGGGAGATGAGGAGGAAGAGGGAGCCGGTAAGCAGCACCCTTCCCCGGGCAGCACCCTCCCCCAGGCAGCACCCTTCCCCGGGCAGCACCTTCCCCCAGGCAGCACCCTTCCCCGGGCAGCACCCTTCCCTGGGCAGCACCCTTTCATGGCACCTGCTTTGGACTCCAGGTCCCTGCAATTTGCATTTCTGTCCTGACTTCCCTTAGTGATGGAGCATGGCCTGGGAGTCCTAAACTGAAATAAACCCTTTCCTTCCCAATTTGTTAACAGTCAGGATGTTTTACCCCAGTAGGAGAAACCCTAAGACAGATCTAACCATGTCCTAGGTGTACTTTAAGTTGGTGACCTTATGTAAGCTAAGGGAAGGAATGGGTTCCCATGGCTGTGTCACAGGGCTTACATTGTCGTGAGCTTTACCTGAGTCCCTGAGCATGAGACATATGGACCGTGAGTGCTAATGAGATATCCGTAGACCTGTGGATTGATCACCTACCACTCAGTTTCAGGAGTGCTGAGCAAGGAGACCTCAAGACCAGACCAGACAAAGCTCCATTCCTGGTTTTTTGTCTGGATATTGCTGGGTTCTGCTGAGCTGGACGGCAACCATGCCTCTGAACCATGATGACCAGTTGGCCTCACCACTATACTGCCTTTTTCCTCGGTTGTTTCAAGCTAGATAATAACCACTGAAACCAGGGGAGTCCTGACGCAGAGAGGGGGGAGTCCACTCTGAGGTGGGCTGAGAACTCAGTTCTTGGGGACTGGTCTTCCCCAAGAGCTGTCCTCAGAGCCAGTTTGGACTGGTTGTGGTAGGTCTTGGTCAGCTGTGAGGAAATGAAGCAAGAAATGTGTGGTACAGAGGCAGACCTGCTCTTGTCAGGCCTCTTTAGTCTTCCTGCCTTCTGTGGAAGAATCCGGGACACAGCAAGAGTAGAGGTATGAGGTATAGCAGCCTCTCAGCAGTTCACACCCCTGTACACACCCTCCCTCCAGATGCTCCTGCTGGTGTGATTTAGGTCTAGTCTAGTCGAGCAAATAACATCTAGGGTGCTCTTGACCTAGTCCAGTGATGGCGACCCCCTTAAAGGAGGACCTTGGCCTTCATTGACATCAGACACATTCTCCACTCACTGAGAAGCCAAGAACTACCTTTCCATAAACTTTCCTCAGAGCTGGCCATTCCTAGGACCTTGAGGCTTTAGTTTTGATACCTCAAACTAGGAGCTGAACAATCCAAGTCCCTAAAGGAGCATCACAGAGAAAACACCTTCCTCTGGGTAAAACACAGCCCGTGGCTCTGACTGTATCCTGGGAAGATGACAGAGTCAACAACCCAGAATGGCTCTGCCTAGGACTATGCTACACAGAAACTTGGAGAGCAAATACAGATACATATATCATTCTAGACTATCCCGCCCATAGTGCTATTGGGCAGGGACGAGAAACTGCCACTGTGAAGGGGCAGAGGGGACTCTCTGTTGTGAGATAGAGAACTGGCATGGCATTTACAGCCTGAGCGCCGGTCCTCACATGTTCTTAATCAAAGTGCAAAGGCTCCTGCAAATCATCCCTTCTATGTACCAGCAACAAAATTAAAAAAGCAGAAGCCGTCATGAATTGGAGAGGGAGGGGGCAGCGGAACAGTTGGACCAGGGGAAGAGGAGCTTGGAAATCGTATAACACAGCATTCCTACATCAAAGTCTGTAACTTTAAAAAAAGAGAGAGAGATGACTGGCTTTTGACCTCTTCGTGGGAAGCACACAGAAAGGGCGGGTCTCCTCCGCGTGCCTGTCTCCTCTCACCCTGTGTGCTCCTCACCCCTGAGGTTTGCTGGGTGATGCTGCTGGTGTTCTTTTTGGCTTGATGCCCCACCACAAGACTCTCTGGGACACTTCTTCTCGGTGATGTAGCCCTCAGCTATCTTAGGGACCGTGCCATTAAATAGTGAGTGAGAGAGACATTCTGTCTCCCTCTCTCAATGATCTTAAATTATGCATCCCCTCCCAGATTGCCCCCCCCATTGCTGCATTATTTAAGTAGAAAGAGCTAAATAAAGGAGACCCCTATCCTTCATTCTGAATTTGTGGAAAAGTATAAATATAATGACTTTTTTTTTTTCAGAACCACAGACTCATTGTCATGGGGATGGTTGGCTTCCTTTGTGCAGAGATTGATTTTGAGGTCCCGACACCCTGTGCTGTGTTTGGAAGAATCTCTCGCCCGGAGCATCTCTGCTGTAGCTGGCACTGAGACGCATATGCCTAGGTGGAGACTGCAGAAGGCGACATCTTTCTTTCTCACGCGACCCTTGTATGTAGCCCTAGAGCTGCTGCTCACCCAGGAGCTGTCCATACCAAACCATTCATGTTTGTAATTCACATAGACATTTGTCCATGCCCACAAACCGGCCTTCAGCAGACCCAGCCAAACTTTCCAATGGGCTTTGAATGAGCTTTTGTTTACTCATGGGTCTCCTTGCTGACTTCAGGGACTTTCTAGTTGAATGGCAACCCAACCGAAAAACCTGAGAAACCACTACTCGAAAACCCGATCCATGTTCACAAAACCTACACCCGGTTGAATAACACCAACCAGATCACACTGTCTTTAATGTGGGGAATACAGCAGAGTGTTCAGGAGCAGGGAGTTCAAGGCTGGGATGTATCGCAGTCCTCAGAGCAAGTGCATGCCTAGCACTGCATAAACCAGATATGATGGCACGGATCTGTGGTCTCAGCTTGGGAGATAGACAGGGGCATCAGGAGTTCAAGGTTACTCTTGGCCACAGAATGCATTGGAGACCAGGCTGTGCTATAGTCGAAACAAAACAAAAATCAAGAGAACCAAAGGCAAACACACACAGTGTAACTCCACATAGATCCAACCCAGCATCCCCACTCACTGACTCTGTAACCTGGAACGAGTCACGTAACTGCCTTGTGCCTCAGTTTCCCTGGCTTCAAACTGGATCAAGTAGGTTAAAAGCACTTAGAGTGACACTGGGCCTGGATGAAGGATTAGAGTCTTACTGCTACTGTTTTGAGAAGAAGGGTTTTGTACAAGTGGCTAGAACAGGGATGTCCTGACTTTATCCATTTGCTGGTTCGTTCATATCCTACACTGGGTTGGTGTCTGTGCTCTGTGGACAGTGCCAAGGACTGCCAACAACCACCCTCTGCTTTCTCTTTGTGACTAGAGACTAGTTTGCCTCCCGTGGATGTGGAGTGAAGCCAGAGAAGATGGCAGATAACAATTTCCTCTAGACCCCCTAAGACTCAGAAAGTAGGCATTTCAGAAGTTTCAGGAAGTCCCTGAAGCAAAGCAAATTCACAAGGTTCCTTCTTCCCCAAAGTTATACAAACAAGGAGGACTGCTGAGGAGATAGCAGTCCCAGCTGCCTGGAAAAGAGTCTGCAACCTTTGGTTGCTTGTCTGTCACACACACACACAGCTCCAGGGATGTAGTTCCTATGAGCCATGACCTAGGCTTGAGTGGGCTTTCCATGGTGTGACCCTTGAGTCACTGACATTCATGTAAATGTCTCCATTGAAATCACTGGTTTACCAAGTTGGATTTGGGTGGTATCTTTACCTTAGTCTGTTGTGGGTTATCTACCTGGGGTCAGTAGACATTTGCTGGAATCTCCCCAAGACTAACGTCACACAGCGATGGCAAGCACACAAGGTCAGTGAACGGAAATGAGATGCATACAGGTGTCTGTGAAGAGTGATGTTTCCCTGTTTACCAACCTTTCTGGGTGTTTTAAAATCTCAACAGCCCTGGATCTTGTATTACTGTAGTTGATGAAGGAAAGATTCAGAGTTTAGCTGTTCCCTTCTGTAACCTAACTCAAATGAGCTTTGGTCACCATGAAGTTCTGGGGTGCGGCATGCAGTATACACAGGGATGTGTTTTCTTCTCAACAAATCTCAATAAATCCCAAGATTTATGTCCAGGCGCAGGGAGATACTGACTACCAGAGATATCTTTAAGACAGCATCCAGGAGAAAACAAGGTATAGCCAGTGTGGTGGTTTGTACATGCTTGGCCCAGGGAGTGGCACTATTTGGTTGTGTGACCTTGTTAGAGTAAGTGTGGTCTTATTGGAGTAGGCGTGTCACTGTGGGTATGACCCTCATTCTAGCTGCTTGGAAGACAGTCTTCTAGCAGCCTACAGATGAAGATGCAGAACTCTCAGTTCCTCCTGCACCACGCTTGCCTGGATGCTGTCATGCTCCCGTCTTGATGATGATGGACTGCACCTCTGAGCCTGTAAGCCAGCCCCAATTAAATGTTGTCCTCATAAGAGTTGCCTCGGTCATGGTGTCTGTTCACAGCAGTAAAACCCCAACTGAGACAGCCAGCTTCCTCCAGACACTTCCTTCACTTCCCTCACTGTGCAGCCACTGGCTCTGTGGCTGAACAACTGTTCTTATGATATATGGTGGCGATCCCTCCCTCTAAGAGAATAAAATCGGCGATGTTACGCCCACTTGGTGCAGATAATCAGATTACATGTTTCCTCTTGTCTTCAAATTTAATCAGGGCTATCATCTGTCTGCCCAAGAAGAGACAGCCCTGCTTAGCACCGCCCTCCAAGCGAGGCATCCCTCCTGGCTCACCGAGGATTTTAGGGCACTAATTAATTAGCCTATCCTTCTAAAGCAGTGTCCTGAGATGACAGGTGCCACGTGCTGCAGTGGAAACAGAATGTGCAGAGAAGACTCTGAAATGTATTAAGAAATCTTTTCAGGGACTGTGAGATTAGCATAGCTGACAGAGGGCTTGTATTTCTCACAGGAGCGAATAGGCTTGACCTCAGTGCTGGAAAAAAATGTCATTTTGGGTAGTTTATCTTTATTAGTGCAAAAATATTTAATGAAGAAGAAAAACAAACAAAACTAGGCACAGAATTTAGCTCTCATTCACTCAAGTGACAACACTGAGGAACAGCAACTTGTTCTAGGGAGTACTGGGCACCCCGGGGACACTTAACACATTTGATACATGTTACTTGGTTGTCCGAATGCTCCCGATGCTTTGGGCTACATCTGCTTCCAGCATTTGGTGGGCAGAGGTCGGGGGGAGCCATTAAGCATATGGACATGTACCCTAGGGAGGCATCATCTGCCAGTATCAGGGCTGAGATTAAGATGATTGATGTGTGGATACGTATGCTCCATCCATTAAAGTGTCTCTTCAGCACTTGAACTCTGTGTGTGTGTGTGTGTGTGTGTGTGTGTGTTTGTATATGTGTATGTGTGTGTGTGTGAAAGTACATTCCTTACATTAAAAAATACCTCTTCACTACTTGATCTCTTGAGTGTTTGTATATGTCTGTATGTGTGTCTGTGTGTCTGTGTGTATGTATGTGTGTATATGTGTGTATGTGTATGTGTGTGTATGTGTGTATGTATGTGTGTATATGTGTGTATGTGTATGTGTGTGTTGTGTGTGTCTGTGTCTGTGTGCATGTGTGTATGTTTGTGTGTGTATGTGTGTATGTGTATGTGTGAGTATATGTGTGTATCTCTATGTGTCTGTGTGTCTGTTTATGTGTGTGCACGTGTGTCTGTGTGTACGTGTTTGTGTGTGTGTGTATGTCTGTATATATGTGTGTGCATACATTCCTTCCATTAAAGAATGCTTCTTCACTACTTGAACTCTTGAGTGTGTGTATATGTGTGGGTGTTTATGTGCGTATGTCTGTGTGTATATGTGTGTATGTCTGTGTATGTGTGTGTCTGTGTGTGTATGTGTGTTTGTATGTGTGTATGTGTGTGTATGTGTGTGTATGTGTGTATATGTTTGTGTCTGCATATGTCTGTGTGTGTGTCTGTGTGTCTGCACATGTGCGTACACACTCCTGTGCACTCATGAGTGTATAAGTGCCCATCCATAGCTGTGAGTGTGCCCATGGAGGTCAGAGGTCACACCTCAGCTGTTATTCCCCCCTTGTGTTCTGAGACAGTATCCTTTAATGAACCGGAGCTTACCTATTAGGCTAAAGCTATTGGCCAGTGCACCTCAAGGAGATGCCCATGGGAAAGCTAGTTACTGACCAAGAGTCATCCCAGCCCTCACTGGTCAAACTTGCAATGTCAATACAACGGGCAGAACAGGGAAAGCATTTGAGTGCAATCACTGCCACATGTTAAGCTGCTGCCACCCATCTCGTGAGAAATTTGGAAGAACTCACAATGACAAGGTTCCAACCAGATTACTTGTGTCATAAATGAAAGGATCGCTTTGTAAACACAGACAGTAACCATGCTGATCATGTCCTGCTTCCTGCCTAATGAGACAGCAGCCCGCGACAGATGTGGGGACCAGTGATCCATGTTTGAATTCCAGAGCAGGTCCAGGTGGGCACACACTACAGAGCAGATGGTCCACATAGGGCTGTTGGCATTTGGTGTTGGTTTTGGAAACCGTAGGACTCTGTTGTCAGGTTAGGAAAACACAGCAGAAGAATACAGGTGCTTGCAGGGTCTTCCAGAGGTCAGCTGCACAGTCAAGGTTTGCAGGGTCTTTCGGCAGTCAAATACATAGGCAAGGGTAAGTGTCAGCCCTTGTCCCTTCTCACCGCCTTTCTGAAGAGAAAAAGAAGTCAGCAGATTTTGTCCGGCCCTGCCATCTGAGTGGAGGTGACAGGCCTGCTGTCAGCCAGTGTTTCTGAGGTAGATTTACATAAGGAAGACATTCGGGCCACCTGATTCTGGGTGAGCCTCACTCAGAGTCACGTTCCTTTTCCCGCGATGAGAGCCCAAGGTCAGGGGAAGAAGCTGGCTTCTGCAGTTTGCAAGGTAGGCCTGTATGTCTGTGTCAGTCCCAAAGGAGCTTGGGATGAAAGTGTCCCTTTTTGGTGGGTTCCAGGCTGTGACAGGTGGTCCCTTTGGGCCTGGCTGAGGCGTGACAGCATGTTGGGTCACATGGTAGATGAAAGCCCCTCACCGTACAGTCAGGAAACCAGAGAGAAAGGAAGGGTCAGAGATCAAGACCCACAACCCCAGGGGGCTGGGGATTTAGCTCAGTGGTAGAGCGCTTACCTAGGAAGCGCAAGGCCCTGGGTTCAGTCCCCAGCTCTGAAAAAAAAAAAAAAAGACCCACAACCCCTTCAAAATCTCAAAAATGAATGAGACCCAAAACCTCCCACAGAACTTCCTCTCCCAGAGGTGCCATCTCCCAGCAGTGCCTCAGGAGACAGCTTCCAACACAAGGGCCTTCAGGGGCCACCCAAACTCTAAGCCGTAACAGTCGCAAGTCTGTGCCTTGCTACTGGTTCTGACTTGTAGATTGTAGGCTGACAGCAACAGGGACAGAGTGGAACTATAGGTCGGTGGGTAGCTATGGTTCCCAGGTATGGTGTTGCATCCCTTATAAGGTCTTCATAAAGCATTCATTCCCAGTCCAGGACACATCTCTGGCCCCGCATCTGCCTGTTTTAAAATATCCCTGTGTTTGTTTGTTAAAGAGTGAGAGTTAAGTGTACACACTCATCCAGGCTTGAGCAAGGTCAGAACCATCCTAACTGGTTCCCCTCCACGTATCTGGCTTCTCATCTTCAGGGATGAGGATGGGTATGTCTGAGATGGCCTGGGAGGGATACTTGTGGAGAAAGATGGTCTTCTTCTGCGACCCTCCAGGGGCTGCCGAGGCTGCTTCAGGACCATTGTGCTTCTCTGTAAGGATGGATTTAGTTTGCCGTAATGGTTAATGATAAAAGCTAGGATATGTAAATCCATAAATCAGGACCAGGTATCTGTTATCATGTTGCCACATGTAGTTGTGCACTGAGCCTGTGCGCAGCTCCCAGCTGAGCAGACATGTTCTCACTAGCACTGCCCCAGACATGAGTAGTAGTATGACATCACATCCTGACAGCAGCAGTATGACATCACAACCTGACAGCGGCAGTGTGACATCATGTCCTGATAGTGGCACTATGATATCACATACCGACAGCTACCACATCCCACAGGTAGGCAAAAGTGTTTCTCAGAGTCATTGTGACTCATTGGGGGTCCTCTGTGTATCTGAGGTCTGTGCTGGTCAAACCATTATTCCATGAGATGTGACCCTGTCTAAAGATTCATGTAGCAGTTACTGGCTCCTTCCAAGGAGAAAGAGAATCAAGTGGTACAAAAGCTTGAGCCACTTGGGGTAAGGAGTGGTGAGTCTTAGTTAAAATGCAGTCATCACAGAAGCAATGGGGCAGGATTGGCTAGGGAAGGGCTGGGGTGTGCAGAAGCAAGGCGAGTGCTGTGCCTACACCAGGAAGGGATGTCTTAGTAGAAGTCAACGGAGCTTGAGATGAGCATGCTGGGAGCAAAGGCTACCTGCTCCCCATCCCGGGCTGCATGAGAGCAAAGTTTGTCATCTGGAGTTTGAAAACAGCCACAGATGTGATTTTGGGGTGGATTTAATGTGAGATACCCATCCCCATCATCATGGTCACTGCCCAGGTGCCCAGGAGATCATCAATCCAAAGCCTGAGTGTGGAGAACAGAATGTCGGCCCTGTGTCTAATCCAAGTGTTCATGAAGATAAGCACATGTAACAGATTCATGGCTCAGTAGTCACACTCTAAACATGTTTGGGATCCCTGCTCAGTTCCTACTCCTCCACAATATCGCCTGCTTCTGGGGACTTGTAGAAGCATGCCCCAGACAGCCTGCACTAATGCATTTCTGTAACTCTTCCACAGACGGTGTTAAACACTACTCCCTTCATTTCACACTCGAAGTGCAATTCTTCAGCCTTTTAGCTCCACTGCAGTTGTGAAAATCGAGGCTTATATCAGGCCACCAACACAAAGAGCCAGAACAGATCTTTTCTACGTGGTGAATTCCTAGCTAATGCAATCATGGGGTGACTTCAAGCAGTCCCAATTTTCTAATCACTCTAATTATCAAGTGTGTGTGTGTGTGTGTGTGTGTGTGTGTGTGTGTGTGTGTGTGTGTGTGTTAATCTAAGTCCTCTGATGCAAAATGCAGCAATGGTGGGTATAGTGGGTAATTAGCAATGCCGGGGTCTCAGTACACTGATTGGAACGTGAAGAGTTCCTTTGTCATTTCTCCTTTCTTAAAATAGATTCCGAGCACACTGCAGAGCCACAGAGAACGAAAGGCAGGCATGCTAAGGCAGCAGCGACTGTCAGAGTGCACTATATTCTTTGGAGACTGTTAAGAATGTTTTCTCTGTGTCTCATTTATGTGTGTGGGCACTTGTGTATGTGAGCATGCACATGTGTATGTCTGTGCACCTGTGCATGTCTGCCTGCACATGTGTATGTGTGTGCACACCTATACATGTCTGCCTGCACATATGTGTGTGCACCTGTACATGTTAGCCTGCACATGTGTATGTATGTGTATTTCTGCATGTTAGCCTGCACATGTGTATGTGTGTGTGTTTCTGCATGTGTGCCTGCACATGTGTATGTCTGTGCACCTGTGCATGTGTGCCTGCACATGTGTATGTCTGTGCACCTGTGCATGTCTGCCTGCACATATGTATGTGTGTGCACACCTATACATGTCTGCCTGCACATATGTATGTGTGTGCACCTGTGCATGTGTGCCTGCACATGTGTATGTCTGTGCACCTGTGCATGTCTGCCTGCACATGTGTATGTGTGTGCACACCTATACATGTCTGCCTGCACATATGTGTGTGCACCTGTACATGTTAGCCTGCACATGTGTATGTATGTGTATTTCTGCATGTTAGCCTGCACATGTGTATGTGTGTGTGTTTCTGCATGTGTGCCTGCACATGTGTATGTCTGTGCACCTGTGCATGTGTGCCTGCACATGTGTATGTCTGTGCACCTGTGCATGTCTGCCTGCACATATGTATGTGTGTGCACACCTATACATGTCTGCCTGCACATATGTATGTGTGTGCACCTGTGCATGTGTGCCTGCACATGTGTATGTCTGTGCACCTGTGCATGTCTGCCTGCACATATGTATGTGTGTGCACCTGTGCATGTCTGCCTGCACATATGTATGTGTGTGCACCTGTGCATGTCTGCCTGCACATATGTATGTGTGTGCACCTGTGCATGTGTGCCCGCACATGTGTATGCATCTGTGTACCTATGCATGTGCCCACACATGCGTATGTATGTGTACTTATGCATGTGTACCTGCACGTGTATGTGTGTGCACCTGTACATGTTAGCCTGCACATGTGTATGTATGTGTATTTCTGCATGTTACCTGCACATGTATATGTGTGTGTGTTTCTGCATGTGTACCTGCATATGTGTATTTTGTGCACCTGTGCATGTGTGCCTGCACATGTGTATATGCGTGTACTTGTGCATGTGTGCCTGCACATGTGTATTTGTATGCACCTGTGCATGTTATCCTACACATGTGTATGTGTGTGCACCTGTACATGTTATCCTATACATGTGTATGTACATGATTCTAGATGTCATGTGTCATCCTCTATCACTTCCAATTCTTCTTTTTTGAAATGAAAATTTCATTTTATGTGTGGGTGTTTTGCCTGCATTCTCTCTGTGTACCACTGTCATGTGTATGCTAGGATTTGAAACTGGATCCTCCAGAAGAACAACCAGTACTCTTCACTGTTGAACCAGCTCACGACCTTACTATTTTGAGACATGAACTTGGAGCTTACTGATTTAAGTAGACTGTTTGGCTCCAGGAATCCTCCTGCCTCCACATTCCAATGCTGTGATTGCACATGGGTACAGCCACCCTTGGTGGCTTCTACAGCGTTCTGAGGGTTGGATTCATATCCTCTTGCATACAGAGCATGCAGTTCATTGACTGTCCTCTTCCCTTACATCTTGGTGGCTCTGTGCTTGACACCTGGACACAGCTCTCCTAAACCCAGAAGTCTAGTCTGGGCAATTCACTGTAACCCTGCCTTCGAATGAAGGTGTAAGAAGAGGCTAGACAGGTGGAGGAAGGCTCCCTCTGCCATGACTGTGAAGTTGAGTTAGATTCCTGATTCCTCTGTATAGAAGGAGAGAACTGAAGAACTGACTCTCTAAAATTCACACACACACACACACACACACACACACACACACACACACACACACACGAAAAGCCAAGAAATGTAAAAAGAGAGCTAGGGGTGTATGTCATCGGTAGAGTACTTGTCCGGCACCAGATTCCTGTAGTTTAAATCTCTAGAAAAAAAACAAAACAAAACAAAACAGTAACAAAAGTTCTGCTGACTCTCCAATGTCAGCCCAGACACTTACATGTGTGAAACAGTAAATGCCATGGCCACTTCTGTATTGAATATCCTGTGCCAGGTGCATGGGAGCAAATGGCAGTTTCTGCCGGTGTCACCATTAAAGCCCCTTGGCAAGCACAATCCAGTCTTTAACTCACTGATGAAATAAATGAACCATGTGATCCCCAAACACGATGTTCTGGGAGAAATCTGAATCTTGCAAATTCTCATCTAAGAAACCTTATTACAATCCCTTGGAATTTGGTGGAAGACCAAGACAGGGAACCCAAGAGGCTTTGTGAGACGAAAATCACTGTTGCCTGTTAGTTCCATCAAGGTTTGTATCAGTTCCGAGTCCGAGGTGAGATGACCTCTTGTGGGTACTAAAGGGCCCATTCTGAGTGACAGCCTGTGAGGCCCAAGGCTCTCTCCTCCTCACAGCCCCCTGCTAAGCTGGGTTCTCCGCACTGCCTGCCCTTATCTTGGGGATAGAGAACTGTTACTCGGTGACATGAGAAATAACTCCCCATCCCCAGATCTGACTGCACAGAGCGCATCTCACGCCATGTTCACCAACAGAAAAGGACTTATGCCATCTGCGGCAAAGCAGAGGAGCTGCTCTCTGCTCTGCCCAGAGCGCTCAGAGCTCCGTGTATCCATGTATCTGGAAGGACCATGGGAAGGATTCTCCCCTGAGGAGAAAATGCCTGACGTGTACCCTCAGCCTTTCTCTCTGTTTGCTGTTTGAAATACACACTCCAGTTTTGTTTACTGAGAAGAAAGGGCAGCATTGTAGTTCCCGTGATTAAGCAACTCCGTCTTTAACTCCGCTTGCTTGATTGCGCCGAGCGCCTCCCTGGCTTTTCTGTGACTGATGGAGCCATTCAGGAGGGCTGATTGCAGCCGTGGGCTGGGCGGAGAGTGGAGCGGCTTCAGTCTGATTTCAATCGTTTTAAAGTGGCAATAGGTGAATTGGGGGTAAGGAATAAAGGAAAACAAATACAGGTAAAGAAAGGCAGGATAAAAAGTGCCAAGACAGAACACGGGGCTATTTACACTGTGCCCTTTCCACTCAAAAGGGCATAAGGAAGAAAACGTAAAGTATTCTACTAAAAAAATAAAAGTAATTTGAAGGCAGAAATACCTATGACTAAATGGAGAGCCAGGAAATATTATAAACAGAAACTAATCTGTTGTCTGTGTTTGCCAGACCTGGTGTGTGCAGCGGCCTCGTCCACATTATTTTATCTTTTCCTGTGAGTGCTTCTGTCTGTCTGTCCATGCTATTAACTCATTCCTAGCCCACTCTTATGTAATGAGGGAACATGATTTTCCCACAGACAGATGTAACCCAGCAGTCCTGGCTGAGGTGTTCCCAGTCCATCACCGACCCAGCATTATCTGGGCTCCAGTATCTCCTGAAAGATGGCCGGGCGTGTTTCAGAAGTGTGCAAGTCCCTTCCAGAAAGACAAGCTCCCACTCTGGCTGCACCAGCTTCAGCCATTCGCTCCCACAGCATGAGACTCCTGGGCCCCTTCTTTGAGGCTGTGGTCTCTAAAGTCTGCCAGACAAAGGGAGCAGGCACACTTGTCTCTCTTCACAAGACTTTTCTCCCCCGAGGCAGGAGTTCAAGGAAGACGCCAGTGCCTCATCCCTACCCAGAATGCAACTTACAATTATTCTCTAGTACATGTTGCTGCTTAATTATCTTCCTACCATTTCATTTAAAAAAAATTCTTACAGTCTCTTAAATCTTCCCTCTTGATTCCAAGGAAAAAGAGAGAAAAACAAAACCTCAAATGTCCAAGGAGAAGATGACCATTACACCATGTGCTCTGAGTCTGGGTGCTGAATTCTCACAGATATATTTTAAGATTCAAGCAAGCGTTCAGCACTATCTGCTTAATGATATGTGGTTTTAGAGTAAACAGTTCATTTTTCTTCTAAATGAGCGAGAGAGCTGTGTGGTTTTCAGCTGTTAGAAACAATCTCCACGGTGTCTAAGACCTCTGCTGATTATTTTGCAGTAACACTGTTTTTGTTGCTCAAATCCCTAATATCAAAATGATGAGGAGTTTTGTTCCTTCCTTGGGTCTCCTAGGACTGGCTTCCCTCTTCTGGCTTTAAAATCCAGCATCACATGTGATCGTAAGATCAGCAGAGGGACATTTGTGCTCACAGCTGACACATGCCATTTACAACTGCAGAGGTGACAGGTAGGGGTCTCAGCGGGCGACTCTTGGATGCAGCTGTGGAAATTCCGATTCCTGTGATGACTGATTGCCTGTCTCTCTGGAAAGCCACCACCAGCCGAAGCCACACCCAGATGCCATTCATAATGTAATACAATCCGTGTGCCAGGGGTCTGCTCACCCACGGATCTTCAGGTCTCGCCCTTCTATAAGAGACCCATTTTCAGAGTCCTTTGGTGACAGTGGCAAAAAGGAAACTACGTTGAACCCTAAGCCTCACACTCTGCTCTCACAGCCTTTTCAAGTGGGGTCTCATGAAGTTGTCCAAGATGGCTTTGAACTTGCAATTGTCCTATGCCTTCCTAGTCGCTGGGCTATGGGCCAGAGCTGCTAGGCCTAAATCCTGCTCCTCCTGTGTGTTCTGGCTGTGTCGGCTTTCATCCCGTAGGATGTTGGTTACTTTTATCAGCCTCAGTTTCCCCGTTTAGAGTCAGTGTCTGTTGTATCCATCGTAAGGCCGTACATTGCAAGATAGTGGTCTGGGGCTTCTTCCCACAAAACAGTTTTCCTTTGTGCAGGATTTACCTTTTACCCTGTAACTCCCTCAGCCCTGAACTCCTTCTCGGCTGATTCTAGGTCTCATGCACGTAGGTGCCCACAAAGGCCAAAAGAGGAAGTCGGGTCCTCCCAAGCTGGAGTGTTGGGTGGTTTGGGCCACACACCGCTGAGTGTGTAAACTGAACTCAGACCTCTGGTAGAACTGCAGACATTCTTAACGTCTCAGACGCCTCTCCGGTTCCCACACAATACATTTTCCTTCAATCTTTCACTTTTAGTCTTCGGGAGCCTCACGTTGTAGATTTTTCTTTTATAGCTAGTATATTATTGTTGGCTTATAAAATAATCAAATCTGCACTTTTTACCTTTCAAACAGAATTTGGTTATTTTTCTAAAATTTTTAAATTAATTTTTAAAATTATTTATTTTTCTAACTGTAGAATTTTTTGCACAATCTTACTGTGCTCGTGATTTCCCCCTATGGCATATTATACTAAGTACCTTTTCATTTTCCTTGTTCCTTATTTCAATATCTTATCAGACTTGGCAGTTTTACCTTTTTTCCCCCTTTCCTTTATGGGTAATCCTTAAAAATTTAACACATTCAACTTTCAAAGTCTAAAAGTGAATAAATATTTATATTCTCATTTCAAAGAACACGCAGACCTTAGAACCCCAGGACTCTGATCAGCCCCTCTTAGATCTTCCTGTTCTCATTAGGGGTGTTTAATTTCCACCTTCTTATAAGCCACCCACATTAGACAATTTCCGAGGATCCAGTGCAGGGATTTAAAGGGATGAAAAACAGGATGCAGAGGGTCGTGAGCAGGAGGGCCAAGGGAGGGGTTCAGCAATGACAGAGAGAAGGCACAAGTTGTAATTAGAGTTAATACCCTAGAAACTTCCATAACCGAGAGACAAGAATCTATGTATCTAAGAAGCACAATGAACCCTGAGCTGTGCAAATGGAGCAGCCCCCAGGTAATCCCCCTGGGCACAGGCAGGCACTCAGGACATCAGCAGCCACTGGGGAAGCCAGCTGAGAAGACCAAGCAGCTCACTTCAGGAAGGTGTTTGATCTCTGTCCAGCCCAGAAGTTCAGGGTGAAAGTTTAAGGTTGTTGGCACCAATCTATACCACATGCACCATTGCCAAAGAACCTTTTAATATGAAAAAACTATGATTTGCACATATATCATTAATTAAAAGGATGTCTAAATGTGAGATATTTTCAGGAGACTCCAGATGACACTTTAATAAGAAATTAAATCTGAATTCTCAATGAAGTTACAATTTAGTTACTTAATTTGTCTTATCTTGATACACAAGCTGGTATAGAACCAATAAGCTTTAGTGTGTGTGTGTGTGTGTGTGTGTGTGTGTGTGTGTGTTGTATACATATGCACATATGTATTCAGACATGCACATGTGTATATATATGCACATATGTGTTTAGACACATGTGTGTACATATGTACATGTGTGTTTAGATGTGCACATGTGTGTTTAGACATGCATATGTGTGTTTGATATGCACATGTGTGTACATATGCAGTATGTGTTTAGACACATGTGTGCATACATTCACACATGTGTGTATACATGTGTACATACATGTTTAGACATGCACATTTGTGTACACATGCATGTTTGTGTGTATTCTAGGGTACTTGTGTGCAGAGAGACATGTGTTATATGCATGCTTATGTGGGGAAAGCCAGAGTACAGCCTGAGTTGGCATTCCCAGACACTGTCCATTTTGCTGTTTGGAAATAAGCTCTCCCCCTGGTCTGGAGCTGCTGATTTGCTTTGGCAGCTTCGTCAGGGATCCTTAGCTGAGTTCCTGCTTCTGCCTCCATCAAAATGCTCTCCCAGTGCCTGGCCTTTTGTGGTTCATGGATCACAGTATGCACAGCCTCTGCGCAGAGCACATTACCAGCCGGGCCACCCCCCCAGCTCCAACAAGACTTATTTTTTTTCACACGAAGCTTAATATTTAGGCCACTTTTTTCCCTCAGGTCAAAGGAGGAACTCCAATGAAATAGTAACCAAGTGAGTAATTTCTAGAATATTCCCTAGCAACTGCAACCAGTGTATACAGGAAGTCTGTGGACAAATATAATGACCATTACTCCTATAATATAAAAAATTTAAAGCAATTTTTAGAAAATAGATTGACACTGAAGTGGATAAAAATATGTTAGTCAGTGATATTCTAGAGAGCAAGGGTTAGAAACCTCCCTGTGGCCTACAAAGTTTGAAATATTTACTCTCTATCCCTGGAAGAGAAAGTGCCCAGACCTGTTGTAGAGCACTCGGGATGCAGTAGTGGGATACCTCTAAGAGTATAAAATTTTCAGCATGGTGGGAAAGAAGAAAAAGCAAAAATTCAAAAGCAGATGCTTGGTGTGATCTACTATTTTAATTAAATATAAAGCACAGACTAATGGTCTGGTGCACACAGCAAAGAAGGGAAGAAGGCAGGAGGA
This sequence comes from Rattus norvegicus, assembly GCF_021556685.1. Classification (NCBI taxonomy): domain Eukaryota; kingdom Metazoa; phylum Chordata; class Mammalia; order Rodentia; family Muridae; genus Rattus; species Rattus norvegicus. Next base: position 166,890,699 of record NC_141536.1, read on the forward strand.
GATAGGAAGGAGGGAGGGAGAGAGGGGGAGGGTGAAGAAGGGAGGGGAGGGGAGAAGAGAGAGGGGGAGAGGGAGGGGAAGGGAAAGAGAAGGGAGAGGAGGAAGGGAGAGGAGAAGGGAGGGAGAGAGGGAGGGAGAGAGAAGAGAAGGAGAGAAGGAGAGGAGAGAGGGGGAGAGGGAGGGTGGAAGAAGGGAGGGGAGGGGAGAGGAGAGATGGGGAGAGGGACGGTGGAGGAAGGGAGGGGAAGGGAAGGAGAGAGGGAGGGAGGGAGAGAGAGGAGAAGGAGAGAAGGAGGCATCTCAACCCAGGAGATGAGGGAAGAGCTGGGAGGGAGGGCTACCGAATTACTCCTTTTTACTGGTGTTCATTGCTGCACTCCCTTCTTATGTAAGATATGTTCGGGGGCGGGGCCAGGTGTGTAGTTCAGTTGGTTGAGTTGTTTGCAGGCATGGTCAGTGCTCTGGGTTCCATCTGCATCACCGTATAAACCCGATGTGGTGGTTCACACTTGCAGCACTCCAGAGTCACTTCAGAGCCAAGGCAAGAAGATCAGGTGTTCGAGGTCATCCTGGGCTACATAAGGAGCTTGAGGCCAGCCTGTGACTCAAAGGCAAGCAAAACACAGGCTTCTGTTTTTGTACAGTTAAGCTGTTCTATAATTAATGTAGAATTTTTTAAAAAAATGCAAGATAAAACTGAGAAAAAAGGAAGTATCCCGGCAGGAAGGAGAGCTGACAACACAAACAATCAGAACTAGTAGATCTGCCAGGGACCGATGCCCAACTTGAGCATCAAACTCATGATGAGTTCAGGAAGGGACAGCACTCCTAGACATGGTGATATTTGAAATAGCCCCTTTCCTGTCGAGGCAGAGGGAACAGGACCCTGCAGCAGAGCCCATTATCCACAGGGCCGGATGGCGCCTCTTTGTACACATCCCTCCTCCAACCACCATGCAAAAGCCAAGTCAAACTGGGCGCCGGGGATGACACCAGGGTGTTGTCCAATGCTAGGCAAGGACCCACCTTTCAACCATGTCCCCAGCCTGTCTTGTGAGTCTGGTTCCGAGACAGAGCTTCATTAACTTGCCCAGAATAGCACTGAAGTGACTTTGCAGCCTGGTTGGCCAGATAAAGATTTCTGTAATAGTCAGATCTCCTGTCTGTTTCTACTTTCGTATCCCTGGCATCTGTCACTGTCCCTCGGAGAAAGCTGACTGTTTATCCTACCTGGGTTGGGATAAATTCAAGACTCTATGTTCTCCGTGAGCTTAAAATATTGATTTGAAAAAAAAAAATGTTAGCTGTGCATAAGGAAAGTACACAACAACCATCTGGCGCTTTTCATCCCTGAAGTTTAGAACTCTGCTGAACTCTCAAAGCCCACAGGGCTGTGTGGAAGAATAGGAATAAGATAGTCACATCCCAACACGGGAGCACGTGTTAGGAGACATTTTAATGCCAAACGGGTCAATCAGGGTATAATTGCCTCTGATAGGCACTCTAGAAATCAGAAACATTCTTTACCTAGACCGAAGTGCCACTTGAAAAGATGACAGCTTTCCTTTGAAAATTTCAAAGACAATCAAAGCCCCGAGTCCCAGGCTGAGCCTCTGAATGCTTCAATGGTGAAGGCACGCGAAGGCACGAGACCAGAATGGAGAGAGAAACCCCACAGCAGGAAGACAAGGTGCCCAGCGTGCTGGCTTACAGGACAGAAGTCACAGGCAAGTCCCACTGCATCTAAATGAGGTGCCCACAGGGCACTTTCTACTCTGACTTTCCAACTGGCGACCCGGGGACAAATGGGGTGTGTTTCTACTACAGCCACCTCTCTGGGCACATGGCCTTTCTGCTCCTATGTAATGTAACTAGAACCCCTTAGGTTCACTTAACTTTACAGAGAAGTGCAAAGGGTCCAGGGAGAGATGGTGCTCTTAGAACAGGCACTGTCACCTAATTAGAATACACTTTGTTGGTTATTTGGCTGAGAACAGAATCAAAGCTGAGGAACTGTCACCAGGCAGCGTCATTCCTCTGGATAAACTGGGGTCACTTGCATGTGTGTGCCGCAGATGGCTCTGCCAGAGGTAAGGCTAAGCACTCAGGGCTATGAATACAGATTGGTAGTAACAACTGCCTAGTATGTGGGGGGCCTGGTTCAAGCCATGGTGCCGGAAAAAACAATTTAAGTTGCTGACTTAGTCTTGCAATCCAGCTCTTCCAACATTGTCTTAAAGAAGCTTATTTTAAAAGGATCTGTCAGGCTGAGCATGCACATACCAGCAATTCCGGGACTTGGGAGGCTTAGTCTGGCAGGGTGTGAGTTCAAAACCAGCTTGGGTTACATAGCAAGAACTTGTTTCAAGGGATCCAATGAAGAGGACTGGGGTGATGGAGCAGTACATCAGTTTCTGCAGGCTTTGCCTTGCAAACCCATGCGTCCTAGTCCAGTCCTGAAGAACCGGTTAATAAAACAGGCAAGACCACCCACCAGTCACGTAGACTGAAATCCCATTGCTGAGAGGCAGAAACAGAACGACCCCTGCTACTCTCTGGCCAGTGAGAGAACATGTTTCAAACACCAAGTGGGATGGGTACCTGAGGACAATCAATGAAGGCATGTATACACACAGGACTAGAACATATGTGTGCATATACAGGCATATTTTAAAAAGCCTTCATGATAATAACAATAGTATTTACTTACATAAAACCTGTCAATATACTTCAAGATTTACTTATTTTAGTGTGTTTGTCTGTGTGTCTGTATGTGTGCCACTTGTGTGTGCCACCTAAGGAAGAAGATTATTGGATCTCTTAGAAATAGATCTATAACAGTGGCCTCTGCAGGAGCAGACACCACTCTTGACCGCTGAGCTACCTCTCCAAACATTGCTCTTGACCACGGAGCCACCTCTCCAGCCTCCAGCTTTTCAATGTGTTTATGGTTAAACGTTTAACTTTCAGCGGCCGTGGGCCATATGCAGCTGTGTGTCATGACAGACTGCTTATTACCGACTCAGTTCGTCGAGGTGAGAACACCTATGGCCATGGCCACGTGCTGGGTGGACACACCAATACTGGTAATTGGACATCTCTATCCCGCTCTGCCTAGAATCCATCACATGGCCCCTCAGCTCACCCTTACTCCACCCCTCCTCGGCAGGCATTATTCTCATATTTTGAGAAGTTGTCCTTTTAAAAGCGCTATGCAAATGAAAGTATTCTGGAAGGCCTTAGGAGCCGTGTTTTTTTGTTTTTTGTTTTTTTTCCCCACACCAGGTCATTTCCTCCAGGTTCATCCAAGCTTTTGTATCCACAGCTCATAACACAGCTCGTAAGTTTGTATCCTTGTGTAACATCCAGTAGGGTAAGATCAGTCACAATCTGAGCTCCTTTATCCTGACCTGGGTTGTTTCCACATGGGGGGCCCTGCAGGGAGAGCTGTTCCCAGCTTCACACACAGGGCGTGGCGTGAACTCAGTTTTCATTTTTGTCTGGAATAAATGCTGCAGAGTGCGATGGCTGGCTGTATGGTAGAGGCATGTTCAATCTTCAAACCACTTTCTACAGCAGCCCCACCCTTTGCCATTCCCAGATGTAATGTGCGGGTGCTATGTTTTGTCAGTTAAAAAAAAAGTCCTGTGCCCTTTTACCTGGTGAGTCCCCTCTAGGAAACAGACCCTAAAGTGACAGTTTAAAATATAGAAAGAGACATAATCAAAATCTCTCACATAGTCTACTGTTTGCCTCTTTGGGGGAAAAAAAAAACATAGGCTAAGTTTGAAGCTATTTTATACTCAGCTTGAGGGGGGAAAAGTTAAAACTGTATTTATGGAAAAGTATTGTCAAGAGGAGAAACAAGAAGCTGGCTTGTGTTTCTCGGGCAACAATACTTCTAAGAATCTGGTTTTGAGCATATGGGCAAGTTCTTTCTACCTCTGCACACACACTCCTGAGAGACTGGGGAGAGCTCATCAATAAAACGCTACTAGATAAAAAGAGACAGGAAGCCACTAGAAACAGAGCCAGTGTGTGGACTGTAGATGGACTGAGAGCCCATGGGACACCTCCATCCTGATGCCCAGAGATTAGCCAGCATGGAAGGACAGCATGCACCCTGGGTCATGGCTTCTTTCTCATAGACCATGGCAGTGGAAGGCTCAGCTGCAGTGGTTACCACTTACCAACTAGTGTCATGGGGCAAGATTTTATAACACCCCTGGGGTTCTTGAGGCACAAGGGGCTTGCTTTTATGCTGAGACTCAATGCAGGACCCTTGGCCCCTCACAGTGTGTGTAGGGAGCCATACTGCAGAAGCAACAGTCCAATCAAATCTTAACATCAAGTTCCCTCAATTTAATGTGCTTTCTTTAGAAGAGTCTTCCAAACCTGTAGGTACTGACCTGTCAGCAGTGACCAGTTCTGTGTTGACCCCATAGCTATGGTCAGCTCTGTGCTAATCCATCATCAGTGACCAGCTCTGCACTGAGCCACCCCTAGTTCTGACATCTTTTAACCGTTCCCCCACATCTTAGCCAGGTGACCCAAGCCTGTGTCTCCCCACTCTCTAACTAGAAGACTGTCAAATAGTGATTTTGCATATCATTCTAGATGAAGGAAAACATTTATGGTCTCTGCACCCCAAGTGGGGTCCATTCACTGAGGAAAGAAGGGAGGGGTGAACCCTCAGGTGCTCTGAGGATCAAAGGAAATTATTAAATCAAAGCCACCTGTCTCTGGATCTGGACCTGCTCTACCTTACCAAACTTCCCCGAATGGCTTTGCATCCCGCAGTACCCATGTGGTAGTTAAAAAAAAAAAACTTTTGGCTTCATACCTAAAGTTGCCATCACCTTGTAAAACACAACCATGTCAGCCATCACCACCCTCCTGTGTATACCATCAAAGGTAGCACCAACTCAGACATCCTTGAGCGGCAGCCTGTTGTGGTTTCCACACGAGCATCCTCACCCAGGTCTACATCTATTGTTCCAGGTGCAGTGTGGCTAGAGCCCAGGCGTACGAAAACAAAAGGCACCAGAAACAAAGTTTCAAGTATGCCTCCATGACCCACAGTCTTAAGTGATTCTCATTAGCATGTGGAACCTGTGGTGCCCTGGGCTCCCAGACACTGCACTGAGCCGGAGGAAGACTTGTGCTCACCTTGGAGACGGGTTGAGAAGCAGAATCAAGATGAAAGACAGATTGCCTGTTGCCTGGACATGGAAATTGCTCACGATTTAACCATCCTCTGTGCCGTGTGCTCGGAAGCACCCAGCCCACTCACAAGTGACAGTCTAAGAAAGAGTTTTAAACAAGCATTTTCTAGAATGTTGACTTACTGGGGGAGGAGAAGAATCCTTGTATCTTGTCGAATGATTACGGCACCCGTAAAATGGTAAGGTCATTTTTCTGCTGAAATGTCAGGGTGAGATTTTTAAAATAGATTCCTGGTGCAGTTTTAATAATGCCGAGGTTAAAGATAAGGAGGAGGAAGTATTTAACAAGGAATGTGTAGCAAAAAAAAAATATTGCTGTTTAGAGCAAAGCTTCAGAAGGAGCCTCCTGCTTAGTCAGTTCAGCACACGGCCATGTGTGCCGCTGGGGTTTTGTAATTACTGTTTTCATAATTAATAATGATCCATTCCTCAGCTCCGGGCTGGGGAACCCTGCTTTGACCTTCCTATTGTATTTTGTGAAATCGGCCCTCTGGGACTGTGGGAGGGAAGGGAGCAGTGGGTATTGTGCACTCTGCAAGGAAGTCAGAGTGAAAATGCCTGGGTCTTCGGCAGATGCTCTTCCTACCATCTACCTACTCCACCCTCAGGTGGCCCCAGGTAAATGACAGCCTCCAGGACCTGCATCACATGACCGTCTTGGTCCATGGAGGCAGGTTGCTATTAGAAACCCATGGAGTCACAGAAGGGTCTTTGTTCCTGGAATCTGGGCTGTGAATTAGGGCCACGTAATGAGCGCTGAAGTTTCCAGAAGCATCCACAAATCTCCAGGTGCTGAGTATTAGCTAGGTTCCGTGGGAATTGGAGTCACTTTCTGGTCAATTACCTTTTCAACCCAACAGGAAGGTATTCATCAGCAAGCTCTATCATCGGAGAAGCAATCAGGGGAGAGGGGTTGTTTCTCTTACCTAAGCAGAGAGAGGACACAGGCTGGCGAGCAGCTCTGTGCTGCCCATGAGTTGCTCCCTTCGCTTTGTCTTAACCTCACATGAATTAATCTCCATGGGAACTCGGCACTAGGTCAGCCATTTCTCCAAATACAGAGGCTGGAGAGAGATCTAGCCCTCTGTTCCCTCTCTCTTTCTTCCTGTCTTAGCTAGAGGTGTCCATCCATCTTCTCCCTCGGGCAGGTCTGCATTCTTAAGCCTCTTTTAGCTTTGAAGAGGGTTACAGAAGCATCTTGTTCTGTCACGATATTCCCTGGATGAAGAGAGAGAAAGAGTGCCTGTCAGGCAGGCAATCACCTGCACCCACCAAAAGGGCTTGAGGAGGTTTTGGTTAGCAACACAGGCATCCAAGTGTAAAAGCCTAAGCCAGGAGGCCAGAGAGCCCTCAGACCACAAGTGCACATCCCGATCTGTTTACTCTACAGGCTTATTCTGCCTATAGGAGAAACGTGGGGTTCAGGCCTGCCTTCTCTAGGAGACCTTCAGTAACGAGTGAGGACCCCAAGTACCCCGTGTATCCATGCCCACTCAGCAGGCTATTGTCCACCCACATGTCTCCTCCTTCACATCTGCCACCAATCCCTTATTGCCATGACAGTCAAAGGTGCATGTATCCTCTTGGGTTTGGAAACAGACACCATGGCATGATGTTTACCTAGGGGTTGAGTTTACAGAACAATGTGGTTCAAACTTCCAACTTCCTTCAGCAGACTGCCAAGTTGCTCCCTGTGGTCCCAGCCAGAATTGATATGAAACGTCTTTTTGATGTTCAGATGATAAGGCAGGGGGAGCGGGGTGGGCAAGTGAGCATCTCTTTTGTAGTTATGATTTGTACTTTCTTTAAAGTTGATTTTTAAATAAATTTGTGTATATGTGTGTGCATGCAGGGGTGTGTGTGCCTGTGTGCCTGTGCCTGTGTCTGTGTGCCTCTGTGCCTCTGTGTGTGTGTGTGTGTGTGTGTGTGTGTGTGTGTGTGTGTGTGTGTGTGTGTGTGAAGGTACAGAACTGGAGTTACAGATCATTGTGAGCCACCAATATTGGTTCTAGGTATTGAACTCTGGTCCTTTCAAAGAGCAACAAGCACTCTAAACCCCTGAGCAATCTCTCTGGCCCCTTACCTGTACTCTCTTAATTACTACTGGGTTTCCATGTTCTTCTACTTAATTCTCACCAGAATCTATACTTTGCTCATCTCTCACACTCACCTTCCCATAAGTCATGTGTTTCATTCACCTATGACCCCCACAGGACATGGCCCCAAATGCCCTGGATCCTGTCTTCTTTGGCTCTGTACCCTGTTGGTCTGGAGTTCAGGCTTATACACATGATCCATTGAGCTATTTTACATTGAACGGATGTTTTCAGTACCAACAGGGTGAGTTTACTTAGTGCTTAGTAGATCGTGAGTCTGTATCAAGGTCTTTGATTCTATTCAAAGTTGTAAAAAGGTATCATAGTTTTCTCTGTATGTTTTATTACTTTACCGTTTGGCACTCGGATTTGTCCCTCATTGTGAAATCTTCTTCTGGCTACAGTGGTACACAAAAATGTCACGGTGACCTTTAAAGGAGGTGAGTGGATATACAGAGGCCATTTACAAGATGTCCCTTCATTCCTTAGACATCGTCTTTTTGGATTCTCCTGTCCTATATTCCCGCTTGTCTCTTTATCCATGATCCCACCCCTCCTCCCAATGAGCTTTTGTCGTGAGGCAATCAATATCAAGCAATGTGTTTGTCTTGAGAGCGACTGTCACTATTTCAAAATAGTGTGTGACAATCAGCTTTGGGGGATTTTGGGATGTTAAGAACAGTTTCATTTTATTCTTAACTTTGAAAGAAGTTTTAAAGTAATTTCGTCTGGGTGTCGACTAACATACTGAAATGCTGGGTAACTTGTGACATTAGTGTTCTTAGACCTGTGAGTTTCTCTTTTGGTTAAGATTTTCTTTTATTTTTAATTATGTGGACATGGGTGTTTCTCTGTGTGGGTATACGCACATGTGAATGCAGATGCCTTCTGGGGCCAGCAGAGATTTTCAGATTCCCTGGGGCCAGAGCTACAGATGGTTATGAGACACCAGCCCTGGAGGCTGGGAACCAAACTCAGGTCCTCTGCAAGAACAGCATATGCTCTAAACCATCAAGCCATCCCTCTCACACAGGACCTAGATTTCCAACACAAAGTATCAAATTTTATGCACGTGACCATAGTCAGCCTGCTGTCTAATTTCATATTGGACATCTCTGCCCAAAGGTAAATGAAGGCGCGTTCAGCCATTGTTGTGTGAGTTCCATCCTTCATTGTTATGTTTTGTCGGTTGATGGAAGGCTCTTTGGTCACTGCCACTCTTTCAAGGTTGGGCCATATAAGAAGGAAAAGAGATCAGCCTCCCTGGGACTGACTTCCACCCACCTCCTTGGTTTTCTTGCCAGGTATGCATAAGAAGCATCTGCTTATGGTGCAGCTGAAATGGCCCCCTGAAGGTTTTCTGTAGACCATGCCATGAATGGGTCTTTGTAAAGGTGGGAGCCAAGACTGTGCCAGGTCCTCCTCTGCTGAGAATTCCATCATGAACTTCAGCCAGTGTTCACAGCACCTTAGGACTGAGCAACTAAAGTAAGCCAGGCATCCTTCTCTGAGCTCAGTATGAAATTCATGCAGCCATCAAGAAAATAGCGAACACACTATAGGCTCAGGCTTTCAGGCGGGCTATTCAAACACTGTAAAAAGCACAAAGCCAAATCGTGGATGAAACATTTACATGGCCTTAGAAAACATCTACAATTCAATCAAAGCATGTAAGAGAAAGGGTGGCCTCAGCAAATCATGTCTCAGAGCTGGGTAGCCTCCTGGCCATGAATGTTCTGTTCTTAGCCATTCTTGACTTGAGTTATTGACTGACTTGACAGAGTGATGCTGATTGGGGCCTTGAGTACTTCGAAAACAGAAAATTAGCTGCACTTGAAGTCCAGTCTTGGAATGTGAGCAAAGAATAAATCTGGGGAGAGAAGCTCAGTCCCAATAAAAGGTCAGTCTGATTGATCAAATGTTAAAAAGCTAGCTCTAAGGGTAATACCAAGGTGAGGTAGAATATCTAGGAAATGGCTTACTTTCCTGTTGCTGCAACAAAACACTGGACACAGGCAATGTAGGCAGAAGTGGATTATGTTTACTCTCAGTTCAAGGATACAGTGTTTCAGGACACAAAGTCCTAGGACCAGGAACTTTGGATGGCTGGTCATATTACATCCATAGTTTAAAAAGCAGAGAGTGATTTATGCTTCTGATTACTTTAATTTCATTGCTTTGTACAGTCTAGGATTCCATCCTAGGGAATGGTGCCACCCACAGTGGGCAGATCTTCCCACTTCAATTTATGTAATCAAAATAACCCCTCTCAGGCATGTCCAGAAGCCCATCTCCCAGTTGATTCTAGATCTCATCGAATTAACAAGTGAGACTATCAAAGTCAGCAGTTAAACATTACTGATTTAAAATTTTAGAAATATAAAAATTACTGATTTCTTTGAACATTGTAGCGAGATGTTTAAAAAGACTATTTTTTCTTTATAATTATCTTCTATGACTAGAAGACAAGCAGGAAAGAGATAAAAGGGTAATTAGAACATTGTTTAAAAATCAGAACTCATTGAAATCTTAGCCACAGTGCCTCACTCAGCCTGGTCATAGAGGTGTCAGTCTTGGCTTGACTCTGTGGGTGATTGAAGCACACCTTGAAAGAAGTTTCCTTGCAAACTTGGGGTATTATATTTTCATTACTTGTGAAATAATTTTCTATGGGTGAAAGTTAAAAGCTCTTCCAGAGACATAGAGAAAATAAAAATAAAGAAAATTGGGGCTTTAGAAACATACCCATCTTGCTTCTATATTATGAACCCAGTAATAGTTTTCTTATTAGACAAAAGATGGATCTGGGCTCACACAAGGGGCCACAAGTTTGCTCTGAGATATCCAAACCAGAGGAGAAGGAAGGTGATGCCCACCCCAGAGCCTCCTGGGGATGGGCCTTGGAGATCAGTGCATTCAGCTTCTCTGCCCTTCAGGTCAGCAGGAGAATGGATTTCTGTTCTTTGAAGTCACCAAATTAGCAAGAATTTACTATGGAAGACCCAGGATAATGACTTAGGTCCTATATTGTTCCTTGTTGTTACCAGGGGTTAGCAGGAAGCAGGTGTTTTGTCTCTGTCTTCTATTGATACAAAGTCAGCTTAGGCCAGGGAAGGTTCTTAGCAAGGGGACATGCTGGGGTGCAGAAATCTGAGCTTGGACTGACAAACAAGGTCCACACAGCACAGACAGCCATCCTGAGAGCCTTGTGAGGATGCTGCAGAGTCCTGAACCACAGAGGCCTTTTGTTTCATTTTTTAATGCAGGTTCTGAGAGATCAAATTCAGAGTCTTACGCCTACCAGGCCAGCACTTTACCAACTGAGCAACCATATCAGCTCTACCCACTGAGTTCTAAAAGCCCTTGCAAACCAAGTCAGACATGAATTTCTATGAGTTTTCCCTAGGTGTCACCTTCTAGGTTATACCACGGGGGCCAATCTGTGAACTTCCATTCCAAACCCACATCCTCATTATCAGCCTCAGGCTTTGGTGGACACACACACACACACACACACACTCTTATTTATTTATAGGTCAAGTGACCGTACCCTGCAGAAAGGATTGTTGACCTCAGCTGTCACTGTTGGTCCATTATGCAATACTGCCTTGGTCCCTGGCAACAGACAAGCAAGTCTAAGTCTACCTCTTCATGAGGACATGAAGGTTAAAATTGTGTATTTGAATGAGAGATGCTCAATAATCTTGTATGTGTCTTGAGAACCCTCTCAGAAACTGTCAGCGTACAGCTCAGTGATCTATGAGAACCTGCACCCTCGGTGTGGGAAGAATTACCCAGCATGCTGGTTTCCACAGAGCAGCAGCAGCGGAGGTGGAAGCCCACTGCGTTAGTCACTTTTCTAACAACAGCAACCTCAGGGAGGAAGATTTATTTGGAGAAGTCACAGAGGTGTGGAAAGGTTTATGATAGTGGGAGAATGGGGGGCAGAGAACTTCAGCCAGAAGTAGGGATGAGCTAGATAGTCCCCAGGATCGGGTGTCCAGCTAGACCCCACAACTGTCCAAAGCCACACTGCCAGTGGCCTGTGTGGTCGTTCCATGTTAGGACATAGCACCTGTCACACATGTCAGCTCCCCTCGGCAGTGGAGACACGCCTGGTACCCTCACACACACCAGACCCCAGGTTCATCGGCCTTTGGATGTGGATGCACATCAGCAGAGCTTCAGCCTTGGATGGACGACAGCAGTGATCCTCCTTGTTCTGAGGCTTCCATCTTCTTGGACGTCTCTGGGTCTCTCGTCTTTGCAGGGACATCTTGTGGGACTACCAAGCATCCAACTGTAAAAAATGATCCATCAAAATCCAAATACATGTACACACACAGAAATACGCAGACACACACAGACACACACAGAGACACAGTCACGGACATGCACAGAGACATAGTCACACACAATCACACACATATAATGCAGACATATACACACAGACACACACACACATACACAGTCACACATACAGTCATACACACACGCACAGACATAGTGACACACAGTCACAAACAGTCATACACATATAATGCAGACATACACATACAGACACACACAGAAACACACACATAGTCACACACACATAACACAGGCATAGTGACACACAATTACACACATATAATGCAGACACACACACAGACACACATACACAGTCACACACAGTCACACACGCAAACACACACAAACACACACAAACACACACAGACACATACACAGACATAGTCACACACATTCATATACATATAATGCAGACACATACACAAAGTCACACACAGTCACACATGACACAAATATACACACACATACAAAGTCACACACAGTCACACACAGATACATAGACACACAGACACAGACACACACAGAGACAAGGTCACACACAGTCACACACATATAATGCAAACATACACTCAGAGACAATACACACACAAAGTCACACACAGTCACACACACATAACACAGACACACACACAACATCCTTGTAAAAAGAGGGGCATGGCAGCATATTATCACAGGCAAGAAGTGAAAGAAACAAGAGGATCTCTGAGACCCAACTGGCAGCCATCCTAGCTGAATTATTGAGCCCAAGTCAGTGAGGGACCATGTCTCAACAAACAAGCTAGACAGTGTCAGAGGAATGACAACTGAGGTCATTCTCTGGCCTCCATAGGCACATACACACATGTTTACCCTCACATATATGAACATGCATCACATGCACACATGTGTACTCCCACACATATGAACATGCATCACATGCACACATGTGTACTCCCACACATATGAACATGCATACACATGCACACATGTTTACCCTCACACATATGAACATGCACACAAACGCACACCTGCACACATGTCTACCCTCACATACATGAACATACGCACACATGCACATGCACACACAGTGAGGGAGGAAGAGAGAGAGCCCTGACCAATATCTCAAGTCCACTTGCTGACCAGTGAAGTTTTCTACTCCCGATCACTGGTCCTGAGCCTGTCTTTTATTTTACTCAGAAGCTGTGCAGTTTGGAACTTTTCAGGTGGGGTTCCTGTCACAGAAGCACCTCACTAAGAAGTTCCATGAGCAGAACAGAAAACATCCATGACATCACTCTCCAATGCATATCTGAATTCTTGCACCCATCGACACATGCTGGCCGAAGGGAACATGCCTTTACCTCGCAGATAGTGAGCCCTTTCCCTGGCGAGCCAGTTAGCCTTTGTGTCTCTATGTATCAGTGAGAAGCCAGGTCCTTGTTAGCTGGTTTCACAGTGACAGTGGTGTTTGTTTCTTCCCCGATGCTCCTAGTTCAAGGTGACGATGATTAATGTGTTGCTGAAGGAATTGTACTGTAAGCTTTTCCGATCGCTCTCCCTGGAGCTACCGTGTAACTGCTCACAGTCACAGCCAAGGCTATTGACGAATAGTTTCATGACTCATTTGGGCCGATCCGTGAGGCCAATTACTTCATAAGGTGGCATTCCATCACAGTCCTCTTCGATCTCGGAGTCTGGCTCATCGATTCGACTTTGCCGAGGAAAGCAAGAGCAGCGGTCAGATCCGAAACCCTGATGGTGGCATCTGGATTTCCCACCTTGGTGTTTCCTGCAGCCTGCTCATGTTTCTTTGGACTGTTTAATTACCCTGCCTTGAGACAGGGGGGCAGCCACCTGACTTGGAATGGGACACGAGGCAGAGTCTGTGGCCTTCCGCTCCTGATGGGATTCTCTTTTCCCCAGGCAGAAATTGAATGTTGATTGCTGACACACATTCATGAACCAGTTGACCCTTTTGGAGAGGGTGGTTCAATTACAATTTCAGGTTGAAAGAATAAACATTAGCGCTTTAATTTTTATCTTTGTGGCTTAAATACAGCAGAATCATGTTTTATTCTATTCTGCAAATGCACTGTGTTGCTAACAAGGGAAAATTTTTCAACTACTGGGGGGTGTGTAATTCCATGCACAAGCATAATTGGAAAATTGGGTGCGGATAAATATGCTTTTAAATGATGTATTTTTTTTCTTTTTGCACAGTCCACTCTCCGTTAACCTTGCACTGGTGCATCATTAACACAGGGATGTACTCATTTGACTGCTGGCTTTTGGAGATTGCCGGAGGCGGTTCATTCCATCTCAGAGAACCGTCTGCTGTGTGACATCCGGTCACATTTCTGTCACTGGGAAGCAGAGTGGCTATACCAGGCAAGAAGTTTTGCTTGAGGATAAAGCAGGTGCCACATCTGCCCAGCTCCCTCTGGTGCAGACAGGACCGTCCTTGGAATCAGAGCTGTTTCATTGGGTGGCAGTGGGAACCGTGGGGGGATATACCAGGAGCCGAAGAGTTTTTATTATCGTAAACATTTTATTCTGAGAATCATAAATTACAAAAGCAACTGTGAATATAGCACAGAGTCCCCATATAACCCACATTTGTGCTGTACTGTTGTTTTAACAAATCCAGAGAAACTTTCCCTCTTACCCAGACAGAACACAGTGCTCCATTTCTCTGAGTGGAATTGAGTTCGGTGGCAATCACACAGCCATTTCTGGGCACGGATGCCACCCAAAAAGAGGCACAGACACCCCTCTTGCCCCATGTGCTTCCCTCCAAGGCAACCACTAATCTGTGTTCTGTCTCTACAGATCCCTTGTTCTGAACAGGTCATATGACTGAAGGCACACAGCACACAGGCCACTGTGACCAGCTCCTGTCACTATTCAGTTCTTTTGGTCACCAAGTTGTTTTCCAGCATGGGAGACCGATGCATCTTCTCTAAGCACTTAGTATATGGGAGACATCTGTGCCTTCTTTTCCTTCTGAGCTACTGTGCACAACGGCAATGGTGAACATCAGTGCAGAAGCTTCATGGGAGACATGTTTGTGGTTTCAGGGGCCCGGAATGGCCAGGTCATCCAGCCACTGCATGACGAACCTTGGTGATCTGTCACTGTGGCCGACCTGTTGTTCAGGGAATGTGTGGGAGAGGTCTTTCCTCTTCCTCAGCACCAGCTGCCATTCTGTCTGCTGGTTTATTTGTTCTTCACACATTTTACACATGAACACACTGCGTTTAGACCACATAGATCCCTGCTCCCTACTGTACCTCCTCAAGACCCACCACAGCACCCTTTCAACCTCATTTACTCCCCCTCCCCATTCCCCCTGCTCCTTCTTCATAATCCTGAGTGGATCCGATGGGTGCTGACAGTATGTGCCTGGATATAAGGCACCATCACTGGAGGTGAGCAACCTACTCCAGCCTACACTAGGGAAGAAAACTGACTCCCACATCCTCAGAGGTCAAGGTCAGCTGCTGCTGTTTTGTTTTGTTTTTATGTTTGTTCTCTTTGAATTTATATATATATGTGTGTGTGTGTGTGTGTGTGTGTGTGTGTGTGTGTGTGTGTGTGCTTCAAAGCACAATATCTAGTGCAAAGAAATGTACAGAATATATAAAGGATTGCATTAATTCTTCAGACAGGTTCAAGTCCCTCAGCAACTATGTGAGCTGTATTTTCTCCATTCCAGTCTGCCTTTTGTTTCCCTGCTTTTGTATTTATTTTGAAGATGTGCTAGGCCAGACATGCTGGTGAGGACACTTGGTGCTTTCTTCAAAGCCTTCCTCACAGTTTCTATAGTGTTACATCACAGTGTCTGCAGTGCCCCATTGCAATGTCTGCAGTGCCCCATCACAGTGTCTATAGTGCTCCATCACAGTGTCTGCAGTGCCCCATTGCAGTGTCTGCAGTGCCCCATCCCAGTGTCTATAGTGCTCCATCACAGTGTCTGCAGTGCCCCATTGCAGTGTCTGCAGTGCTCCATCCCAGTGTCTGTTGTGCTCCATCCCAGTGTCTGCAGTGCCCCATCCCAGTGTCTGCAGTGCCCCATCTCAGTGTCTGCAGTGCCCCATCCCAGTGTCTGTTGTGCTCCATCCCAGTGTCTGCAGTGCTCCATTCCAGTGTCTGCTGTGCTCCATCCCAGTGTCTGCTGTGCTCCATCACAGTGTCTGCAGTACTCTATCACAGTGTCTGCAGTGCTCCATTCCAGCGTCTGCAGTGCTCCATCCCAGTGTCTGCTGTGCTCATCCCAGTGTCTGTTGTGCTCCATCATAATGTCTGCAGTGCCCCATCCCAGTGTCTGCTGTGCCCCATCCCACTGTCTGCAGTGCCCCTCCCCAGTGTCTGCTGTGCTCCATCCCAGTGTCTGTTGTGCTCCATCACAGTGTCTGCAGTGCCCCATCCCAGTGTCTGCTGTGCCCCATCCCAGTGTCTGCAGTGCTCCATCCCAGTGTCTGCAGTGCTCCATCCCAGTGTCTGCAGTGCCCCATCCCAGTGTCTGTTGTGCTCCATCCCAGTGTCTGCAGTGCTCCATTCCAGTGTCTGCAGTGCTCCATCCCAGTGTCTGCAGTGCTCCATCCCAGTGTCTGCAGTGCTCCATCCAAGTGTCTGCAGTGCTCCATCCCAGTGTCTGTTGTGCTCCATCCCAGTGTCTGCAGTGCCCCATCCCAGTGTCTGCAGTGCCCCATCCCAGTGTCTGCAGTGCCCCATCCCAGTGTCTGCTGTGCTCCATCCCAGTGTCTGCAGTGCTCCATCCCAGTGTCTGCAGTGCCCCATCCCAGTGTCTGTTGTGCTCCATTACAGTGTCTGCAGTGCTCCATTCCAGTGTCTGCAGTGCTCCATCCCAGTGTCTGCTGTGCTCCATCCCAGTGTCTGCAGTGATACATCCCAGTGTCTGCAGTGCTCCATCCCAGTGTCTGCAGTGCCCCACCTCAGTATCTGCAGTGCTCGATCCCAGTGTCTGCTGTGCTCCATCCCAGTTTCTGCTGTGCTCCATCCCAGTGTCTGCAATGCTCCATCACAGTGTCTGCAGTGCTCCATCCCAGTGTCTGCCGTGCTCCATCACAGAGTCTGCAGTGCTCCATCCCAGTGTCTGCAGTGCCCCATCTCAGTGTCTGCAGTGCCCCTCCCCAGTGTCTGCTGTGCTCCATCCCAGTGTCTGCTGTGCCCCATCCCAGTGTCTGCAGTGCTCCATCCCAGTGTCTGCAGTGCTCCATCCCAGTGTCTGCAGTGCTCCATCCCAGTGTCTGTTGTGCTCCATCCCAGTGTCTGCTGTGCCCCATCCCAGTGTCTGTTGTGCTCCATCGCAGTGTCTGCTGTGCTCCATTCCAGTGTGTGCAGGGCCCCATCCCAGTGTCTGTTGTGCTCCATTACAGTTTCTGCAGTGCTCCATTCCAGTGTCTGCAGTGCTCCATCCCAGTGTCTGCTGTGCCCCATCCCAGTGTCTGCAGTGCTCCATCCCAGTGTCTGCAGTGCTCCATCCCAGTGTCTGCAGTGCTCCATCCCGGTGTCTGTTGTGCTCCATCCCAGTGTCTGCTGTGCCCCATCCCAGTGTCTGTTGTGCTCCATCGCAGTGTCTGCTGTGCTCCATTCCAGTGTGTGCAGGGCCCCATCCCAGTGTCTGTTGTGCTCCATTACAGTTTCTGCAGTGCTCCATTCCAGTGTCTGCAGTGCTCCATCCCAGTGTCTGCTGTGCTCCATCCCAGTGTCTGCAGTGATACATCCCAGTGTCTGCAGTGCTCCATCCCAGTGTCTGCAGTGCCCCACCTCAGTATCTGCAGTGCTCGATCCCAGTGTCTGCTGTGCTCCATCCCAGTTTCTGCTGTGCTCCATCCCAGTGTCTGCAATGCTCCATCACAGTGTCTGCAGTGCTCCATCCCAGTGTCTGCCGTGCTCCATCACAGAGTCTGCAGTGCTCCATCCCAGTGTCTGCAGTGCCCCATCTCAGTGTCTGCAGTGCCCCTCCCCAGTGTCTGCTGTGCTCCATCCCAGTGTCTGCTGTGCCCCATCCCAGTGTCTGCAGTGCTCCATCCCAGTGTCTGCAGTGCTCCATCCCAGTGTCTGCAGTGCTCCATCCCAGTGTCTGTTGTGCTCCATCCCAGTGTCTGCTGTGCCCCATCCCAGTGTCTGTTGTGCTCCATCGCAGTGTCTGCTGTGCTCCATTCCAGTGTGTGCAGGGCCCCATCCCAGTGTCTGCTGTGCTCCATCACAGTGTCTGCAGTACTCCATCACAGTGTCTGCAATGCTCCATTCCAGTGTCTGCAGTGCTCCATCCCAGTGTCTGCAGTGCCCCATCCCAGTGTCTGCAGTGCTCCATCCCAGTGTCTGCAGTGCTCCATCCCAGTGTCTGCAGTGCTCCATCCCAGTGTCTGTTGTGCTCCATCCCAGTGTCTGCAGTGCCCCATCCCAGTGTCTGTTGTGCTCCATCGCAGTGTCTGCTGTGCTCCATTCCAGTGTGTGCAGGGCCCCATCCCAGTGTCTGCTGTGCTCCATCACAGTGTCTGCAGTACTCCATCACAGTGTCTGCAATGCTCCATTCCAGTGTCTGCAGTGCTCCATCCCAGTGTCTTCAGTGCTTGTCTTTAGGTCTTCCACCTGGTATAAGTTAGTGTTTGTATGTGGTCAAATAAGGCTTGCAAATGACCTGGCAGAGTTGAAGATAACCTAAAGAGATGCTCATGTTTCTCTGGCTACCAGACATGGTGGGCCCTATGACACAGGTTTTCTGCCAGAATCTCATGGTGAAAGGAAGAAAAGACTCCGTCTGGTGTGGGGAGTGGGGAGACAGACTTATCTTCTGGAAAGAGATTCCACAAATCTCCAACAACTCATCAGATCATCCCTAAGTACTGTGTAGACGTGCCCCACCCCCGTCTTCTATTTAAACCTTGCCCTCATTTTGGGACCTTAGAGATGGACTAGAGGGTGTCCTTGAATCTTTTGTCCCTCTTCCCAATGGGACCATTTTGAATAAATCATTTTCTGCCTTTTATAATTAATTTGACCGTTTTAGTTTGGATGAGGACAGGTGGGGTAATGTGACCCCAATTTGGGTAACAAGGAGACCTAATTGAATTCTTTATATGGTTTTATTGTAGTAGGCTTTTGTTTTGTTCTGTTTATATCTCACTGAGCCAGCATTCTTCTACACATAGGCTTAGCCGACCGGTGAGCCCAGGCATCCTCTTGTTCTCCCTTCCCCCGCACTTGGATTATAAGCTTTTGCCACCACATTTTTTCACTATTATTATTTTTGATATCGAGGCTCGGCAATCAAACTCAGGTCCCCATACGTGTAAGGCAAGGTCTTTACCATTTGACTCATCCACCCCAGCTCCAGAGCCACTAACACAAATGTATCAATCATACATATGTAATGTACAAATAAGGTATGGTTTTCTTTCTGCTTTTCCCCACCTAGCCCGCTGGTCTATATGCCTGTCCTTATAAGAATGCAGCATGGTTTTGATTTTAGGGGCTGCACAGTAAGTTTGAAATAAGCTGATGTGTGCCCTAAAAGTTGACTCTGATATTTCAAGGCCAGCTTGGCTGCCCTGTGTCTTTTACATAGCCACATGAACCTCGGTGGCCATTGTGAGGATTTCCTAAAGAAATAGAGACTGAGACCTTGATGGGGATTACTTTGAAGCTGCCGATCATCGGTGTTTAGCTCTTTTCCCAACCATCTGGTTTATGAACTTGGGTTATCCATTAGAGATCTTTAATTTGTTTTAGTCCTTTTAAAATTCCCCTCAGAAGAGCTTCATTACAACCTCAGATGAGGAAAAGCCCATGTTTGGTTCATGATCTAATGAAAACTAATTTAGCATTTTACCTAAGTACTAATGAGAATTTAGTATTTATTTGATTTGGATCTAGTTGTGGGTTTTTATGACTGACTGTCTTTTAATTTAACACACGAAGTTCCTTTCCATCCTTTGATTGTCAGATCTTTTGACAAGAACTTCCTCAGCTGCCTTGTGTTGGTCAGGGCTCCACTGTGCCCTTCATCCTGTGAGCATGGTGTGGTGTTGGAAATGGTACGTTGGAAACTGAACCAGCCTTGCTGTTCAAGCCCAACACTTCTCAGTCACATGAGTTACATGGTTGTTTTGAAATCTTGAGGGCTTTAGGGAGTGTTTTGTTGAAGATTTCCATGTCTACATGCTTGAGAGCTAATGGTCTGTAGTAGTCTTTCCATGTCTACATGCCTGAGCGATAATGGTCTGTAGTTGTCTTTCCATGTCTACATGCCTGAGTGATAATGGTTTGTAGTAGCCTTTCCATGTTTACATGCCTGAGTGATAATGGTCTGTAGTTGTCTTTGCATAAGAAGGGACTGCTTTGCTTTAGAATCGAGGAAATGACCTTGAAGACTTATTTGAGAAATGTTTCATTCTATTCCAGTTTGTTTCCCTCTTTTTATGATGAAGATCATGAACAATGGCAACTTGAAAGAATGTGTAGTGATCTGTCCCTGCATGTATGCTGTATGTGTGCTGTATATATAATATTTGTATGTCATGCGATATGTATGTTGTATGTATGCTGTATGTATGCCATATATATGCAGTCTATACACTGTTGTATGCTGTATGTATACTATATATATGCTGTATGTATTCTATATGCACACTATTTATATACTGTATATATGTTGTGTGTATATTGTATGTATATGTATACTGTGTGCATGTTTTGTGAATGTTATATGTATACTGTATATATGCTATATGAGTACTGTATGTATACTATATGTATGCCATATGTGTTTTGTATGTATACTATATGTATGCTATATGTACACTGTATATATGTCATGTATATATACTGCATGTATACTGTATGTATGCTGTATGTAGGCTGTGCATATGCTATATGTATGCTGTGTGTATACTGTAGGTATGCTGTATGTATACTGTATGTATGCTGTATGTATGCTGTGTATATGCTCTCTATATATTGTATGTATGCTATATGTATACTGTATGTATACTATATGCATGTTATATGTATGCTGTTAGGATATAGGCCATCACTTAAGGAGTATGGGCAAGAAATCAAACAGGAACTGAATCAGAAACCCTGGAGGAGGCTGCTTTCTGGTCTGCTCTCTCTTGCTTGTGCTCAGACAACTTTCATACATAATTCCAGACCATCTTATATAATCCACAGTGGTCTGGGCCTCCGGTATCAATACATAGTCAAGATAATGCACCACAGACAGGGCCACAGGCTAGTGTGATCTTGGAAATCCTACAATGGTTACTTCCTCTTCCCAAATGACACTTGATTGTGCCAAGCTGACAATAAAAACTTATAAGGACACCTTCCATCCAAGTTTTGGAGGGTTTGGCAAATAATAGGTTTGTGACTAAGAGAATATTTAGTTTAGGGGTGGAATTTACCATTGAAATATTTGGGTCTGGGCTCTTATAGTAGGGGGTTATTGTACTGTTTTTGTTGTTACTAAATTTAGTAAAAAAGTATTTTAGAATACATTGGTATTTACATGAATATCATAAAGATAGTGAATCCTGGGGTTGGGGATTTAGCTCAGTGGTAGAGAGCTTGCCTAGCAAGTGCAAGGCCCTGGGTTCGGTCCCCAGCTCCGAAAAAAAGAAAAAAAAAACTCCACAAAATAAAGATAGTGAATCCTAAATGTCTCATGCCCAGTTTTTCCTTCTAATAAACCAACATTGACTTATTATTTTTGACTGTTCTTTTGCTGGCTTGTTTTTTCTTGTCATTTTGGTACATATGATAGTTACCCGGGAAGATGGACCCTCAGTTGAAGAGTTATCTTGATCAGGGTGAGGTGTGGGCATGTTTATGAGGCCGGTCTGTCTGTCTGTCTGTCTGTCTGTCTTTCTTTCTTTCTTTCTTTCTTTCTTTCTTTCTTTCTTTCTTTCTTTCTTCATTCCTTCCTTCCTTTCTTTCTTCCTTTCTTCCTTTCTTTCTTTTATGGTTGATGCAGGCAGAGCCTGCCCACTATGGGCGGAACCAACCCTAGGCAAGCTTAGCATGAGACAAGGAGCAAGTCAGACAGGAAGCCAGTAAACAGGGTTCCTCCAGCTCTGCTCCACCTTAAGTTCCTGCTAACCTTCCCTCAGTCAGGGACTATTGCCTAGCAGCATAAACTAAAACAGACTCTCCTCTATCCAAGTCGCTTCCAATTTCAGTGTTCTTCACGGCAACAGAAAGCAAAGTTTAACAACCCCCGCACTTGATTCTGCTTTGCCCATGGTTTGGCCCACACCAAAGCTTCCTAAAAGCAATCAAAGGAAGCATTAGTCCGAAATAAAATTCACACGGGGAAAGTGTTTGGCTATACGCTTATGTTGTTTTGCGGAGTGGTCCTCCCTAAATACCCAAGCACTGAGGACTTCTGAATGTTAAAACAATTGTGGAGAGCTAAGCTATGCATACCTGTCCCAGTTGTCTGAGAGACGTTCTTCTGACTGGCCTCAGAGCCCTCTGAAGAGCGCTGTTCCCCTTTCCACTCCCTCGAATGTGCTTTGTGGAGAGAATTCTAAACTGTGTCTCCAGCTAGTCTCCGCATTCATTTCTGCTTTGGATAGATGACATAGTGTAAATATCACAGGCTCCAAGATTCTTGATTGCACCTTTATTGTGACATTCCCTCTGATATTGTTCAGAGATCTTAGGTGTTTATTTAGTCTCTTCCTTGTATATTTTACCTATATACTTTCTAAACTTATAAGGCAAGATAAAAGCATACTGCACCTTCAATCAGCAGCCATGAAGGCTCTGGTTCCTAAGGGAAACAAAAGGTGTCCTTTTCCCATGCAGCGAAGGTGTCAGGTGCCATGTCAGGTGTCAGACCCATCTCTAAGGCTGTGTTTCAGCACAGGGCACACACACCCTTGCATGCAGGGTCTCCTCAGAGGAACGTAGCCATTTTAAGGTTTTAGGGCCTGGTAACCTGTGGACTGCAGGGTGTCTCTAAGTGTCAATCGCTTTTCGATGCTTACCGTGAAGAAAAGGAGACTAACTCTTCACAGAGACACCTAAGACACATCACAGCAGGTTAATCTATGGGCTCCCCTGTGCCAGCTTCTCCAGCACAGTTTTGGGGGGAACCTCTCAGAAATGTGACATGTTATAAGTCACCCTTTGGGAAATGCTTTCTCTTCCCTCCCTTGGGACAGAAGAAAGCCTGACAGGCACAGAGGAACCATAGTGTTGACTGCAGAAGCTCCCAAAATCAATGGGAAACAGCAGAATTTCAAGGGTGTGTGTGTGTGAAAATTAGATTCCTGTGTATCTGAAACCCATATACACTTTATACATTATAAAGGCTTGAGAGGCAAAACAACCCAGAACCCACAAACTAAAGACAACTGGAGGAAATGAACCTAATTTTACATCGATGTGGGAAAAAAATCACATATCATAATTATACCAAGTAATCTTCGAAGGCAGCCTTGGTTACATTGGGAGGATTAAAAAAAATCAAACAATAGAGAAATCTTAGCATTCGCCCCCAAGCTCTTGTTGCTAGTGGTAAATTGAATGCCGTAAATTTGACACCATTTAATGTGTCTTTTAGAACAAATCACTGTTTAACGCCATTAGGAGTAACTACAGATGCATACATAGACAACCTCACAAAAGGTAAGAAAATAAAACCCATACTGAAAACTTGAACTGGAAGCAGCAATAAAGTCATTATTTAAAGTATACACACACATGTGTTCCCCTCCTCCCTCACTCCCTCCCTTCCCTTCCCCCTCCCCAATCTCCAACACACAGGAATTCTCCACACTCCAGCTCTGCTCTATGAAGGGGATCAGAAACAACTCCCTTCAGGTACAATAATAACACAAAATCCCATCTTCCATGTTCAGTACTTTTTTTCTATGGAAAGAAAATAGAATTTAAAGACTTTGGAGGTGTGCCCAAGGCGGTTACATTGGCTAGGCTTGGAATGGCTTCAACAGCCCTTGTCACCAAACCTCAGTGTTTGCAACTGTAAAAGTTCAGTTTTTAAAACCAAGAGCACACAGTGTTACTAAAATACAAAGCAAAACTCAGCAGAAACCAGTAACCCCTCAGGGCTCATGGACTGCGGAGACTTGAGCCACTCTCTCCCTCAAAGAACGGGTAAGAAACGCAAATACCTCACAGGGAGTGAAGTCCACAGAGACCAGGGATCAGCTTCCCACCCCCACACCCAGAACCAGGGATATATCAGGGCCTGCCTGGGGTTCAGGGGACCAGGTGACCATTTTCTAAGTGAGTTCTGGTTGCTGGTACTCAGGGGGTCCTGCCATAGGGGCATCATCTTCAACTACAGGCAGGCACTGAACTTAGCCTTGCTTTGATCTCTCCCAGGTAGCATTGGGTGGTGTGGAGCCTAATCTGTGACAAGGTAAAAGCAAATAAGAAGTCAGCTGCCACGAAAATGGCCATCACTCTCATTCTGCCAATGGCCGCTGGCTTCTGCAGCCCACACAAAGGATCGCCTTGCTATTGCAAAAGGGGAAACGGGTTTATCAGATCCGGTGGGAGCTGTGACTGTGCTTGCGACCATTGTGCTTCCTGGTAAAACCAGGAAAAGGTGAGCAGCATGGCCCATGACATGCTCTTGTTGAATAGTTTTTAATCTGACATTACCCAGCCCAGTAGTGGTTCCCTAGGGAACCCGAGGAGGAAGGGTTAACTGTAGCAACAGGGTCGCCATCAGCTATCCCAATACGTAGTGCAGTCTGTGTGAGATCTGACTGTCGTAGTTAATTTTCACTGTCCACTCACCTTGCTTTAGCGTCATCCATGAGGAGACCTGGGGGTATGCCAGGCGATCCCATGAAGGTCTGGCTGAGGAAGAAAGACCCATCGTGAACAGGGAGGAAGATCTGCTCCATGGACTAGAGATCAGATCAAAAGGGAACAGAAGAAGGCTTAGCTATGCACCTCTGTGTGCTTCCTGACCGTATGCAACTCAACCGGCTGCCTCACCCTTCCACCATCCTGCCTTCTTTGAGGTGTGTTTACCCTTAAACTGTAGGAGTAAACCCTGTCTTAAAAGAGTTGCTTTCCTGGAGGTTCTGTCAAAGCCCTGAGAAGAGACACAGGTACGCACAGATCTGACACCAAACTGAACTGAGAATGAAGCCTGTGGAGACAGAAGAAGTCGAGAGAAAGGGAGAACAATATCCTATGACCTCTGAGTCCAATCAAGACCGAAGGCAACTCTCAGAACTTTCCAGAAACAGGAGCCATAAGACTTGGGTTTGCTCGAACTAGCTTGAATTATGTTTCTTTTCCTTTAGATGTAGAAAATGCTGAATAAAGTGCATGTCAGAGTCAAAAAACGGGGCCAGATTTAGCTGTGGATGTGTGGGAATCTTTTATTTAGAAAATTTAGTAGGAAAAAAAGACATCTGAATGCTCATTTTTTTTTTTTACATTTTAATCATGAAGCATTTGAAATAAGCGCTAAAAGATCAGAGCATAACAGTACAAATGGTCCCCACACCCACCTCGGTATAGCCTTTAGCAGGGTCATGCTGGCCTCAGGGCTCTGGCTGAAATGTCTGTGAGGTGCAAAGAGAAAGGTGCCTTGTGTTCTCACTTCCACCTTCCAGGTGCAAAGTTAATTTTCTTGCATCCCCCACCCCCCCCTCGTATTAGCAGACATCAGTTTACACTCTCAGGAATACTGGAATGTATACCTTGGCTGTACATTTTACCATGAATGACAAAGCATGTCATAGCCTGTGGCTGTGGTAAAATACCTGAGGAAAGCAACTTCAAACAAGGGACTTCGGTCTGACTCACAGATCTAGAGGGGTCGGCCCCGGGTCACGGGGCTCTCTTGCTTTGGAACCTGGTGAGGCTGCAAAACACAGTTGGAGGCACCCTCAGTCCACAGGAGACTTGTCGCCTGGAAACATGCCTCTGAGAACCCACTCTGCAGCCAAAACTGTCCCATTCACCTCCCAATAGAACATCAGACTTCGAGGCCATCAATGAATTAATCTTTTGATGGAGTTGGAAACCTCATGATCCAACTGCTGCCTGGAGATAGCATCACAGCCTTGGGAGATCAAGCCTTCACCTTACAAGTCCTTAGGGTACAGTTTAAATCCAAAAAAACAGACAGAATCACAACACACTGATTCTGTTTTTGCTTTTTCCAAATAATATGGATTGGAATTTTGTCTCATCCATGTACACAGGACTGCCCCATTTTCTCAACATGGGAGCTTTCTAAACCTCCCGTGCTTCCAGCTCAGATTGTATCAACATGTCGTTACAGTTCACAAGGATGCCCCTGCTGACCTTCTGCTTGGGGTCTGTTACACACAGGCCGGTCTGTTTAGCAGGCGCTGATAGGGGTGAAACGTCTAAGTCAAAGGTTTGATACATTGTAATTAATTGTGTTACATTTTACAAAATGTCTAACACAGAACTCAAGTCTCTTTACACCCTCAGTAGACTTTTAATAAACAATCCATTCTAGAGTCTGGCAGTGTGGACCAGTAAGCCTTTGCTAAGCAGGTGCTGAGAAGAAATCATTGTCAGTGGGCACTGGATGCAGAGCCTTGATCTGCTGGCTAAGAACAGAGGCAATGCCACTCTCTGAGTTCTCTGAGCAATTCATGCCCTCTCTCTTAGCAGTTATTTCAAGACAAGTTTCTTTTTTGTAATGGTGTGTGCACGAAAGCATGTGTACATGTCTATGCACGCATGTATGTGTGCATGTATATAGGTATACGTGCATGTGTGCGTGTATGTGTGTGCATGCGTGGAGCAGTCTACATACGCATGCATATGTCTATATATGCATATGCCTGTGTGTCTGTGGACAAGTTAACCTGGGTGACAGAGCAGGATCATGCCTCCACACCTGTCATTCTCTTTCTTTGTTTTCGTTGGGAATCTTACAACTCAGAACTTTTACATTTTATTTTTGTTTGGACTTTTATACAGCTATTTTGGGAGTTAATGTTTCTTTTCAGCAGGTATTTTGGGCTTAATTCTGGCTTCTGAATTCCTACATTGCTGTCCCAATGCCCACTACTCTCTGATGAGAATGTTTTAAGGCTTGACCGTTGATTGGATCAATCCGAGGTGGGTCCTAATCCAGCAGCCCTATAAGGGATGAGAGGCTCGGACAGGACAGAGAGCTACACACAGGAATGGTGTCCTTAACACAAAGGTGAAGGCCTCATTCTCAAGGCAGTGTGAGCAGCCAGAGTTACCATTGCTCATGGGCGTACCAGAGTCAGGCCTGCTGAAGGGTGAACTTGGGAACTCGGCCTCTGGACCTGAAATGGGGTTTCAGTTGACAAAATGCCAACTTGGCCAAGGCAGCTGCAGATGGGAGGAGGAAGAGCCCTCGCAAAGGATCCTTTTTTTAAAAAAAATCGGAATGTCCCATTGACCTCCAACAAGTCTGTCTGGGCTTTCCTCTATGGCAACTCTGCTTCCAGGAAGTTCTCTGCATTGGGGAAAGGACTAAGGCAGAAGATCCCTCCCCTGGTGGATTGTCTCCTTCTCCCGCCTGCCTCTGCCAGTGCTCCATGGAGCTGTGAGCACAGAGAGGAGCGAAGCTGCTGCGATGGCAACCAGGACTCTTCTCCAAGAGAAAATACGAAGTAGGTATACCTGGTAGAGGTACTCTGCACCCTTACTCCATCATCACAACCTATGGCCAGCCTGAGGACCCCCATCCCTCAGGTATTACAGCGAACACAGCTCCAAGTACAGGGCATTGTCCTCCACCAGCACACACACCAGTGACTTCCCCAGACACAGGAATATGTCACCCTTTCTCAGGCTTTGCCCAGAGCTCTGAATCCTCAGGAACTGGAGTCTTGCCCGGCCACTGGTTGCAGTCCCTGAAGAGAAAGATGGAGCCTATGGGGACTCTGGTCCATTCCCTTCAACCACTGAAAGTCTAATTTTGTTTTGTAACCTGTCTCTGGGTATTTATTCTCTTTGTCCTGGTGGCAAACTCATCTTGTAGCTTTTAAGTAGGAGAGAACGCCCCTCTTCATTGTGAGTTGATATTGAAAGTGTTAGATAAAACAGCCAATTTGTCCCTTTCCCTACTGAATTCAGATCTGACTTAACAGAGAGTCACCACTGGAGTAGCTGGTCATACATCAAAGAGCTGGCTTTAATAGGCCTTTGAAGTGCCCGTATAAACATGTGGGAATAGATTTCCAAGGCAGCCAGACTGCTCGCACCGCGAAGCCTTTGTGACAATGAGCACTGTTTAAATTTTAAATGGCTCATAAGCTTTCTCCACATCTGCCTTCATTTCCTCTTACACAATTGGTCTGTAAGCATAGCCGGTCAGCACCCCTCAAAGCATAGCTGTTGTGGCTGGCATGCAGCTGTGTTGGAGAGGAGACAGGAGCATGCCTGAGTCACTCTGTGACGTCCCGTCCCCTCTGCATGCAAAGACACTCCATGGGGAGGGCTCTGCGTGCAGCCCTCGCACATCCTCCAAGGGCCTTCCTCACTGTGTCAGATGGATGGTCTCTGCAGTTGGGATGCCATGCGCTGAGGCCATTTCCCATGTGCCCCCTCTGACAGACTAAAGGGAAGTCACTCTCCAGCAAGTGCCGTGGTGCCTCAGCAAATGTTTGTTTAATCCAAATGAATCTCCTTAAAACAGTGCAGAAAGTAAACGAGCCCAAGCTTCAACGTGAAAACAGCAAGAGGAAGAAAATTATACAACTTCTCAATAAATAACACCACCGTGGGGAGCAGATACATCGTGCGCGACGTGACAATAAACGGTCAGGAGAGGGTTGCTCCTCCGTGTGAGAGGACCAAGTGGCAGGCAGGAGGTGGACAGGCTGTGGCTCAGTTTCTCACTGATCCCATCGTGAGCTCTAGCTGGAGTGGAGCTCACGCTGCTGCAGTGTGGCCCCAAACCATTTCTACAGACGGCTTATACAGCACCAGCACACTATACAAAGCCACAGGGAGAACAAGACTCCATGGCTGAAAACGGTAGCAAATACATAGAACTTAGACAGAGTCAATGGGTCCCAGCAACTAGACCAGGCCTGCACTTGCAAAGAAAGAGAGAGAATGAGAGGAAGGGTGGGAGGAAGGGAGGTAGGGAAGAAGGAAGGAAGGAAGGAGGAAGGAAGAAAGGAAGGAAGGAAGGAAGGAAGGAAGGGCAAAACCAAGCAAGCCCAAATTTGCCATCTATGCCAAGAAAGACACCACAGATTTTTATGAGGAACAGGGATAGTCATTTTAAAAAGAATCATTAGGCTGTCATAGGCTGGGAAGAAACAGGCAAACTTGGAACCCAGTCAGCATATTTAACACACAATCACATGCAGAAAGGAAAGATCAGATGTCAAGGTCAAGCGTGAACCACGGGCCGACAATAGGGACACTCTAGGGAGGGATATTGCAGACACTAGACAGGGTCTGGTGCATGCACGTGTCTTAGAACTCCTGAAGAGAGGGGACTATGCAGAAGCAGTGTTATATTGGCAGAGGGCTCCCCAAAGCCCCTAAAAGACAAAAGCCACAGATCTCAGAACCCTCACAAAGCCAAGAGCATTAAATAAACAATTACACATTCGGGTACATAACAGCGAGTCTTCCTCAAAGTGAAGGCAAAGGGAATTTTAAACATTCTCAAAACTCGCCAGAGGGAAGAGCCCCGGTGCCTTCAAAGGAGCCATGTTAACTGAAATTGACAAGTCTCTTCTTAGTGGAAGAGATACGTACCAGAAGACAGGGAGATTAAAAACACGTTAGGGGGCAGAAAGAAAATAGCTGCCGAGGAGGAATTCTGTCCAGCACAGTGAGCCTTCAGCCATGTGAGGAAATAAGTTTTCAGGCAGATACAGACTGGGCTACTCCAACAGCAGCCACCAGCCCGAGAGACAATGCTGAGGTCCCTCACAGACAGAAGGGCCTGAGGGAATGCACAGGTGAGAGAAGACGGAGAGAAATTGAAAACAGCAGAGATGAGGCCAGACCTAGCCATATTCCAATGTAGGGCGCCATAGAGACTCAAATTTGAATGATGACAGTCTGGAAGTTCTCTCTAAAAGAGGAAATCCAGCACTAGGACATCACTCAGTGGTGGAGAACTCACGTGATGGAGAGCTCACGTGACATATCGGGTGCTGGACTGGGTCTCCAAGACAACAGAAAGGAAGGACAACAAGAACGATGAGGATAGCACCACAGACAGGAGCCTCCCTGGGCCAACCTTATGGCAGTTCACATTGCGTACATGCTTTGGACTCAACCAAATACCCAAAGCCACCCCTAGGCAGATCCAACAGGCTCATCAGGGCCCTTCTATGTTACGACAGGAAGTGATTCTGGTGGAGCCTGGGCCATTCCAACTCCTCTTCCTCCTGCGCTCGTCCTCTCGGCACTCACTATCTGACTGGTCTACCTCGAAGCCCCAGGCTCCACCTCTCCACGCCAGAGTGATGGACAGTGTGCTCCGTGTAGAGAAGATCATCTGGTAACGGGCAGTCATTGTTCCTTCACCCCCTTGGGGCGAAGGCCTTCTAGCTGAGTGCCTCTGTTGACCTCTCCCATGATGCCATGCAGGTCACTAAGCTTTAATAACCTAAAGCATTGAGCAACAATAAGGCGTTACCACACATCTAACGGGTAAAGGGAGTTGGCGATCCAGGAAGAAGGGCTGCCATGGAAACAGCCTCTGCATGAGGGATGGCGCCTCTGCATCGGGATGTGGAAGAAGCCATTGTCATCACACAAGAGAGGAGGCAGAGTGAGGAGAGCAATGGGCATGAGGTAGAATGCTTTCTAGATGCTAGATGGACTGACAGACAGCCTACTAACGTAATCACAAGCCCTTAAAACCCCTCCCACGGGTGATACCTGGGTAACCACAGGGAGCAAGAGAGAGAGGAGGTTAGGACAAATAGTGGAGGAGCAATCCTGTGTCCATTTGGAGGGGGGCTTCCACGTCTAAGTGTCGGTTACTTTTCTCACTGCACTGGCAACATGCTTGACAAATGCTACTGAAGGGGTTTATGGTTTGAAGGTTCAGTCCATCATGGCAGAAACAGCATGGTGGTGGGAGCATGAGGAAGCTGGTTGTGTTGTTTCTACAGTCAGGGAGCAGAGAGGTGGGGATGATAAATGTTCTTCCCACATCCAAGATAGGTCTTCCCTCCTTAGTTTAAACTCTCTGGAAATCCCTGGCACACCAGGGATGAGCTTCCACAGTAAGTTTAAATGCAGTGAAGTCAAGGATGACAATTGGCTATCACACATGGGCAGCAGGGGCAGAACTGCTCATGGTACAGAGAATTCTTACGACCTCAGTCAGACCTAGGAAGGCACTTTAAAAAATCCAGAATGCTTAAAAGTTCTAACCATGATGGAAAGCGTGTCTAAATATGATGGCAGTGAAATTAAGTACTCCATGGGCCTCAAAAGACACAATTAAATCAGAAAAGCCACTAGATAGAGACAAACATTTATAATTCATCTGACCTCTGAAGGACTCCTCCCTAGAATGCATAAAGAACACCCTCAAATCAATAATTAAACAGGAAGAAGGCTGAAAGAGACCCTTAAAAGAAACAAGGGAAATAGCTCAGGAAAATGCTTCTGCCTCCAGGAAATAAGAGAAGGCCACCCTGAGCTTCTCCCTGCACTCAGGAGTCAGCCTAGAAGTCAGGCAAAAGGGGACACAGCACACCGATGCTCTTGATGCAAACTGAAGCAAAGCCCCGGGGAAAGGACCTGGTCCAGGAAGCTATTATAGTATTGTTGTTTCCTTCTGTATCAGATTTTTATTATTTATACACAAAGTAAAGATAAAGAGTATATCACACACACACACACACACACACACACACACACACACACACACACACACACACGCATACCAAGAGAAAGAAGCTGGACGTGAGGAAAACCAAACAGGCATGAGTTCGTTTCACAGTTTAAAAAGCAAAATTCAGCAATCACAGATACACATTTAAGTACCGATTCTACAAAGCAAAGGGGGAGAACCATTATGATAAAAGTTGCAAGGACCAACTTCTCTCTGGGATAGGGAGGAAGGGGTACGGTAGTGAGAGAGGACCAACTAGACACAGATGGCTCCATTTCATCATCTGCAGGGTGTGCCCCAAGAGCTCCTTTTGTGACCCATCACTGAGGTGTCTGTGATTAAACTGGGGGGCTTTCCTTCTTTTCTTTCTGTGTTCTCTCCAGAATGACAACAATGTTACAGAAGTCAAGAGAGACGAAAAACAACTCCAGATTTATGTTGCCCACAGATCTTTTCTGCAAACACTGCCCTCAAAACAAAGTCGTAAATGAAGGAGAGCACAAGAGGCTTCAAAGACATCAAAAGATGGCAGAGTATGGTACATGCTTACAATGGCTCCCCCTGGGCTCCCAGGACAGGGTCCAGATGCAGAAAGGCTGAGCATGTCAACAGAAACTGTAGTTAAAGCCATTTTTGATACAAGATAGACAATGATGAATGGATGGATGGATGGGTGGGTGGGTGGATGGATGGATGCATACATGTGTGGATTGATGGGTTGATATACAGATTGATGGATGTGTGGATGAATGAATGTGTGGATGGATGGATGGGTGGATGGATGGGTGGATGGATGGGTGGGTGGGTGGGTGAGTAGACAAAAGGATGAATGGATGATATACTGATAGATTCTGCATAGATAAATAAATAGGTGGATAGATGATAGGTAGCTAGATGGTAGATGATAGATAAGGTAGATAAAATTTGAGATGCAAGTTTTAAAGATTTGTGTGTGGGTGTGGGTAAGAGTGCGTGTATATGTGTATGTGCGCTCATACATGAAAAGGCGGGGGGGGACATACACAAATGAGTGAGAGTGTCCTCAGAGGCCAGAGGCATCAGATCTCCCTAAAGCTAGAATTACAGGAAACTATAAGTCTCCTGACCTGGGCACTAGGAATCAAACTTGTATTTTTTTTTCACTCTGTCTCCCAGGCCACTTTGGTCTCAGGGCAATCCTCCTTTAGATGAAAGTCACAAGCTCTTGCGATCTTACCAGAAAGATGCCATGATTTAACTCTGTGGTATGTACTCTGTATCTCCGTGCTGGTTTTAAAATACCTTTTAATCTACGCGAGCACAGGCATTCGGCAAGTGTTGTATAAATGCTATTTTTCTCCTTCCCTTCAGCCCAGGAAGCTGGTTCTATTATTCTATTATTTGGGTTGAAACCGTGATTTTGATCCAATCCTCTCATAAACCACAAAACAAAAGAAGATCACGTTTCTTTGTTTTTTCGTTCTACAACTTTGACTTTATGGAATTCAATAGCGGCTGGTTTTCCGGCAGATACTGCAGCGGTGTGCACGATTATTACCATCTAGCGTTTATTGAGCACTCACCCAGGGAAGGACGAGGCACTAGACACCATGCGCGAGATATTTAAAAGACAAGCAGCTATGGCAACCTGCAGACAAGAATTATCGATAGAAAGAAACAACTCGGCTTTCTTTGGGAGATACTTAATTGCATCTGGACATATTTACATATTTTCTTTGTGACACTCTTATTTAAAAAGAAAACAAGAAAAGACACATGAAAGTATAACAAGCTAGAAGAAAGAAAAGCAATAAAAACATTACTTTTTAGGTCAGGGGAAAACACAGGAGGGCAGGACTCTCGATCCCCTCATCTGACTTCAGAGACTGCCATGTTTGCGGACTCCCAATACCTGGTTTTAACGTCCACTGCCCACTGACATCCTCCACCTGGACCTCTCACAGGAAGAGTTCAGGACCTGGGAGTCTCCCTCCTGCAGCTCCCACAATCCTCTTCTGGTGATCACTGGCCTCATCAGCCTCACCTTGAAGGGCATCTTTGAC
The DNA here is from genome assembly GCF_021556685.1 of Rattus norvegicus. Classification (NCBI taxonomy): domain Eukaryota; kingdom Metazoa; phylum Chordata; class Mammalia; order Rodentia; family Muridae; genus Rattus; species Rattus norvegicus. The sequence goes on from NC_141536.1 coordinate 166,924,252, forward strand.
ATTTCTGATCCCCACCCACATCCCGTGAGTCAGCTTACACACGTGGGATGCTATCTCAGCCTCTCCACACACCTGTCCCACATTCCATGTCCCTCTGACTCAGCCTTTCTCCCCATTGCTACCGGGAGCTCTGCTCAGAGCTTGCTGGGTGCAAGCCTGAGCCATCACCCCTGATGTCATCCCACCATGGAAGAACTCAGAGAATGTGATGGTTCTTAGCACCTCAAGGCCAATGTCAATATTCCTAACCAAGACATCACCCATCCCATGATGGACTATCCAACTCCCCCGAGCCCCCACTCCGTGCAATGCAAGTCCCAGACACCAGAAATTCTTTTGGATTCCTTCGTGTCTTTTGACTTCATGTCTCTGATCTTTACTTCAGGACTCCATTGACCTGAAATGTATCTTTCATTTCAGCAATCTTCTGTGTATTTTCCACACCTCACCTTACAAGTGTACACAACTCATCCTCAGGCCCCCTCTCTCCCTGCAGACATAACTCCTAATCTCCCTACTGTGGTCAAGCTCAGGACTATCCCCATTCACACAGAGCCTTCCCAGGACCGCGAGCTTGCTGTTAGTCAGAAAGTCAGCAAGCACATACGGACTGTCTCTACACACCAGGCTCCAAAGTTACAATGTAAATAGAACATAACGAACCCTCACCTCACCAGCTCTTCCTTTCTGGTGGTGGAAGTAGAAAAGAAGCAGACACACAGGCTACACCAGGGAGTTGGTTCTCAGGATGAAAACCCAGGATGGGCAGGCCATGCTTCTTGGTGTGGCTGTGCACACTGTGTGCCTTCAGCTCAGCCTACTGTTTGCACAGCTCAGCAAGGACCTCATCCTTTGAGTCCTCAAAAAGGCCGGTCCTTGGAGCCCAGAAGGCCCTGGGCAATCAGTTCCTCATTGACAGAGCTCTCCTGGGACTTGGCATATGGCACACTGGAGGGCTTGTGATTTCAGGGAGAGGTTCTTGCTCTATCAGACCCTGATTCTTTCCCAGACATGTCAGGAATCGGAGAGTCCTCCATAGGGGAAATATTTTCCTTCACCAGGGCTTGCAGCAGGTTGGATGTGTCAGACCACCAAAGGGTCATCCATCTTCTGGCTGCTCATGCTGGACCTCAGACTTCCTCAGAAGGGTAAGCCACATCTTTTGTATCCAGTTCAGTCAGTGGTCCCATGAGGTCTTTCTTCTTGTCAGCCACAGCTATTGATTCCTCTGCTCCTCTAGCTGATCCTCCTGGGCCCAGCGCTGGGAGTAGTGGATCCCCAGTGGTGGAATCTTACAACCTTCAGCTTTATGCTCAAGGCCTTTATGAACTCCACTGGTGTTCGTACCGCCTCACTGGTGATGTCAGCACAACAAGGCTCCACAGAGGCCCAGAACATGTTGGGAGCATCATTCTTGGGGACCCGAGGCATCTCAATGGGGTCATCATTGAATTTATATTCTTGGGTCTTGGGATGAATGTTTTTGGATTTGGGTCATCCTGAGCCAGGCTCTGGCCCATGTCCTGTCTTTCTTTTCAGTTTGGGGCTTCCCATATCTCGGGGGGTGGGGGGAGTTCCAAGCTCAGGGTCTTGACCCAACTTTAGGAATTGTTGGTCACCTTTTCTATCCTGCCAGTCAGTAAGGAACTGGGTTTCAACTTCCAGCACATGCAGTCATCTGCTTGCAGGAGACAGTAGAGTCTGAGGCTCCGCCTGCAGGGTGTCCAGCTCCTCAGACCAATGACACCCTCCTGGGAATAGGCCAGCACTGCTGTTTACCAGGGTCAGACCTTCAGGTGGTCTACAGACTTGAAGTCATGGAAATGCAATGGGCAGTCCTTGAGTTCATGTATGGCCCTGGAGATGGGACTCTCCCTGCAATGTTCTGAAGTTTAAGAGGAGATGCTCGTCAAGTGTCCAGTTCGGTGCTTGGCACAGAGTGGGCATGTAGTGTGTTTTACTACTAAACACAACACAGAATTCTAGACTGGTACACTTTCCCACTAATTAAAATTTTTCTTTATCGTCTTCTGACTTAATATTTTCTAATGAATAGTTCTTTGTTTCCCCCTCAATTCATATCAGGTTTTTCTTTGAATTCTTTCAAGACTTTTTACTTTGCTTCAATTTTTTCTTAATTTATATTTATGTATGTCGTAGTTTTGATCGTCGTTGAGGGTCGTGGTTGGTGGATGGGTGTGTGGATTTGAGTCTTTAACTATTTCTAAAAAGTTACAAGTCCTAACCCTTCAGGGATTCCTTGTGCCACCTTCTCCATTCTTGCTTCTAGCGTTCAGTTTATTTCTGTTTGGCCTTTTCCCACATCTCTGTAATTTGCTGTGTTCTGAGTTTATATTTTTGAGTTTAAACCTAGATGATTCCTTTGACCTAGTTTCACATTTCACTCATGCTCCATGTACACAAGTCCACCAGGAAGTCCAAATAAGGTGTTCTTCTTTGCTACTCCAATGCGGAATGCCCCCACTGAAATTCCCTACACATTCTGAACATTCTGTCTTACCCAAAAAAGCCTTTGACACAGCGATCACCCCTATGTTAAATCTCTACCACGCTTTTACGTTAGCTATACTTCTTGTTGCTGTGACCTTGCAGAAGCTCCGTGGGGGAAGATGGTTTATTGTGATCCTCAGGTTGAAGGTACAGACCATCGTGTGTCTGCATGAACATGAAGCAGCTCTTCACCATGGATCAGCTGTCAGGAAGCAGAGAGAGATGAGAGCTGGTATTTAGCTCTTTCTCTCAATTTTGCCTTCATATTCAACAGACAACCCCAGACCATGAGAAAGATGAGAGTGCATTCAAAGTGGATCTTCCTCCTTGGGTAGACCTTGCTAGAAACATTCTCATAGACACACATAGATGTGTCTTCCGGGAAATTGTAAATGCAGCCCTGTTGACCATGGCCACTGCCTGCTGTAGATGCTTCCAGCAATTTCTGAGACTATGTCAGTCAGATGGTGCTCTGGATACCACGTAAGCTTGAGGTCACACCGGGACAGTGTTTGCCCATGTCCCATGGGCAGGACAGCAAGGACTGGACTGATGCAGACATCCTCCCTCAAATCTTCTGGCACCCACTCTTTTCTCAGGCTTTCCCATAGGTGCCCTGCTGCAGCCCCTCCTTCATATTCACCTCCCCTGGATTTGCCCTCTGACCCTTGGGCTCTGAGCCTTTGTGGCCTACAGCCTGAGTCTTCCTCTGCGGGCTTCAGTAAGATGTGAGACTCTGGGCTTCTCCTGTTGATGAGCTCTTGAACAGTCCTCCCAGCTTCCAATATACTACAGTGTTACACATATGACAAGATATAGTCCTGGCTTATGGAAAGAGCCTGCAAAAGACTTAAGGAACCATAAGAACAATACCAACCAGCCAGAGCTCTTAGGGACCAAACCACCATCCAAAGAATACACATGGACAGACTCATGGCTCCAGTTGCATATGTAAAAGAGGATAGCCTTGTTGGGCATCAGTGGGAGGAGAAGCCCTTGGTCCTGCCAAATGTCCCAGTGTAGGGGAATATCAGGGCAGGGAGGCTGGAAGGGATAGGTGAGGGAACACCCTCATAGAAGCAGTGGGAGGGGAATGTGATAGGGGTTTATGGACAGGAAACCAGGAAAGGGGATAACATTTGAAATGTAAATAAAAATCCAATTTAAAAAAAAAAGACTTAAGGAATCCTTAAGAGAGAGGGCCCCAAAGCCATTCATTACTCCTTATGCATGCACTGGACCCACTCCTCCCCTCACTCAGTAAGATACCATTACCCTAATCTCTTTACTCTGGGATAGCAAATGCTTTCCTTTTGTATATCCTCCAGAATGCCTGTCATGGTGTCCTGTTCACTTTGCTCTCTTTTCAAGTGTCATTTGTGTGGAGAGGCGTTCGTTCCTTAAGTAGAATCTCAGTGACCTAATACACAGTCCTAGGTTGATTCCTCCCACACTGATACACACCCACCCGTGCTCCTAAAACTTGAGCATAAGTATGTGTTTGTGACAGTCACCTCTGGGAAGTGGGAGGTGCGTGGAAGGAGGACAAAATTAGTCTTTTTCCCTGCTTGCCTCCAGTACCCAGCTCTTCTTAGGCATGGGATACATCAAGAAATCCTCTAAAGCGTGCACACACTGCTTTAAATCAGTCCCCCACTGAGAAGTGGTTCATCGACAAGGGTCAGGCTATACAGCAAGGGATATCTGACTTTCCACTTTTATAAACCCACATTGAATGTGTCTATAGTGACTTAAGGCAGGTTCACCTCAGCTCTAGAGTCCAGCTGAAGCTAGATATCTATCTGCTTTGGGTTCTATAGGGCTGTGAAGTCAGGACAATTCTACTGCACAAAGGCAGTCCCAGGTGACATCTGAAAGGCTGGCCATGGCATATCCACTATAACTGGGTTCCAGGAGACATGAAGCTGTGTCTGTCTAGGCTTCATCCTGCAAATCCCACTGGCTTGGATTAACACCTGACTTCCTTCACTTAGACCCGGCCCAAAACTGACTTTCAACCCTGTTCCAAACCTGTGCTGGAAAGTTGCTAGAAACTATTCAGTTGCAGTGGTGGTTGACTTTGATTATCAACTTGAATGGAGCTGGGGACTAAGACAGTGGTTCTCAACCTGGGGGTTGCAACCCATTTGGGGGTCAAATGAACTTTTCACAGGGGTCTCCTAAGACCATTTGCATACCAGGCATTTGCATTGTGATTCACAACAGTAGTAAAATTAGTTACAAAGTAGCAATGACAATAATTTTATGGCCAGGGTTCACTACAGTATGAGGAACTGTATTAATGGGTTGCAGCATTAGGAAGGTTGAGAACTGCTGCACTAAGAGATGTCCCTTTGGATGGATCTGTGAGATCTATACAGATCAATACAAAGACGTCTGAGGGCTGTTTTGCCTGCCTGTCTTTGGTTCCTGCTGGTGAGTGCATCTGCTCTATTATTGTTCCCACAAAAGCCATTCTTTACTGACATCAGAGGGTTTCAAATGTTGACTGAACACCATCTACTCTCCAAGAATCTTCTAGGCATTCAGGGACAGACTAAAAGTGGTGAGGCACCCAGCCTCATCGATTAGACAGCTACTGGGTTCTCGGCCTCCCCAGTGCACAGACAGCCATTGCAGGACTCCCCAGACTATCTTATAAATCTTTGTAACTCACTCTTTCAGGTCTCCTCCTATGGAGAATCCGTGTCTTCAGCACAGGCCATCTGACATAATGTTGCTGTGGGAACACAGCCTTTGGGTTCTGGCTTTATGCCAGGTCTCGTGTGGCATCTGCTGCTCACCTGGATTCACCTTTTGGACTCTGCTGATGGTTGCATACTGAGCTCCTTTATTCTAATCTGGCTTCAGAGAACTGGTCCCAGTGTGGAGTTAAAGTCTTCTGCGATGCTTACAATGGGCCCTGTAAGACCATGGTTGGTCTTTTCCATTTCTGCTCTGTGATCTGGTATTGATCTCATTCCTTGGAGCATACCAGGTGAGTCCCAAGGGCCTAACTCAAGTAGACCACCATGCACTGGTACACATTCCATACATGCAGCTCCATACTATGTATACCTGATCACTTATCCCGGAGTAAGTGTTTGCTTAGCCCTCCTCTGCCCCAGGCTCTCCAGGGAAAGTCTGCACCAAGAGGGCATGAAACCTTTTTGGGAACCCTGGCTTGGAGAGGTCCATCCACGGAGTGTCTCTTATTTCCACAGAGAGACTATCTGAGGATCACATCAGCCCAAGCAGGAATTCAACCAAATCCACCAGGCTGGGCTGTGGATCTGGATGCAGCTGCAAATCATCAGAGCAGCCTGGGTAGGAGAGATTAAGAATACAGCTTCTTCTTACTAGCAGAAGACACACAGGTTGGTGTGGAAATTGCTAGCAAATTTATGAGCAGGGTCAGACGGGAAGAAGGTGTGTTCTCTGTGCCAGGTTACAGACACGTGTCCTGTGATCAGTATCAGTACTGTTTGTCAATACCATCTCAAGTTTACAGTGGAGCCATGACAAAGTAGCTCCTGGGATCCAAGGAAAGTCAAGGTAATTATGCAGGCTATCCCAGGCTACCCCAGGCTATCCCAAACTATCCCATGCTATCCCAGGCTATCCCAGACATAAGATGGAGAGAGACTATAGAACACTGTAGGTTCCTCCCCCCATGAAGGACCATAATATTCCATCAGAACATTGACTATTCTTGTAAGGAAACACTAAGTACTCCAAACTAACCGTGTACAGAGGAAAGCCAGCAGACGGTCATCTGTCAGCATCAGCCCAGCTTGCCCCTAGCTCAGTACTTCAGCTCCCTTAAGGACAATGATCTCCATCAAACACACACACACACACACACACACGCGCGCGCACACACACACACACACACACACACACACACACCACACATGCTTTTCTGTAGGAATGGCATTTGCCTTGACCTCTTAAAGACCCTGTGCTTGGAGATGCTGGACCCACAACACAGGGCCATCCATCCCTCAGATGACAGGGGTTGGAGGGACTCAGAGCCAAAGCTGCTAAGTTATAGTGTGGAAGAAAAGTGACAGAACATCCCTCCACTCTGAGTGGAAGCTGGAGGAGCTGCCCATCCCCTACTTCCAGATACAGAAAGGGGGTGAGTACGGGGAGAATTCAAATTCTCTTTGCTGACTCTGAGACCCTCCATGCACGCTTGCAGAAGGAGGCTGGATGTCTGGGGATACAGAACCGCTCTCCTATGACTGGAGTCCTGAGAAATCAATTTCAGAACCACTCATAGTCCCTCTGAGGTTTATTTCACTCCTCTACTTGGCTAGTCTTCAGAGACACTTCTGCTCCCAAAGGAGAGGCAGTCCTCAGGTGGCTTTTGGGCTCTGCTAGGAAGGCAGGTTGATGGACGGTTATGCAGGACACAAAAGCAGTCAACCCAGGAAGGATGCAGCCAAGCCTGGAGCTGCTCCATCCTCTCCTAAATGAGACCTGAGGGATTACCAGCCTTCCACAGGCTCAGAACTTCTCCAAGCAGCTCAGAAATGCCCCTTTTATCTTCCTATCCTAAATTGGAAGCGCAGTTTGCGAAGCTGAAGGAGGAGAAAGAGGACCTCAGATCGATGTAACTGGAGGGATGCATTCACAATACTTTTAATTAGTTAATGATTATTATTAATTGTGTTTGATGTGTGTGGAAGTGTGGAAATACACATGCCACAGTAGCCAGGTGGGGGACCCAGGAGGAGTCAAGTCCTCCTTCCTTCTACCTTGGCAAGACAGAGTCTGATTTCTTCCCTGCTGTACACACTGGTATAGCTGACCTGTGAGCTTCTGGGCTCATCTCATAGTAGGAGTACAAGAAATGCAGGTGGTTCTCTATGTGGGTTCTGGAGATCAGACTAAGGTCCTCAGGTTTATGTGGCAAGAGCTTTAATCTAGTGAGCCATCTGGGCACATATTTATTACCCAGGTACCTTTGCAGCACTGGAATTTTCCGTAACGATTCTTATTTCAAATATTCTCTTTGCTCTGTGTATATGACTTCACACTAGAATATATTCCCTGATCCAGATGGCTACTGATCTGGCCTCTGTTACTTCCCAGGGTTGAACCTTAAAGCTCACCCTTGTCCTCAGCAACGTTCCTGATGAGGTGTGTTCCACAAGCTTGTTTGTTCACAGGCTGGGGTTTGGAGTGAAGACCGAGATAGGAGTCAGAGCAGAGCCCTCCAAGGCTTGTTCCTGAGGCTGTGTGTGTCTTGGGAGAGCATGTCTTATGGATGGAGAGAGTTCGGCTTTCTGTGACATTCTGCCAAGACAGGAGTTGGGTCTGTTCTTATGCAGATGCTATGATTCCTCTGTCCCCAGCCTCTTAGCACTTCACTCTCCTTTGTATCTGATGGATGGATGGATGGCTATGTGAGGTGAGAACACATTACAAACATTGCCACAGGAAGACAAACTCATGTCCTGGAGGACTATGAGACAGCGTTCCCCAATTAAGGCCCTGGGGTCTCCGTTTCATGTCCTGGCAGAGCCTTCTCGTGAGTTACTGATTTTTACTGAGTTCTGTGTCATACTTGTGGAACATGTCCTCAGACTTAAGCTCCCACACAGTTTCATGATAATCATCACACATCGCTGTCTGCTGTCCCAGCCCGTTACAGGCTCCCGGATGCTCTGGGAAGCAGCTCTGTCTAAGCCATTCTTCTCCAAGTCCACCTACCCCTCCTTTAGCACAACACAGCACAAAAATTAACCTCAGATGCCCTGCAGTGCAAAGCCTTGAGGATGTCCTCCTTGCTGCTAAATCGCATCAACAAAAGTAGCTTAGACCCTCAGGCCTCAGGGACCACAGTTTCTCTGGCTCTAAAAGACATTGTTCAAAGTTGGCAACTTCCCCCCTGGCAGCTCAGACATTTCCTGCCTGAGTGTCTTGGTGACTGTGGAAGACACACGCAGTAGAGCCCACATGCCTGTATGGCAAAGTCAACACCTAAATAACTGTCACCTGGCTCACCTGGCTCACCTGGCTCACCTGGCTCACCTGGCTCTCCTGGCTCACTTGGCTCACCTGGCTCACTTGGCTCACCTGGCTCTCCTGGCTCACTTGGCTCACCTGGCTCACCTGGCTCACCTGGCTCAAGTGGGCAGAACCAGTGCTCTACACGTGCTTTGTTCCAGCCCCAAGACATGGGCTCTGCCGATGATCAAACTGAAGGGCCAACTAGAGCTTTGCCAGAGCTGCCAAGGACACACGGGACTACCAAAGGCAAGCCGCTCTCTCTTACTAACACATGGAACCCATAATTTTCAATGCTCTCCACTGTGTTTGAAAACAAGACACATAGGGAGATATTAGTGTCTGGTGTGTCCCATGATTGGTTCCTTTAACTCCTGGTTCCTTGAAAAACATATCCAGGAAGCGTTTAAGATATGTAGGCAACACAAAGGGAAACTCCAGGATTTCTTGTAATTGTAGCATCCTCTCTGTGTGAGGAACATTCAGGAAGGAGGGATTCATTCGCAGTTGGCTAAGGCATGCCACCATGGGACTGTTGGTGCCCATGGCAGAACTCAGACAGGTTATACTCTGAGAAGCACAGACAGCCAAGAGAATACAAACTGACCTCCATTATTCATAGAGCTTTCTGCTCTAAAGTCCCCAGGAATATGGGACTTGTGAATATGAAGTAATTGCTAAAAAAGAACCATATATAGATGGAATATATTATATATATTTATATGATTTTAAATATGTACATAAATACAATATATACACAATAATGCATAAATGTATCTGTATGTAATGTTTATATTGAATGCATTAAATGTATCTGTATATAATATACATATGTTATATGCAATATTGCAGATATGTAATTATTCCTAAAATAACCAGTTATTAAAGATTTTATTTTCTTTACAGAAGGTAAAGCTTAGTTCTGAAATTTGCTCCTTGTTCAAGGCTGCCTGGAGCCTGTGTTGGGACTTGTGGTCCCTCTGGCTCCTGTGCTCCATTCTTCAAGGCTCCTCCCAGATTCACCTTCTGGTCGTGTCTGTGAGCCAGGGTTCCACAGGTGGAGCCTCCGCAGGAGCATTCATCCCTCAATGTCTTCGTCACCATGTGCATGCCTGGGGATGCATTGGAAATACTCCATGTATTGATTACTGACACATTTGGCAAACCGGCAATCATCACAGAAACAGTGGATAGCGAAGAGAGATCACGGTTCAGTCCCCCATCTGTGGGGAGCTTCATTACTGGGCAGAATACTATTTATCCATCCACCAAGCCCCAACTTAATTTACTCTGGTACGGAGAGAACAATTACGGAGTGGAAAGGCCAGCAAGTTTATTTCAGCGAGAAACATTTTAATTTGTTCTGCGATCCCCCAAACTCATAATCTTTCAGGTGATGTGTACGGAACAAACACAGAGTTGTAGAAAGCAGTCAGGAGCTCACATCTCATTTCACAACAGTTACAGCGATTGCAGATACATAGTTTGGTGAAAATAAAAACTCAAGCAACTGAAGAATATCCAGGGCGATTACAGATACATAGTATCTCAAGCAACTGAAGAATAGGGAGAGGGAAAGAACTGCATTCCTTGTCTCTCTGTGAAGACTTTTGAGCTATTCATTTCCTCTCTGCCCTTAGGTTGCTGAATACAGCAGTTTCTGACTGCTGACCAGGGAAACTGATGACATCCTGCCCAGAGGCAGACACACCTGCCCATCCGCTGTGAGATCCCTATGTCTCCCACATCTCCCCAAAGATGGGTTCACACACTATTTTCTGAAAATATGGCAGGAGTTTAGAGAAAGGTGCCTCCATTTCCCTGGGAGAGCAGGGGAGGCTGGAAGGAACCTCACTCTGAGATTTTCTTTCTCGAATGTCTCTGGGAACAAGGGAGAGATGGGTAGATTGTTTTGGAGTACTGTAGGGTTGTGGAGAAATCCAAAGGGCTTCCTTAGCCCCTGATTGCTCTCATGCAGATGGTGAAGAGAGCACTTCTCAGTCCTGCTATTCCAATTGTGGGTGGGAAGCAAGCCAGTGTAGCATAGGACATGGAGCTGGCCTAGAAACCTTAAGGCCAACCCACAAGCAACCCATCTCCTGTAACTAGCTATTTCTTCTAAGGTTCCAAACCCCCCAAGCAGTGCCAACAACTGGAGATTTGGTACTCACACACACAACTGTGTAGGGAATATTTCCTATTTGAGCTGTCACAACAGCAGCAGTGTGGGGGTTCTAGGCTCCACTCAGACCAGGTCTCAGGGTGGAGCCCTCAAGGTGCTGAGGAGCAGGTGACGTACTGGCTGCTTGGATGCTACTCAGAGCAAAGCTCCTTGCCTTCAGGTGGGCTTTGTTATAAGGCCACAGTTAACATCCCCCTTCTCAGCACAAAAACCATACTTTATTAGCGACAAAAGCTAGCATGTGACTCTAAGAAAGCGTTAGAGGAACCACATTACTGAACCTCTCTTGGAGGCAAAAAATGTCACCAATGTAGGCATGGATTCTTGCTTGTTGCTCCTGGGTCTCTATTACCAACAAGACACCTTTACCTGGCATTCCCTCATCCTAACCCTCACCTGTTCAGTGTTGAAAGTGAGTACAGCAAAGCCAGAATCTCCAGGGCAAGGCCCAGGCAGCAGTGTCCTTTAAAATACTCCAGCGATTCTAACCTATCGTGGACCTCAGAACCACTGGCCAACACCGGTGGGTGTCCAGAGGAAGTCAGTTCTAAGTGTTGTTAGCTCATTAGACCCCAGGGTCACCTGGGAGTCAAACCTCTGTGCGTGCATGTTGGGGAAATTTTAACTGTGGACTTTTTCATACCCATGCCCAGTTCCTGAATAGCAGCTCAGAGGTTTATTAATTATTATAATGCTTATGGCCGTGTAACTTAGGCTCTCCCCTTCCCACTGTCTAGTAACTTACATAACCTGTTTCACCTATCCTGTTCCACATGGCTGGTTAGCTACTCCTCTTAGTATCATACACCTGTCTTCTTCAGAGTGTGGGTGGTAAAACTCCCTACCTGACTCTATCCCAGAATTCCAGTCTCTCTACTGGAATCCTTCCTCTATCCCTTGCCTTCTGCTTTTTTGGGGGGCCATCAGGTTCTTATTGGCAGGTGATGCTTTCACATAGTTCACCAGAGATTCTCTCCATAGATTTTGATCTCCTTAATCAAAGCGGGGATATCCATCTCATTTGTGAGCAGGACCATCTTCTATGTCCTGTATCAAAGCAAAGAAGTGATGTCAACCCTAACATATGTTCACTGGTCTCATCTGGGTGTGGACACCATGTGACTAGTTGCTTCAAGCTCCTACAACTGCCGCCTGTCTTCCTCACCATGATGGACATGGCTTGAACTGTGAGCTAAGACAAACATTTCTCCCTTTCTGCCTTTGCCTGGGTATTTTATTACAGCACCCGCTAAAACGAGCAGTACCCTAGTACCCTAAAGGAGGAGACACCCTTCCCCAACCTTCAAGCAGACTATTACGGTTTAGTTACAAAACGCCCCTGAGGGCCTGTATGTTTGAACACTTGGTCCCCATCTGATCACACTTTTCTGGGAGGTTATAGATCAAGTAGGAAGTGAAAGATCATTAGAAAAACTGGACGGGACACTGAGGGGCTTGTCTTGTTGTGTATGACCTGGCTGTACTTCATGCCCACTCCTGCTTCTGCTTCTGATCTGCTGGAATGTGAACAAGCAGCCTAACTTTCCTGCTGCCGCAGCCACCCTATGCCTTCCCCACCACAAGGGACCATAACCCCTCAAGCGAGAGTTAAGTCATTTCCCCCTTGAGTTGGTTCCAGAGACAAGGCAGGAATTGAAAACACGATCCAAAATCATTTGTAGTCCTGGTTGACATAGAAGCTCTGGGTGCAGGGGGTAGGGGGCAGTTAGAATGCCCTGCACATTGAATTGCGTGCCTTATGTTTCCAGGGACTTGAGTCAATGCATGTGTACACACACACACACACACACACACACACACACACACACACACACTCCATCTCCAGCCCAGACTTAAATACTCATCCCCTTCTCCCTCCCAGCGTAGCATGTAAGCCGCATCCCTCGCCAGACCCAGGTTACTCCCAAATTAAAATATTAATGAAAGATTGGCCGACTGATTCCATGAAGTGCTTTTAGAACTCTGCTCTGCTGCTTCATTTTAAAATTCATGCATATTTAATTTTCTCTTCACTGGGAATGCATTCATAAAAATAATAATAAATAATAAGCAATTTCCTCGGAGGATAGAAGAAGTAAGACAGATGGGCCAGGGGGACTTCAAGGCTGTCAGTTGTGGGGAGACAACTTCATGTGTCTTCATCACTGATATCTGCTCGCAGGGCACCTCACCCCTGCAACCAGCTGCATAGGGAGTATCCTCACAACGGGACAACTTCCCATCACACCCTACCTACAGGGAACTGCAGAATACCATTCCTGTGCAGGTCAGCAGACAGATGCTGAGCTCACTGTCACCTGGGGGTGCCCGACTTGCTCATCAGACCAGAAGTGGAGGGTACCTGACTTTTCTTCTTTTTCTTTGACTCTAATGGATGCCAGCACTACACCATTGACATATCCAGGTGTCAGGAGAGCCATCCTGTCTTGTCAGTGGGCACTTCCAGGTCTCTGAGTGGGTACCATGCTGATCAAAGTGCATCCCACAGCAAAGGTCATTTTGACACTGGTCCAATGTGGTTCTTGGCCACTGAGCCACATTATGCCCATGTCACTGTGATGGGGGAAGGTTCTGCCTTTCTCACAGCCTGATGTGTAGTGTATTGACTTTTACCAGAGCTGGGGCAGGGGCATTGTTTTGGTCTTTCTGTTGCCCCCTACACAGACACTGTAGCTGGTGCTGTTCCTTTTATGTACACATCTCAGTACTTCCCAAGATCCCCTTCTCCCTCTCCCCATCACCTCTCTCTTTCTCTTTGTCTCTCTGTCTGTCTCTGTCTGTTGTTCTCTCTGTCTCTGCCTCTCTCTGCCCTTCTCTCTCTGTGTCTGTGTCTGTCTGTGTCTGTGTCTGTCTCTGTCTCTCTGTCTCTGTCTCTGTCTCTCTCTCTCTCTCTCTCTCTCTCTCTCTCTCTCTCTCTCTCTCTTTTCCCTCTCCCATGCTCTCACTCTTGCTCTCTCTCTCCCATCATTCTTTCTATCCCCCTTCCTGGAAGTTGCTCCCTAGGGTCTGACGCTCTGCACTCTGGAGGACACTTGGGTAATTCAAGCTTTTGTAAGAGTAGCTGAGGCCTCATTCTCTGGAGCTTCTGCATGGAGCTATAGCCACTCTCAGGGCACCCTGAGAGGTGGAGTGACAGGAAGAGTGGCTAAAGAGCAGCAGGGTTGGGGTAGGGGCTGGAATGAGAACCCATGGTTGCAGGCTTAGAAAACACACAGTAGGAACTTACCCGGGACATGGTGCATTATGTGCCAGCTCTGGAATCTGGAATCTGGAATCTGCCTCCCCGTCCTTGGCCTCTCCCGTGCACCACACATCCTTTGTGCTGAGGTCTTAGGCAGTCATGGCCCCAACTTGTGACTGATTGTTGAACTGAGCAAAAGAAGAGCCAGTGTAATGGGGAGAACAGTGGATCTGGAATTGTTCTTGTTGGGCAGATAGAGGGATCTCAAAAACGACCCTGGAAGAAGCTGGTGGGAAAACCTCGTTAAAGGACTCACCACTGAACACCAAGCATGGCGTGGTGGATTTTCTGGGATGGGGAACTTACTGTGGACAATCACATTAGGAGAATGTTTGTGACTGGTGGGGTAGGAACTCTCAAGAGTAACCAGTGGGAAACATTCCCTATCTCGCCCAGGCTAGCTGCAAACTCATAACCTTCCTGTCGGAGTCCTCCAGATGCTGAGACTGCAGATGTGTGCGCCTGTGCATGGCCTCTTGAAGAAACCTTTCAACAGTGAGTCTTCTGTAAAATGGAGAAGACACGTGAGAAGAAGGAAGTGCAGGGGCCAGATGAGCAGCTTGCTGCCTCACAAGCAGACATGTGCATCCAGAGTCTTGCAAGCACGTTTGACACCTACCTGTAACCCGTAAGGTGACCATTGCCTGTTCCAGCCATATTCTGGATCAGCAGTGTGTAAACTCGTAGACAGACTCCTGGGATGCTCACTTCATATATGTCTAACTCACGCTTGGTGTTTGCAGCACTTGTCCACGCCTGTTAAACGGTCTCACGTTTGTGAAAACACGGTGCTGATTGACTGCACTGTTGCTGCCTTGGCCTCAGAAAAACAGTAAATAAAGCTAATATACACGTTCTTGTGTATGTATTTTTTGAATTGTATGTGTACATATTTATCTTGAGTGTATATTCAAGAGATAAATTATTGATGGGTACAACCAAACTATTGGGGTGATTTATACCCTTACCCTGCATGAGTTTTAAGTGTCCCCTGCGTTTCTGGAAACACTTTTAAACTTCAGTGTCTGTGATACAGAGTGGTGAATTTCTGTGGCCAGAGGCCTGCCTCCTGCTGGGTACTGAGGACACTAACACATTCTATGCTTATTGTCTAGTGAGCAGGCTCACCGGGCGAATGTCTGCTCTGTGCTTATTGAAACTGTTTTCCATACATTGTATTGGCATTCCTTCCATCTGAGTTATATGACCAGCGCCTGCATTTCTGGAGTCTTCTCTACTTTGTAGTTTCTTGTTATCTTTTCCGTGGTGTCCTTCAGTAAATCGGAACTTTCAGTCTAAAAGAAATCACATTTATCTCTTTATTTACTCCATGGTTAGAGGGTTCTGTGTGTGTGTGTGTGTGTGTGTGTGTGTGTGTGTGGTCTGTGTGTATGTGTGTATGTATGTGTCTCTGTGTGTGTCTGTGTATACATGTGTCTGTGTATATATATGTATGTATGTGTGTCTGTGTGTGAATGTGTATATGTGTATATGTATGTGTACATGTGTGTCCATTCATGCATACATTCATTCTTGTGTGTATATGTGTGCATATGTATATAAGTGTGTCTGTATGTACAATGTATGTGTATGTGTGTGTACATGTGTATCTGTCCATACAGATATACATTCATTCGAATGTGTGTCTGCATGCATACATGCACATGTGTGTATGTGTGTGTGTGTACCTTTGGGCCTTTGTGTGTATCTTATGTGTGTGTTCTCTTTAAAATCTTTTGGCTACATGAAGGGTGTGAAATGTTCTGCTCCTGTGGCATGTTCTCTTCCAGACTTGTTTTTATGTTTATGTTCATATCTACAGCCCGGATGGAATTGATTTATTTTTCATTTTTCATCTTTTGCAGATGAGCTGGGTATTCCAGATGCAATTTGTTGAAGTCCGGTTTATTGAGGCATGAACCACATCCCTCGGAACTCGCTGCTTGCAGGTGTGCCACGTGCTGGAGTTGGGCCAACGCACCCACTCACGCAGTGACAGTAAACCAAGGCATTTTAGAATCCCTCCGTCAGCTCCCAGAGCCCCCTTAGTACCTCATACCCAGCCCTGCCTTCCCCAACAACGCTTGCAGAGCAGCCTGCCTTGATTCCTGTCTAGGAGGTAACATCAGCAGACAGCAGAAGGCACAGTTTGAGTGCAGACTCTTGCCAAGCTCAGGAAAGCTGAGAGCCACTTTCTCACATAGCAGCCGATATTCCATTGTGTAGACACGTGACACCCCTACACTCACCAACAATACAGATGTGGTTTTATACCGTTTGAAGGCCTTGTAAACAAAGCCGATGTCAAAAGACCACTTGTGTGAGCATTCGTCTAGATTTTTCTTGGGTAGATACCTGAAAGACAAATTGTTTACTGCTTCAGTTTAACTTTATCTTAACAAAAACAGTCCACTTGCTTTCATCAGCCCCTCCATTGTCTTTCCCCAGTAGTGAATACAAGTTTTGCCCATCCCCCATTCTGGGCACCCCATTCAAAGCCTTGTTTGTCTCTGCCCTGGCTCCATGGTATCAGTCTGCATTTCTCTAATGATTCCAAACAGCAGTAAGTGTATCTTTTATCTGCTACAGTGCCCATGTGGGCATTTTGTGCAATTTCTCACTGTAAGCTGTGAGGGTGATTCCCATACCGTACACACTTGTCCTGTTGGGCTGTATGTTGCAACTATCTTTCTGATCTGTGATTTGTCTTTATGCCTTTATGGTAGTGAATGCCAACTCAACTGATGTGATCTAGACATGATCTTTGGAGACTGGCCTCTGGACATGCTTGTTGGGAATTATTTTGATTTAATTAATGGAGTCATGGAGACCTGCCATTGTGAGCAGCGCTATTCCCAGGCTGCGATCCTGGACTGAGCTGGTGGAGACAGAAAGCTGAGCCTCAGTGTCCATCACTCTCTTCTTCCCATCCAAGAATGAGGTGTGACCAACTGCTTCACATGGACTGTGCCCTTGAGCTAGCCTATGTGTGATTCTGTGTTTCTTTGTGTCTGTGTGTCTATGTATGTCTCTGTGTGTGTATCTGTGTGTCTATGTGTGTGGTTTGTGTGTATGTGTCTGTGTGTGATTGTATTTGTGTGTGTGTATCTGTGTCTGTATGTATCTGTTTGTATGTGTTGTGTGTGTGTGTCTACATATCTATGTGACTGTATATTATATGTCTGTGCTTGTGTATCTATGTGTCTGTATGTGTATCTGTGTGTGAATATCTGTGTGCCTGTATATTGTATGTCTGTTTATGTCTGTGCTTGTGTATCTATGTGTCTGTGTGTGTATCTGTGTGCTTATGTACATTCGTTTGTACGTGGTATGTTTGTATGTGCTGTGTATCTGTCTGTCTGTGTATTTTATCTGTGTGTATGCATATCTGTATATGTTTCTGTATATGTTGTGTTTCTGTATATGTTGTGTGTTTGTGTGTGTTTTGTGACTGTATGTGCCTGCATATGTCTGTGTGTATATCTGTTTGTATGTGTTGTGTGTGTTTCTATGTGTGTACATATCTGTGTGACTGTATATTATATTCCTGTGCTTGTGTATCTATGTGTCTATATGTGTGTCTGTGTGTATACATATGTGTGTGCCTGTATATTGTATATCTGTGTGTGTATGTGATTGTGTATCTATGTGTCTGTGTGTATATGTTTATATGTGGTGTGTATGTGTTATATATCTGTCTATCTGTGTATGTATCTGTGTGTATGCATATCTGTGTGTGTTTCTGTATATGTTGTGTGTCTGTGTATGTTGTGTGTCTATGTTGTGTGTGTGTCTGTGTCTGTTTGTGTTGTGTGTGTGTCTGTGTATGTCTGTGTGTCAATGTATGTATCTGTTTGTGTGTAGTTTGTGTGTTGTATATATGCGTGCATGTGGTTTATGCCTTTTTTATCCTAAGACTTCAGCCCCAACAAGATTAAAGAGTCCCCTCGTGGATTTTATTACTTGAGAATGCTGGTGTTAGGGATTTTGCAGCTCAGTCTGTGATCCACATCTGGTCGATTCCCATATATTACAAGGTAGGGATCAGCTTCAGATCCCAGCATTGGCATCTGTCTGCTCAAGCAAACCACTTGCTGACACGGCTTGCTGTCCCCTCTCTGTTGAAATACTGGTGTTTTTACTGAAAGTCAATCGACGTACAGGTGAGCTGTCCTTACACACGCAGCGCTTGCCTTTTACTATGAAGTGTCTTTGCTTGACACTTTCATGGAGATGCCTTTTATATAGCACAGAAGCTGCCGGTTTAAAGCGCATTGGCAAGCGGCTGCTCCTATAGCCACACCAAACACACCCAAATTTTAGAGCAGTCTTGCCGGCCTGCTTACCTCAGTTAAGTATCCATCACGTAGCTGTCACTCTCCGTGCTCCTGCCCAGTTGCTGTCAACCTCTAATGTACTCTCTGTCTCTCTGCGGCTCTTCTGGAGATTGCACAGAGATGAATTATACACCACACGGCCACTTGCATCTGGCTACCTTTATTTAGCTATACTCAGGATTCGCCCATTGTGTGGAGAATGTCAGCTGCTGTCCCCAGTTAATACTTTCCATTTCTCTGTGGTCAGTGGCTTCGGTCTCCGGTTCTGGCTGTTATGAACAGTGCGTCTGTGAGCTGCTGTTTATAAGCTTTGGTGTGGAGACCCACTTCTGTTCCCTGCGTGTACAACAGAGAATGCACTAGGAGATCATGAGGAAATGTCAGGGGTGTGCATTCTCAATAGTTTTATCATCTACATGACGCTAATCTGGAGTCATCTGGGAAGAGGGAGCCTCCACTGAGGTTAGATTGGCCTGCGGACGTGTTTGTGGGCCATTATCTTATGGTCAATTGATGTGGGAGAGCCCAGTCCACTGTGGGCAACACCATTCCTAGACAGGCAGTCCTGGGATATGTAAAAAAGCTAACAGCATAGGTTACGGGCAAGCCAGAGAGTCAGCCAGTAGGCAGTGTCCTTCTGTGGATTCTCTCTGAGTCTCTGCCCTGACTTCCTTCAGTGATGAGCTGTGACCCAGAATGTAGACAGAAATAAACCTTTCTTCTTCAGGCTGCTCCCGGGTAGACTGTTCTATCTCAGCCACAGGAGGGAACCTAGAACAGAGGGTGTGCCTGGGTATCTCACGACTCAGGGACTAGATCCCTTGTGTCTCAAACAGCAAATTAGGTATCGCAGAGAGCAGGTCAGGCACACAGCTTCAACGTGAGGGAGAAGCCTGGCGAGCTCTTCAGTCTTGTTTCCACACCAAACCACTGAGTGTCCCCAGTGCTGTTATTGAATCAACTACTTCATTCAGTGAACTCAGCTTTTGCTTTATGCATTTGGGGCCTGTGTTGTTTGGGGCTTACCTGTTTACAGTAGTTTTGTCCCCGTGAGTTACCCTTTTAACCTTATAAGCTATTCTACCACCAGGGTTTGTTTTCTTTTGCTTAAGGTCTAATTCACCTTCTATTAACATAATCACTCCACCTTTTATGAAGTTAGGGCATGAAGCCCCAGCACTCACAACCGACCGACACACAGACAGCTTATGCTTTAGACAGCCCAGTGTATACCGAGACTGACTGACTCAATCTCAACACTCTCCAACCACTTACTCCTGAGCCTCTCCGTTCTCTTCCTCCGGTCACTGTCATGCACATTAAGGCTTCATGACTTACACCGTGGGTATGGGTTTGTCATTATCTGTGGACCAGATGGGCTTTAAAAACAGGTGGGAGAAGAAAAGTTTTAAAGGCAAATCAATATCTATTTTTTAATTTCTCGTTGTTTTGTTGTGTGGTTTAGCGTTCCCACTTGTATCCTTCCACCTTAGTGGAAGGAATCCATTTAGCCAGATTCTTTCTGTTAAGACCTATTTAGAACCTCTCTCTCTCTCTCTCTCTCTCCACACACACACACATACACGAGCGCATGCACACATGTATATGAGGGTGTACACACGTGCACATAACCATGTACACATAGCCCAGTGATGGAGGTCAGGACTCTTTCTCATCGTTCTTCTCTTTATCCTTTGAGGAAGGGTCTCTTGATGAACCCAGAACTTCCTAATTTGACTTCATTCACTGAGCTGCAGGCCCCTGGGATCCTCTCGTCCCTCCCTTCCCAGCACTGGAATTGCAATAACATGCTGCCACACCCAACATTTCATACGGGTACCAAAACTTCAGACTCAGGACCTGATAGTTTACATGGAAGCAACTTACTGAATGGACCAGCTTCCTACTCTCCAGGGATGTCTCTCTGGCTTTGATGTTGAGGGAGGTTGAGCTGAAAGGATGCTCCTGGTTGGTAACCCTTTACTCTCAGGGCCCTGAGAACATCCTTCTCCCTTTCCTGAAGTTTTCATTTTCAGCATTAGCCAACACCTCCCCCTTCCACTATCACTCAATTTGGTCCTACTGGCAGCTTTGCAGAGGAGAAATTTCCTCCCACCGTGGGAAGGAGGAATGAGTGAGTAGCCAGAACTCTCACTTTGCAGTGGTGACCACACTCTATGCCTGCAACTTCACAGGCTGGGTGGGAATTCAGAACCTCTGCTAGCTCCTGGTACAGGAATGTTAGATCTAAAAGAGACACCTGCCTTGCCAACTGCAAAGCCAGGGAACATGGCAGAAGAAGGGCCCGGAAGACAGTAGGAGCCAAGAGTGAGATATGGAATGCTGCCTTCTGGGAGTGACAGGACCCGGCAGGGGACTGCTGTGATCAGGAAAGCAGAGTTTATGGCTATTTACAGAGGTTTGTGCAGGGGTGGGAGGAGGAGTTAGGGAGAAAGGGTCAGCAGCTGTGGGGGGTATCAGAGAAGGCAGTGGGGAGAGGGAAGTGGACCACAGTACATGTATGCAAGTAAGAACTGTCAAAATTGTTAATTAAAGGAACAAAGACTTATGTCAAAACAGCACATGGATCCTCTCTCCACAGGATACTCTGCTTCCCCCTTTTCACTATGGCGACCATGTCTTTAGTCTGAGCCGATGAAAATGTATCTCTTTAGATGAAAATGTAGTATCTCTTTACCATGTCTCTAGTCTGAACCAGAGGAAAATGTATCTCCTTAGACCCCGGCTGGTCAAATGTAACATTGTCACTTGCTTCCAACCTCAAACTAATTGCGAGGTTTCATGGAGATCCTCCCCAGCTTACCACAGGGTCACACTGACCATCCATCCTCAGGGAATCATGGTAAGTGGGATCTGCCCCTCACTTTTCATCCTCTGACCAGCACAGTCTGCAGAGTAGCCAGTTTCTTCTACTGGTGCTGCTAGGCTGACCTGGGGCTGCACAGGCTTCTGCAGCTGTTTGCATCACGAGGGAGAAACATAGCTTGCCAGGCCTGGGTGATGGACAGTTCTGACTTAGGGTCAGGGCTCCACTGGTGGTGTTGAGTTACTGGCAGAGCTGGCCTGTGTGTCTCAGTCTACTCAGGCCACACCTCCTGTGCTCTCCCTGTCCTCATCTTCTCTCCTTTCTCTCCTCCTCATCCTCCTCCTGGCTCACCTTGCTTTATTCTGAATAACAATCTCAGTTTTGTGCACATGAAAATAGTCCTCTTTGCCATCATAAAAACAGCAATCTCTCCGATTTCCGTATTGTTCTCTTTATCAAGTATAGAGTTGTCGTTTTGTTGCTTGTTTCCAGGGTTTTTTTGTTTGTTTGTTTGTTTGTTCATTCCTTTACCGCAAACTTGCTATGTAGTTAAGGATGGCTTTGAGCTCCCGATTCTCCTGCCCAGGAGGGCTGGGGTCATCCTCATGGCTGGCTTTGCTTTGGGTAGTCATCATACTGTCTTCTACGAAGCATAAACTGCTTCCCGGCTTCCTCTCTCTCCTGTAGCCACACGCCCTGTGTCCATGCCTCTGTCTCCATCCCCCTTCATATTCTCCACCCCGTGTCTGTTTATTCTGAGTTCTAAACTTGCTCAGAGCTCTTTTCCACTTAGCAATTTCCCCTTCACTTTGCTGTAATGGGTTGATTCCGTACGATGAGTTTTTTAATTTTAATTATACGCTGTGTGCGTGTGGAATGTACAGTTCTATTTATTTCCTTTCTGTGCAGTTATTTTGGAGCTGTCTGGGTCTCTCTTCACATTTCCAAACATGTGTCCATTCACGCACACCCAGAGCTCTCACCTCCACATCTGATCTTTCCCGTCTGGATTGTCGTGAGCAGACTTCTGCTCATGATTTCCTGGCTTGGTGGCTACCTGTAGTTGTTACCTACTGCTCTACTTCAGGAATCCTGCCTTAGAGAATTGAGTGAGCTGTGAGGTGACAGAAACAGGACCTATGGAGGGAACATGGGTTTGACCCACAGCACAGCCACAGCCTCTTCAGAGCATTGGTACTCAGCAGGTGAGTGAAGGTGAGCTCCTGTCAGTGGGTCTGCTTGAAGGCTGCTTGTGCAGCACCTTGTCAGAAGACAATCACCTCTTCCTCACTGGCCACAGGGATAGCCCTCCCCTTGTAACCTGCAAAGTCACCTCCCGTGTTTATTGCAGTCCCTTTAGTGGGCTCCATTCACCCCCAAATCCACTGGGGTTGAGGTTCCTGCCTGCTGGTTATTTTGTTTTACTTCTTTGGAGGAAACAAAAACAACCTTAAATATGTAAAAATGAAAGATAAGAAAACTACCCCAGACAACAGGGTTCAGAAGAATAGTCATTAACTAACTAGTCAAACACCTTGGACCAAACTTCCCTGAAAAAGCCACACCTGTGTTTAACGAGTCTAAAATGCTGTCTGACTGATCAGAACATCCCACTGTGGAGAACTGAAGTGTTGCAGACCCAGAGTCAAACTATCCCTTAAAGCCACTTGTTGCCCACACTTTGTTGCTTGACCTAACACCCCTTTGACTGACGGGTAAAACACTGGGATGTATTCTTAACAGACTGTAGGCTCCCACCAACCAAAACCCCAGAGCAGCATCAGACAGCAACACCGTATCTACAACCTACAGCAGAACGCTGTGCTGCCTGCCTCATGTTCCCACCAATGTCCTCTGTAAAAGACCTGTCTGTCTTTCATTCTGCAACCACACAAAGTTCACGACAAACACTGCCTCCATATTGGGACATTTTACTTGGGACAACCTGAATCCTCGTTCTTGGGCCAGAGTGACTCGCATTCATCTTAGAATAAACTTTTCTTCCCTTTGAGATGAGTTTGCATCAACATTCTGTAATCATAATTAAAACTCAGTTCGGTTTTCTGCCCACATAACACATCCATGTTGTCCTTACATTAGGCCCTCCATGGAGACAACATGTTTCCATCCTTTCTATGACTGAAAGACTTGATACAGATGAAGGGAAACTTAATGAAGTGGAGGATAATTCTGAGAAAGACAGGATAGGAGGTGGAGCTAAGGACGAAGGAGACAGGAGTGGACTGTGTTTTGAAAGACAGGAATCCAGAGTGTCTATGGAGGAAATCTGTTCCAAGGTTTTATGGGGAATTAAAGGAGATGATTGGGAAAATACAGGCTAATCTCACAGAAGATGGGGTCAGAGTGTTCTGGGAAAGGCACTAGTCAGCTGCAGCAACCAAGGAGATCCCATAGTCTGCCACCAACCTTGCTCTGGTGCCATTCAGCAACCACATCTCTGCCTCTTGCCTCTCAGTGTGCACCAAGTTGGTCTCAGGCCTTTGTGCCTGCGCTGGGGACTTCTCTGTCTCCTCTCTATTCCTAGTGTTCAATCCCTTCCCATCCCCTCCCCTCTCCTTCCCTTCCCCTATTCTCTTCACCCTCCCCCCTCCTGCCCCCAGGTATCTGAACAGGGCTCTCCAGCACAACAGGAACTCCAGCCTCAAAGTTAAATCTCTTCTCAGTCAAGTCACCTGCAGTGAATAATTTCAACCTGCGTGGGCCATTGAGGGTCAGTCACTCACTCATTTCCAGCCAGCAATCAGTGGGAGGAGCCATGCTCATAAGTTAGAAGCATCCTCATGGGGAGGGAGTCTCTGTAGCCTCCAGGGATGTGGGCTGGACAGAAAAGCCACCAGGAAGAACCCTGGCTTACAAGATGCCACCTGACTATGTGAAGTCACGGAACCCTTAATTTAGTTCCAGGACATCTCATTCTCTCTTGGGAGCTCTGTGAGTTGCTTCACCTGGCCACTGTGACAAAAGACATGTCCCCAAAGAGAACAATCACAGTGGCAGTGGATAGATTACAGTGTCTGCCACTGACAAATGCTCCACGACATCCTTTATATTCCTGTCTCAAATCCCAGAAGTCAGGGTTAAGGGGTGGGGTGGGAGTAGCCCTCCTGACCAGAGCCTTTGCACAGTGAGGTTCCCAGGGTGGGAGGGCCCTGGTTAGACTCTAGAATAGGTAAGGAGGGCCCTGGCTCCCACTGGAGACTTCTCACACCTGCTCTACTCCACCCCCACTTTCCCAAGGGTTGGGTACGATTATTTCTCAGGGCTGGTGGGTATGTGTAGGAGCAGATGGCTTCATAGTGTGAGTGGAACAAATATTTTTAAAATAATATTTAACAGAAGGCAAGAAGGAGGCCTCACCATAGTGAAAACCCCACAGTGTCAGGCTGGTTCCTTCACCTCCTGGGAGCTAAGTCCTCCAACCACACACACACACACACACACACACACACACACACACACAGAAGAGTGAGGACTGAGTCCTCTCCCCACACACCCAGGAGAGGGCAGGGCTATGCTCTGTTAAATTCAGAAAAGACCCTGAGGCTATACGTGATGCTGCACCCCAACACTCACTTTTTACCTGGACTCCTCATCAGGAAGATACCCAGAAACCTCAGCCCAGTTCTTGCTCTTCTCTGAATGCCACTCGCCCCACAGAGCTTCTGTGAGGTCCTCCCCACCCCCACCACATACCTCCTGTCCCATCACTGGATCTGTGACTGGAAGGGGGAAATGGCCGAATGCCCCATGATGACAAGGACCGAGCCTCTGTGTGGTTATTCTGCTCGATTTTTTTGGCTTTTAAACAGGAAAGAAAAGGAAGAAAACCGCCCGTGGCATCCACAAGTTCAGAGACTTACATAAGCCAAAGCTCTTTCAATTTATACGGATGCAAATGTGTGCAGACTTCTTGGTGTGGCTGCCCCCAGGGTGCCAAAGAAGTGTCCCTTGGCCATGAGGAGAAAGCCAGCCTGAGACAGACCCGAAAGGGACAGAGCTATTTCCCAATTAAACTTCATCCGTAGCCTGAGGAGATGGCATTTGCCTGGGAACAAATGAGGAGTAAAAGTCCGGTGTGGTGGCTCATGCCTGGAACCCCAGAACCTAGGAGATGGAGACAGGCTGGACAGCCAGTATTTGGTGAGTTCCAGGTTAGTGAGACACTCCATGTCAAAAGGAGGTGAGGGGGTTCCCCGAGCATCACACCAGAGGCCCGTCTCTGAACCCCCACATGCACAGGCATGCACCCAATCCCCCTGTACAAACAAACCCAGCCCCGGAGACAACACGAAGAGCTGTGAATCTGGACCTCCAGGCCTCACAGAAGGCGGCTTCCCAGCACTGTTCACAGGAAGCAGAAGCCGTTTATCATGTGGCTGCCCTTGGGATCTCACCTCTGCCTGTGCCCACTTCAGCCTCCGTTGCTGGCTTTTCTGGCTTTCTACAGAGCCGGTGGGGCAGTGACCGTGAACCAGGAGAGTGGGAACTGTCCTTGGCCACCTAATCTTTTCATTTCACACCAGGAGCAGCAAGGCCCGGAGAGGTCAGTGTTGAGTCCCACGTCTCGTCTCACAGCTCCTTAGCACTCAGGGGTGAGTACTGCAGACCTTGAACTTTCCGGACACTGCTGTCCTGGGGGGGAGGGGCCACAAATGACCGCCATTTACACTTTTGGAGCAGTGGGTTGGGGGTTGAGGTTCAAGGGGCTGGACTTTTGATAGTGTCTCCTACCCTTCCCAGTGTGGGGCTGTGCCTCCAGCTAGAAGCTGGCAGTCAGCTCATCTGCTCATTGAACCATGGGGGAGGGGTTTGATTCCCTTGCCACATGATTGGCAACCTCAGAGGAATTGGCACAACCCTGCTCCCTAGCAACCTAAGGGATGAGAATGGGAACCATGTGGTTGGCAGACTGCCAGGCAGGATACAGCCACACGGTGCTAATGGGGAGTATTGACCATGGAGCACTAGGAAGAAATGGAGCCCTCCACACTCTCGGGATATCTCCCAGCCTTATATGCATGGATATTGAGTTGGGAACCAGGGGTTCCCAGCTCCCTGTGGCATTGTGTAGTTGGAAGACTGAAGCACTAGCCACTGAGTTGTGCCTCAAGGGTTAAACAAACAAACAAAAAACTATTTTTTCATTAGATAAATGCATAGTGAATGAAGTTTCCAGGAAGAAGCCCCGCCTCCCAGTGAGCCTTCTGCAAGACTGAGTAATGGACCAGAACTCCAATGCTCAGAGAGAGATTGAGAGTTGCTGGTTCAGAGCCTAATTAGACATTACCTTGGGCTGTCATTAGCCTTCTTAACAGCCATGCCTTGCTCAGTTGTGTCTGACCCAACGCCCTTGAAGCTGACTGGTGAATCCTTTTGGAATCTATTGAGAGATCCCTGGCCTCCACCAACCCAAAAGCTCAGAATGTCTCCAAGGTGGCCTCTTTCTCCCCGGTCCTCCAGGGAGTTGACATCTCCATAGAGTATAACAAGGTCCCGGACCTCTGCTGTTCTCTTCAGAGCCATCAGAGCCTAAAGCTGGCCCATTGGAACACTCCTATTGTGGACAGAACAAATTAGAAGCTCATTTACTGGGAGTCAGTACCTCAACTCTTTATCAATAAACGCTAACCATGTTAGAGAATGAAACTGCACTGAGACATCAAGGGTTAGCCCGAGTGCCCTCTGGGCTCAGCCACTGAGGAGAAGTTAACAGGAAGCGTGAATGATTTCCGGAGTAGTTATGAACATGTGTCTAGATTCTAAAACCTCTGTATCCCCAGTGAAAGGAGTTCAGCCACCCACGTCCTCAAATGTTGTCACAGCGGCATGGGGAGGGAGGAGACAATGCAGGAAACCCAAGAGCATCCCTAGAATCTGAGGAGGTGGAAAGCAAGAGTCCTCCCTGAAAGCATGGGTTTCCCTTTTCTTCTGGGAACAGCTTCTGTTTGTCCCTTCCAGCTTATGGGTCTTCAGTAATTCTTTAAGCAGTTAATAGGAGGGCATCTAGAGATGGAGACTTAATTAGGGTTTTACTGCTGTGAACAGACACAATGACCAAGGCAAGTCTTATAAAGGATAACATTTAATTGGGGCTGGCTTTCAGGTTCATAGGCTCAGTCCATCTTCATGAAGGCTGGAGCATGGCAGCATCCAGGCAGGCATGGTGCAGGGGGAGCTGAGAGTTCTACATCTTCATCTGAAGGCTGCTAGCAGAATACTGGCTTCCAGGAAACTAGGACAAAGCCCACGCCCACAGTGACACTTGTACTCCAATAGGCTATACCTACTATACAGGGTCATACCCTCTAATAGTGCCACTCCCTGGGCCGAGCATATACAAACCATCACAGATGACAAAGCCAGAACACCAGAAACGAGTTTGGTGGTTTCAACTGGCCCTTTTGCCCTCTGGCCTTTATTACAGAAGGGGGCACTAGAGGCCTCAGAGGACAGCTTGGACATGAACTCCTTTGAAGGAAGTGTGTGTGCCTTGAACCATCTTTTCATACTGTAGAAAGAGAAAATGAACCGTGGGGTCAGAACTCATGACAGCAAAGAACAGCAGCACAGAGCTTTGTCCCCTAAATATTGTCACTATTTTAACTTTCCTGACAGCTCTGTAAGAGCACATGGCTTCCTGTGTCTGGACATAATCTAGTAACCAGAAATTAAAGAAAACATACTTGTTTTTCTGAACTTGGTTTAATTCACTTAACACGACTGTCTCCCATTCCATCCATTTTCCTGCGAACAACATTCCTGTGTATGTATGTGAGTATGTGAGTGAGTGTGTGTGTGTGTGTGTGTGAGAGAGAGAGAGAGAGAGAACCTGTGTGAGTATATGTGAGCATGGGTGTGTGAGTTAGTGTGTTGTGTGTGTGAGTGTGTGAATGTGTGTGTATAATACTGTATGTGAGTATATGTAAGCATGTACGGTGAGTGTGTGTGTATGAGTGCGTGTGTATATTACCTGAGTGTCTTTGAACATGAAGCTATGCACATACATGCATGCATACATACATACATACATGGAAGTAGTAACATACACATATACTGAGGCTACCCAAGTTTATGAAATGAAATAGAACTTCATAAAACTAAATGAATAGACACTGAAATGTAGGACCCAGTGGTAATGTGAGACATTGTAGGAAAGCTGGGTAGAGTATCCCACAGAATAGATCTTTAAAACCCAATATAGGGGCTATAGAGATGGTGTTGCACTTTCGAACACTTTCTACTGTCACAGAGCACACCTGAGAGTTTGGTTTGGTTCCCAGCATCCACATGGTGACTCCCAACCACCTGTAACTACAGTTCCAGCAAATCCAGTGCCCTCTTCTGACCTCTGTGGACTCTTGAGTGTACATGGTGCACAGACATACACTTAGGCGTGTGCACGCACACACACACATTTATAACATGTATAATAAAGCTGGAATGCAGATACACAGTAAAAATACAGAAATATGCTACAGGAATGTCCTCAGATAGAAGAAGGCACAAAGCCAAAGGGCATCACAACATACAGAAAGTAACCGTTCTATCTCTGCACCCTAGAAATGTCCTCCACATGACGGGAACTGTGGCATTTGCTAAGCTGTGGCTTCAGCCTCTTGGCCTCTTTGACAATATTTTCCACACCTGTCTTTTCATTAAGCTTGGATATAATCAAGGGGAGAATTTTCCTTTAAGAATCTGATTGGCAGTTATCAGAACGCTCCTTGGAATCAACTCCAAGATGGGGGACACTGTGAGCATCTGAGGTGGAGGGAAGGGGCGGGGGATTTGGGGGTAGACTCTCAGACGGATACAGCTGTGCACGCGGTACGGGGGATCTTTGCTGATTCAGAAACTCAGGAAGCGACTACAGAAAATACTCGCTGGGGGTGTGGCTCGGTGGGTAGAGTGCATAGCAAACAATAACCCCTGAGCTTGACTGTGCAGCTCCTTAGTTTGCTGTTGTTCTAGCTTGCTTGTTTTTGCAGCTGTTGGCTCTGGGCATGAAGCAAAGAAATCACGCAAAAGAAGGAATAAAAGATAGCCCATCAGAGTGACACGATCTCTGTGTGTACAAAGCCCTAAAGCCTCCCTCCTCAACGTTAGAGCCAGGGAACAAAATCAGGAAGGCTGCAGAGTAAAATAAAACATCAGCACACACACACAAAAAGAGTTGTTTCTTTATACTGCGAACAGAGGAAAATCCAACCTGCGATAACACTGAAAACGGTAAAATACTCAAGGATGTATTTAACCAAGAAGGCGAAAGATCTATACCCTGAAAAATCACATAATATAATCAGAGACTAAACAAGACAGAAATAAATGGAAAGATATCCCGTGTTCAAGAGTGTGAAGAATTGGTTTGGCAAAATGCCTGTAACATGGACAGTGATCTATAAGGTCCATATACATTCAACCAGAGCTCAAACAAGTTTCTTTTTTTTAATTAATTAATTTGTTTACATCCCAAATGCTGCTCTCCCTCAAGTCCCTTCTCCCCTATCCCTCCTCTCCTTCTCCTCTGAGAGGGTGGGACCCCCTTGAGTATCCTTCAACCCAAGCAGATTGGATGCATCTTCTCCCACTGAGGCCAGACAGGGCAGCCATGAAGACTGAGCTAACTGTCTGCCACATTGTTTCAGCCGGTGTTTGTTCTTTGGCTGGAGGCTCAGATCCTGAGAGCTCCCAGGGATCCAGGTTTATTGACTCTTGGTCTTTATGTGGAGTTCCCAACGACTTCTGCACTTTTGATCTTTCCTCTGACTCTTCCACCGGTGTCCCCAACCTCTGTCCAATGTTTGGCTATGGGTATCTGCTGATGCTACCACTGCTGGGTATAGAACTCAGAGGACAGTTATGCTAGGTTCCTGTCTACAAGCATAACAGAATATCATTAGTAATGTCAGGGGTTGGTGTGAAACAAAAAATCCTATGGAGACACCAAGATCCGAGCAACCCATGCAGAAGACAAGAGAAACCCAGCCCAGCCCTGCTCAGACTTTCACAGGACAGCAGCATCCAGTGTCAGCATGAGATCAGACATCTGGACCATAGAACAGAAAACCAAGTAATGCACCTGAACAGACATGGCCACCTCCTGGCCTTTGACACCGGCTGAGAGAGTTCTTGGTATGAAAAACAGAGAGTTTCACACAGGCCTCAGGGGTCTCAGAACTCCAAATGGCCAGACCCTGAAGTCAACAACTGAAAAAAAGAAAGAAAGAAAGAAAGAAAGAAAGAAAGAAAGAAAGAAAGAAAGAAAGAAAGAAAGAAAGGAAGGAAGGAAGAAAGAAAGAGAAAGTACCAAATCCCTCAGAGTAAGACCTGGAGCCCCAGGCGCCCACATGACAACACACGTAGAATGCTGGGCTTTGGCCATGAATCTGTATACCACAAGGGAATGGATTCTTGATCCTCTTCATTTCTAGGCCCTTTCCTCAGTTTTACCCCCGAAATGTTCTGAGAATGTGCAGCTGAGCCCCGAAATAGCTCTTTGGAAGGTGCAAGCTAAGAAGAGCTTAAATAAATTCCCCCCACTCCCCACCCTTCACCCCCATCTTCAAAATGCTTTCCAAGACAAGGACATGCTTGGAAAATATGTTCAAAAGTATAAACTGAAAAATCCAAGTTTGATTTCCCACGGCTCAGGTCTCTCTGCACACTTTTCCTGGCTATGCAGGTGTAGAATTGAATCTATCACAGGCTGCTGGTGTGTAACAAACTATCCCAGCCCTTCTTGGCTTAAGACAATGCACTACTACATAAGGTATGATTGCCAGAAATTATGGGATTCTGGGGAAATTGAGGCTGGAAGCCACAGGTACTTTGTGATTTTCCTGGTGGTAGTGAGGAAGCTACTTCACCAAAGGCCCAACCCAGTCTACCCCTCCTCCCAGTTCCACAGTGGCTCACGCTGCCAAGGAAAGATGCAAATTTTTTGTTTTTATTGCTTCCCTGATCTTGTACAAAATAAGACTGTCTTACCTGTCACCAGCACACAGAGAGACCGCTATCTGTTAAATCTCCCAGTGAAAGAAAACTTTGAAGGGAACAATCCCAGGAAACATTGTTTTGCCTGCCCAGCGGGAGGTGGGTGAGTCAGTACCACCCGCCCTCTTCCTTTCAGGACTACTTCCTTGGCCTCCAAAGCCTCTGCACACTCCCTGCTTGCCCCCATGGGCTCTGGAAGAGCTCATTCACATCTCAGGCCTCGTGCCTTGTTCCTCTCAGTGGCCTTGCTGTGCTGATTCCTGCTGCAGATTACCTAGTCCTCAGCTTTTGTGTAAGGTTCTTCACCAACTGTAAGAGTGTCCCACAAGGGAGCCTAGGCAACGTTTAGAAACAATGTGTCTGTCAGCTGGGGCCAGGACACAATTGCAGAGTGTATAGAGCTGCCTTCCTCCACTGTCATGGCCAAGCAGTGACTCCTTAAGCACATTGTTGGCAGTCTGGGAAAACTGTCCCCAACATGCCTTCTCCAGGGAAACTTAGCATCTCCCTTCTTGGGCTGAGAGAGTAGAGTTGTGCTTTCCCGTCAGGTACATGGTGTATCTAGCATCATACCTCAGTACATGGCTCAGTCAATAACCTCTGAAAGCAGAAACTGATGATAGAATTAACAAAGGCACATGGATGTTTTGGGTATGTGTATGTATTCACTTGAATATTTGAACATGGGTGTTGTGTGTGCCTGTGTACATGTGGAGATCAGAGCTCACCATCCAGGGTCTTCTTCATCAATTGCTCTCTTATTTTATCTATCTATCTATCTATCTATCTATCTATCTATCTATCTATCTATCTATCTATCTATCTATCTTTCCTTCTATCTATCTATCTATCTATCTATCTATCTATCTATCTATCTATCTATTCATTCATTCATTTTACATCCTGATCACCGCCCCCCTTCCCCTGTCCCCTCACCTGAAGTCCCTCTCTATACCCCCCTTCTCCTTTGAGAGAGGATCATTCACTGAGATTGGAGCTTACACACTCAGCTAAACATATGAAACCATACCCAGGTCTTTATATAGGTGCTGGGGATAAACTCTAGTCCTCATGGCAAGCCCTTCACTTCCTCAGCCAGTCTGGAAGCTTCCGAGGGAGCAGGTACAATCATGCAGGTGTAGTATCATGGGATGTTACTAACAGGGTGGTCAGTAGCTACGCAGAAGGAAAGCAGAGCTGGAAGCCTGAACCAATGGAGCCCTGCACATCTCTAGGAGTGTTTCGGGAGATGAGTGTCTCACGGAAGTCATAGAGTGAAAGTTTTCAGATCCCAGAGTGTGAGATAGGTCCAGGGCCAGTGTGGTTCCATGGGCTTGGGGAATATCTATCACTTGTCGTTGAATTACATCTCTAGTTTACTGATGGCAAAGAGGAGGGGCTGCTGCTCCACTGCCCTATGCACACAGTCCTGTTGGGAGCCGAGCCAGAGCAGAGAAGCCCCACCCAGGCTGTTTAGCAGTAACCTCAGCTAAGCTGTAATCTTTTCAAATGGCATTGTTCAGGAAGAGGAACCAGAAGCCAGGATTTGCTGTCTATCCACCATTACAGTGACCTCTGAAGCTTCCCAGGGTGAAGGAGGGAGGAGAGCCTGTGAAGGGCGGTGTTGGAGCCTGAACAAGAGTCCTCCCCAGTTTCTCTGCAGTACCCAAGCTCAAAGCTAGTCCATAATGTATTTCAGAATTAAGTGATCAAATGCTGGGGCCTCACCCACTGGCCAGTACCAGCTGGAACCCGCTAGGCCACGGTGATCCAAGCCTTCTGACACCACAGTGGCTCAGATTAGTTTCTCATTCATACTGTTGCAGAGGCAGCGAGCCAGCACTTTAGTCTCAGGATGCTCCCAGACACTTAGGCGCTTCTGGTCTTCCCGCTCTGGTCTCACTCTCTTGGTACAAGGACATACTCACAAGATGGTGACCCAACCCTACCCATCACTTCAATGTCCCTGTCACAGAAATTTCAACTGGGTGCTTGATTTCTTGACAGAGCAGGAAAAGCCCTTCTTGAGTCTGCATGGGTTGCTTCTTGCTTATTCCTTGGTGGGAAGGGGGGAAGGGAGAAAGGAGAGGTGTGGGGGGGGAAGGGTCTTGCTTCCCTTCTTTTAGCTCATTCCACATTGCACAGAAATCCTAGGGAACTTTTGTGTGTTGTCCTCTTGGTGATATATATGTGTGTGTATATATATATGCACATATGTATATATATGTATATATGTATATATATATATTTGTTTGATCTTTAATGCCTTGCATTAGTTAATGATCCATATTCACAGTTGTTTGAGCCATTTGATGTTACAGAAAGAGACACCACAATTATCTGAATGTGTAATAGAACCAACATACAGAAATGCATATTTTATTGGAGACAGTCGTACTCGCCTTTAATCCCAGCACTCAGAAGGCAGAGGCAGATGCACTGATCTCTGTGAGTTCTGGGTCAGCCTGGTCCACATAATGGGCTCCAAGTAAGCCAAGGCTACATGATAAGACCATGGATGGATGGATAGATAGATAGATAGATAGATAGATAGATAGATAGATAGATAGATGATGGAGGGAGGGAAGAAGGGAGGGGAGAGAGAGAGAGAGAGAGAGAGAGAGAGAGAGAAAGAGAGAGAGAGATCTTTAAAAGGAAAGAAAAAAGAAATGGGAATTGCCTTTTCAAACCTTTGTGGTTCTCTCTAGGAAATTTATGGGAACACCTGTCTTGCCAGCCAATCTTGATTTTCTAGCACACCAGCCAGCTTCCTCGGTTCTCTGCCTCCTTTCCCAGATTTTGCAGTGCTGAGGGACACAGTGCACCATCTGCCTACCTGGCCAGGATGTTTGTTTCTTATACACATGGGCTGGGGGTTTCCTGTTGGGAAAAAGGAGGGCACAGCAGAAAACATGTCTGGTGTCATGCTCTCTCTCCATGCTGAAGTCAGACACATTCACAGAAGCCACACAGGCCAACAGCAGAGAGAAGGAGGGGGAACCTACTGAGCCATGAGGGACTTCCTGGGAGGAGGTGAGGTCCAAGCTGAGACTTAAAAGCCCAGGCCAAAGGGGATTAGGTTGGCATGAAGGCCACTGCTGTCCCTGAGCCTACAAGGTCAGCTTGGAAAGATGAGAACTAACAGAACAATCTACAGACAACTTAAGCTCAGAGTGCAGCAGTCCAGAACTCAGAATTTGCTGCAAGACAAACTGGAAGGAGGAAACGTGGAGAAAGCCCTTCCCACCCCTCACCCTCTGCTGGAATCAGATTTATTTCTCAGAGTCCATACTCTCCCAGGTACCTAGAATACACATAATTGACTCTCACCAAATCCTGAATAAATAAATAAGTGAATGAATGAATGAATGAATGAATGGTTCTGTGACTGAGTGAGTGAATTAATGACTGAGAGTAAGTGACTGAGTGAGTTAATGGGTGGCTGAGTGACTTGGACTCCGCCCACTTTCTCTATCTGCCTCAAGGTGTGTCCCGATGCTTGAGACTTGAGTTCTGCCTCTTGTATCCAGCACAGATAATGTGTATTTGTGAGACTCACTGGATTTGCACACCAACGGCCCCCAAGCAGGATCCATATCCTATTAACACATTGATCCCTGCAGCCTCTCTGCCCCTTAGTCAGTGTCTTGTGCACTCAAAGGCTCTGCGTACTATGACAGAATGAAGGAAGCCACACTCTGCCCAGCTTCCATGACGACTCCTCTACCTCCAGCAGCCCCTCATGTGTAAGAAAGGGGGCCAGGCCGCCCTTCACCCATTCGTCCACCCATCTCTCTGACACAGGCTCCATGGAAGGAGTCACCGGGCGAAAGCTCTGATTAATGACTATCATAGCATGCGGCAGCAGCCTACCCCCGTCTATTTCCAGTTCCCTGCCAAAACACGACAATTTGCTGGAAGCCAATTTGTTTTTAAATAGCCAAACTACAAGTTGCAATTAATGAAAAGGCC
Source organism: Rattus norvegicus (assembly GCF_021556685.1). NCBI lineage: Eukaryota > Metazoa > Chordata > Mammalia > Rodentia > Muridae > Rattus > Rattus norvegicus. The sequence continues at coordinate 166,959,375 of NC_141536.1, forward strand.
ATTTCAGCGGGTGTACACGCACACCCACATATGCAGAGGCAAGCTACACCCGTGATCATGTGTACGCACTGGTATTTTATAAACCTCACTTCAGACCTATGAAAGAAGCTGTTCGATTAAGCACACACTTTGAGCAATCACAGGGGATCTGGCGGAAAGCTCCCAGAGACAGGCAAATCCCATCTATATTGCTCTGCTCCTCAGAGAAGAGGGGTAGGGCTGGGCCAGCACCTACCTGCTGGCTCCTGCTGGTGGAAAATTGGAGGCTGCTTGGGCTTCAGACCATGCTGAGGTAGGTGGATGTCCAGTTGGGGCTCTGGCACACCCTCCTGAAAGCCGAGTATGGGTAACATAGTGATGGGAGGAGTCAAAATTAAGTAAGTCAGGATCCTGGGATGGAAATCACGCCAGATATGTGTGCACCATCCCAAGACCTTCTCTTTCTCTCTACCCCACTCCCTCTCCCTCCCCTTTCCCCCTCCCCCTCTCTGTCTCACACATGCAGATGCAGACACACACACACACACAGAGAGACAGAGACAGAGACAGACAGAGAGACAGAGACAGAGACAGAGAGAGACAGAGACAGAGAAAGTCACACACCTGCCCTAGCACACGCAGCAGTTATCAGGAGCAAATCCAAGTTTGGTGAGGCTTAGTGTTGACAGCACAAATGTCTCACGAAGCCTTCTTTATAAAGGAAAATTAGGTCTGGAAATGAGAACGCTCATTTGGAAGCAGAAAGTAGGTCAGGCTGAGCGATCACAGTCCTGAGAGTCCAGCTCCATCTTCTAAGACCTCCTTGGCCTTTCTTTTCATTACGGATGTGATTCTCAAGGGCAGCCTGGCTTTCCTTCCCAAGTAGAACATCCTGTGATGTCCACCTTGACATGACATGAGTCCAGGCAGGTAACAGACCTGGACAGTTCAGCTCATTAGTGTCCCTATAGATACCAATCCTCTATCCTTCCCTGTCAGAAAGAAGATCCCTGTGGAAGCCATTTTCCTCATCTAACACAGTACAGGTCCCTGCAGGAAGCCTTCCTCTCATCTCTTGTCCCTCCTCCTCTCCCTCCTCCTGTTTATTCTCCTGTCCCTAACTTTGTCCCTCCTTCTATTCCGCCTGCTGTCCCTCCTCCTCTCTCCTCCTGTTCCTCTTTCTCTCTTCTCCTCCCCTTCTCCTGTCCTTCTTTCTCCTCTCACCCAAAAACCCCCCTGTTGAAATTCAAAAGTGACCAGTGAGAAAGAAATATAGGAGACACAAACCAGTTTAAGTGACTCAAGACATTCTGCCCATAACATTCAGAATCCGACAGATTCTACAGGACATGATGTGGGTCTCTCCATGACACATCACCAGGAGCTGAAGGGGACAGGGAAGATGGAGACACAAGAACAGTGCAGCCAGAGGCAGAATAGACAATCCTGAGTCTTGGTTCAAGCAAATTAAATATAGATGTGTCTCTGAAAGCGTCTGGAATCTTGACCGTTTGATAAATATTTGATGCTGTAGGGAAGTGTAGTAGTTACTTTTCTGCTTTTTGTGATAAAATAGTAAGACCAAAAAAAAAAAATAAATCAATGTGAGATAGAGGGGCTTTATTTCAGTTTATGGTCGCAGAGGGATAGAGTCCATGGGGCAGGGGAACCACGGCAACAGACAGGGCACCGAGGTGGCAGAAGCAAGAAACTTGGTCACACTTTCATCTGCAGAAAGGGGAGACAGAGAGGGAGAGAAAGAGAGGGAGGGGGGAGGAGAGGGAAGGGAAGAGAGGGGAGGGGAGAGAGGGGAGGGGAGGGAGAGGGAGAGAGGAGAAAAGAGACAGAGAGAGAGAGAGAGAGAACAGGAAATGGGATAAGGTTATAAAATATCAAAGCCTACCTCCATTGTTCCTTCTGAAAGAGCGCATCCTTAAAGGTCCCATGGCCTCTTCCAGGAGCCTGTGGGAGAGAGTTCTCATTTAAACTCGCCATTTTAAAGCCACTGGCCCCATAGGCTCATGGCATAAAGCAAAATATGTTTACTTCAATATCTGAAGGCTCTTGTCTTTCAACCTCACACAGTCCAATGGTGCCCAAAGTCTCTCCTGAGACTCAATGCCACCCCTTAGCTACAATCCCCTGTAAAGTCAAAAGGAAAACCGTGTGCTTCCAATATATAATGATACAGAACATATGTTATCACCCTAAAATGGAGAAACAGGACATGTTTTTACAGAAATAACAAGAACTGCAGAATAAAGGGATGAAGGTGGGACATTGAAGGGGGAAATGTGGGGAATGAGAGGGAAATGAGAGGAAATAGGGGGAAATGAGGGGGAAACAAGGGGGACTATGGCTTCTGTTGAGGTAATGGGGGGGAAGAATTGTTTCTTGTTCTTCATTTGGAAGAAATCCATAGCAAAACTGAAAATACCAAGAAAGGGGTATAGTGCCTGTGGCTTCCAGAGCAGGCAGGTTGTGGTAGAGAACAGGACCGTGGGACAGGAAGACACGGACACGGGGATGCATCCATTCCTGACAGGGCTGAGGCTTCCAGGGTCCTTCTCGGAATGTCCCGAACGCATCTCCCAAGTGCTAGCTCAGGAGTCAAAAGGAAGACCAGACATGGTGAGCAAGAGTGGGCTCCTGGACAGTGGCCTTCCAGAATATCCAGGTAACAGTTGGTGATGATGCAGCTTTGTTTGGGTACCTCACAGAGTCAGGAAGCCTTTGCATGCTAGCAAAAGGCAAAGGCCAGACCCCAAGGCAGAGCAGGACCCAGGTGAGACATGCGCAACAAGCAGCGACAGAAGCACAAGGGGACAGAGACCTTCCTCTGCTGGGGAAGGTGAGGACAGGGATATGGGCTTAGAGAAGAAGGAAGCATGTTCTGACACAGAGATGGAGAAGGGTGCATGAGGCATGGAGCAGGGGTGTCCGGGACGGGCCATGCATTTCCAGAATGTACTTGTGTTGGGCATTCTTCATTATGGGACCTCTCCTGGAGGATCGAAGCATGACCAGTGAGACCCAGATAATGACAGGCAGAGTAGGGAGGATGCTCGTGAGTCTGAAGGAATACCCTGGGTGCTGAGACCAGCAGAGAGGGCTCACATGCTGGGCATGACAGTTGGTGACTCTCGTGTCTTTGGAAAGCACCAGTTGCTAGCCCAAGCTAAGGGTCCAAGAATGCTGGTCAGCTACTCAGATAAGGGTGTGTCTGGCACTCAAGGCATTCTGTTTCGATGTTTGAATGTGTGAGACTTTTAAGGAAGGTGCAGAGAAGGAGGGTCTGCGTCATCCCCCAGCTTTGTCCCTGGAAACTCTCTCTCTCCTGAAACTGTCAACACTAAACAGATTTATTAGGCTGAAAACATGTATGCGTCCATTAACAACACCCACAGTGCTGTCTGCACTTCTATGATCACCTAAGAGCAATCTTACCTTTCCTTTCGCAAAATGTTTTGCATTATAATATTATTGATAGATGTTGATATTATTTATCTTCCCAGCGTACCACATCAGATGGTACATAAATCTCTCATTCTTGTAGATAACTAGCTTGTCTATTTTCTGAGAACCAGTTTTCTTCTCTCTTTTCTTTTTCTCGATTCGAAGGGTGCCTTGTGAATGCTCCTTTGCCTGTTTGTATGATAACATCTCCAAATCAAATCCAAGAGATTGAACTGTGCACACATTTCAGGGTTATACAATGTTGGAACGTTGCAAGAGACTGTGGTGGTTTAAGATGTGTGGGGTTCCTGGTGGCTGGCATCTTCCCAAAGCATGTGTGGTGGGCTAAACCATGCTCCAGATGCAATATTCTCATCCCCTAATTGCTGGGAGTCTGGGGGGTGTGTGTGTGTGTGTGTGTGTGTGTGTGTGTGTGTGTGTGTGTGGTGTATCTGTGGTGTACTCTGTATGTGTGTATATATGTGGTGTGTGTGATATGTGGTGTGTGGTGTGTGTATGTGTGTATGTATGTGTGGGTATATGTGATGCGTGTGCATGTGGTGTGTGTGGTGTGTGTGGGGTGTATTGTGGTATACTGTGTGTGGTATACTGTGTGTGTATGTGTGTGGTGTATATGTGTGTACATGTGGTGTGTGTGTATGTGTGTATGTATGTGTGTATGTATGTGTGTATATATGTGGTATGTGTGTGTGTGGTGTGTGTGGTGTGTGTGTGGTGTATGTGTGGTGTACTGTGTGTGTATGGTATACTGTGTGTGTGTGTGTGGTGGGTATGTGTGTGTGTACATGTGGTGTGTGTGTGTACATGTGGTGTGTGTGTGTGTGTGCGCGCGCGTGTGTGTGTGTGTGTGTGTGTGTGTGTGTATACATACGTGTAGAGGCCAGAAGTTGAAATCAGGTGTCTTCCTCAATCACTTCTCCATATATTTCAGACAGGGTCTCTTGCTGAACCTACAGAGTCCACATATTGTTTAGACCAGCAGACTAGTGGATTCCAACTGTCCTTGTGTTTTTGCCTCCAGTACCAAGCTACACTCAGCTTTTTAACAGAGGCCGTGGATTCAAATCCAGGTCCCCATTCTCATAAAACAGACACTTTACCAACCGAGCCACCTCCCCAGATTCTCTGGGGACTCTGAATGGAACTTTGAAGCTGGGATTGTATGAAGGATCATGAGTGTGTTGATCAGACCTTATTATCCAGCTGAGTCAGCCCTTGGGTCCCTGTAAGGAAGGAAGGAGACTGGGTGACGGAAGGTTAGGAGAGCCTTGGAGACAGTGGGCCACGTGTGCTAAGGATAGAGGCTTCACCTGGGCCATGCAATGTAAGGAATGTGGATGGAGCTGTTGGAAAGGCAGAGCAAATAGTCTCCCTCAAAACCTCTAGAAAGAGACAGCTCTGAGGCACCACGGCTTTACCCTGGGAGGCTGGTGGCCACCTTCTGAGGCCCAGGACTGCAAATCAAAAAAGCTGCACCATGTCAGGGCTGGGCTGATGGAGGTTTGTAGCTACAACTGGAGGTTTTCCCTCCTGCGACCAGCGTGTCAGGAAAGGCGGGACTAATGTTTTCATATGTGTTTTTCCTCGTTCCTCTGCAAGTCCCACATGCTTGATGCTCTTCCCTTGGACTTTCCCGTTGAAGTCTTTCTAGATCTTTTCTTCTCTACTGTCGTTTATTTTCATATTTCTGACATTCTGGATATCAAATGTTGTCTCTGGAGCCATGAGAAACCCTTACCCCTGATCTGTGGAGCTGGCCTTGACCATCCAAGCATTCTAAATTTTACTGGGTTCACATTTTATTAATCTGTTTTCTCGATGAGTTCTTCACCATCACACCGGAATAAAGATATTATCTTAGTTTTTTTTTTCCTTCAAGCAATCCCTGCTCACATCCAGGCCGCTAGTCCATCTGGAATATATTTTTGCATATGCGTTATGGAAAGACCTAAAATTATCTCTTTCCACATGTCTGGCCAATTGTTAAGCAGCCTTCCCCTCCCACTGGGTGAAATGCTAGTCCATTCAAATAGAAATCTCCCACCGCTATCATGAGTTCCACGGAGATTAGTTCCACACTCGGATTTCTCACAACCATCAGATCCATCTTCCGCCCTTTACGCTGTTAGAGGATGCTTTGAGTCAGCTGTCAAGCTCTGCAGCTTCTGAGGTTTTGTTTTCGGATGGCATTAAATCAACACGTTCATCCTCAGCAGACATCCACCTTCTTAGTGTGATTTCATGGTCTCTCTCCCTTCTTAGCTGGCTCTTCCTCATGCCCGTGTTCTACCCTCTAAGCCTGCGCAGCTCCTAGGACGCAGTGCTTAGAGCAACCCTCCTTCTGAGGGGAAGTGGAGAATCAGTGGAGTTGTGGCTGGGAGGCACTGGCTTGCTTCATTTCGCCCTGTGAGTCTTGTCAACACAGTAAGTCTAGAGCTGGGTCTGAAGATCTGCATGTGCTTCTAAGAAATGACGCCCCCGGCTCTGGGACCACTCTTGACAAGAGCTTCCTTGAGGTTTTGTGGAGCCACTTGTCCAAATATCTTCCACGTGCTGATACACTTCAGCTACCTGTGCTTACTGCAGACTCCACACTCCTTCCAACTCCAGAATCTCATAGTCAGTTAACAACACAATCGCTTCAAACTGCCTTAAAACTTCCCAGACTCCGAAACAAACACCTCCTACCTGCCATCCGACACGGTACGGTCCTTCCACCTTCTCTCCGCTTCAGAGAGTAAAATCTCCTTCCAGTTGTGCTGGCCCAAACCAGAAGTCATCCCATCCTTTCCTTGACTTTGCACAGGTGGAGAAACCATCAAACTGTCTCCAGAGTTGAGCTCCTGCCACCAAGTACACTGTAACCATCTACACTGCGACCTGCTACACTGTGACCTTCTGCACCATGACCTCCTACTTTGTGACCACCTTTACGGAGCCACTTGGATCACACCAGTCACCTCACATTTGTGTCCAGCCCCACCGCTGCTCTCTTTGGATTTCTTGGCACTGAGAAGAGCAGACTGAGCATTTATTGGCTAAACCAGAATCTCTCCTTTGTATCCAAGGTGTCTTCTTACAGCAATGAGGCATTATGAATCACCTTACACACACACACACACACACACACACACACACACACACACATACACACACACACATACACACACATACACACACATACACACACACACACACACACACACACATACACACACACACACGCTTCTCCTGCTTAGAATTTGACACCCCAGAACGTGCATGTGCAACACATGTTTGGAGCCCAGCCATAGCACAGAATGGGGTGCACCTTCTTTTGTGTGACCTTTCCTGAGGAAATCAACAAATATCTATTTACCCCCAAACAGGGAACAATGACAGAAATGTCCACCAAATCCAACCTGATGGGCCTGTAATCCTGCGGCTTTACTTACAATAGCGTGTGTAAGAATATGTAAGGGCTGAGTTTGGAGGGAGAAAGAGGAAAGAGGAGAAGTCCTCGGTTTGGGATAAGCTGCTTCTTATTTTGACCTACAGGATCTATTGCCTATCTTTGCAACTTCTGGGTGTCCAGGATCAGTTGTCTTTCTTCCATAGCCCCAAAAGCTGGCTGCCTGACATTCCCATTCAGTTTTAGGGCCTTGGCTTGGGGGTTCAGGGTCCTTCATTGTGACCTACAGCTCTGAAAAGGGAATCCCAGCATGCCTCACGAAGCCTGTATCCTGGAGCTCTCTGCAAAGTTCTGCAGGCTGATCTGCTGTTTGGAGAGTGGTCTCTCTGCAGTAGGGGTTAGCTACATAACATGGGACAGGGCCTTCCTGGGACCTGGGCTGTTTACTGCCTGAATCTTAAGGAGCCTTCCTTCAGCAGTGTTTGAATTCAGAGGAAATTGCCACCACCTTCTTCCTAGAACAGGCCTTGCTGGCTGCCCGCTAACAACTGCCCTCCCTTCCAGAGATTGCTGAGGTATCGAAAGGACATCCTTTGAGATCCCTTCTATTCCTTGGGTTCCAGCATCCCTTCCTTTCTTTGCTTCTTCAGATGCCCATCACACTGTAAGAACCGTTAACCAAGAAGTGTTTCTCACAGTGAGATCTGACCACTGAAAATTGCTAAATATATTTTGCTGCATTAATCAAGACATCAAGCCTTCTGTCTGTGCACACCTCACTGTGTATTTGGTTTTACTTCTACTTTTTAATGAACAATTTATAGCTTCTTTTTTCAAGAGGCATGTTTATCTTTCACATCATTGCTTTTTATTTACATGCACGATGCATACACAGTAGGTTTTTCATGACATTTCCACGCATTATATGTGGTGTGGCTCTAACATGTGCGTCCCTGTTACCCTCTCCCTCCCTCCTTCCATTCTAGCCAATCCCCTGTGTCCTGCCAGAGTCTCCTCTCTATATTCAGGTTTTTGTTTTTAGATTTTGGTTTTCTGCCCCACTGATTTTTCACCATCTTCTGGGGGTTTGGGTGTTCTGAATAGTATTTCCAAGACAGTATGAGCTAACTGTGTGCTCTGGTGTTAGAGATAGAACTGATTTTTAATGTTCAGAGGCTGCACTGTTACGTTTTGTAAAGGCTAGCTTTCACACTTTGTTGTTGCCAGATGTTCTATGCAGTTAATTTCCTATCTTCTAACCGTTCGTTCTGGGCTTTTTCCCCTCCCTCCCTTCCTTTCTTTATCCCTTCCTCATCTTGCTGCCCTCATCGGAGCAGCCCTAAGAATGTTAAACAATTTAATAATCAGCACCCATGATTTACTTCAGAATTGGATATGGAAAAAGAAACCCACAATCTCCAATTAACCTGTCTCTACATCAGAATTATTGTCAGGGACACTGGAGCCCGAGCCGTGTCCACAAACTGACAGATGTGAAACTGAGTACCTGTGGGTTAAGCTCTTCCCCACATTTGCATCCGGAATGAAGAACTCCAGGCCTGGATTCAAGGCTTAGACTGTGTGTAAGCTTCATCTTCAACAGTAGTGACTTCTTTTTTAACTAATTCATATGATGTATTTGGATGATTCCCCTGCACATATGTCTGTGTATCACCCATATCAGTGTCCACAGAAGACAGAAGCTATTGGATCTCCAGGGACTGGAGTTACCCATGGATGTGAGCCAATATATGGGTGCTGGGAATTGAACCCACGTCCTCTGGAAGAGCAGCTGGTGCTCCTCACCACTGAGCCATCTCTCCAGACTCTGATTTTCTTTCTTTCTTTTTTTTTTTTTAGAAACCCCACCCCGAGACTCTGATTTTCTTTCTTACAATATCAATTATACATTTAATACATTTCTGTACAGAGTACATTGTTTCTGAGGTTTTTATTCTTAGTTTTGTGTGAAACACTTATAAGATTCTCTGTGCTACCAGGCGTTCGAAGTGAAACATATTTACAAACCCCTTCCCAAACTGTGCCTAGGGTCTGGGATGCCCTGAGCTGCAGTTTCCATCAGCATTCCTATACCTGCCTTGAGTTCTTTGGGTTGTACCAATGTTAGGACAAGCATGAATGGAAGTCAAGGTGCCCAGAAGCAAGCAGACTCTCTGATCTCTGAGACCAGCAGTAGGCCTAGTGGAAGGACGCCATGGCTCCTGAAGCTTAGGGCATTCTCTGTTCTCTGGACCCAATTCACTAGAAACAAGAACCAGCCATACTGAAACTGTGCACTGTACTTGGATCCAGAACGTCCTAGATCAGTCTTTCATGAGTCCTTCGAACATCTGAAAAGCTGGGGCAGCCAAGTGCTGTAGCACAGCATGGTGGTTCACATGGCCATACATATATTCATTGAACCCGTGCCTTCCTTCAAGCCATGGGCTGCCTTCTTATTTTGTTTTCAGCGACTCTGCCTCAAATAAGAAGAGTTGAATTATTAATTTTCTGACTTTCCCTATCCAACGCTTCTATACTAGTAGCAGAAAAACAAAGCTAATTCAATATCAAAGCAAATTAGAATTTTTCAAATATCCATAGCAAACAGGAAAAAAAAAATGAAGGAATCCGGATCGCTGCAGTCTGAGTGCTACTGGAACAAATGATGTCGTCTTTTGTGGATCTCACGGGCCTGTTCACAGGGGCGAGATAAAAGATAAATGCCCTCATAAATAGAGAAAGAGCCCCCCAGGCGACAGAGAAGTTTCTGCTTTGATATGCAAGACATCATTCTGTAAGTAAGCTGCTGCAAGCACCTCTTTTCTGGGACTCACAACCTTCGGTTGGCACTTGCCCGAGGAAACTCAGACATTCCCTTTACCTTCTCGAGGTCCAGGAGAGGGGTGGGAACTCACCCTCCACCGAAGTGGAGTACGGAATCTCGGGGGCTGCTGGGGTCCAAGCAGTCATTTTGCCCTCTCTCTTCCGCTCCGGAATCAGTATCACCGGGGTCTCAGAGAGAGGAGAAACAAAATAAGGACACACTGTGACCAGAAGCCAAAAATCACATGGAGCCAAGACAGTCTGTGCTTCTCGGACCTCACTGTCAGCTAGATGCTGAGAAATACCACGTGGATGCTATCCCTTCCTCATAGTCCAGTTGAAATGAACATTGCGTAAATGCACATGAAATGTTCTTGAGTTTAGCAAAGACCGCCAGCAAAGCATTGGAACGGAAGTGGGAAAGCTGGAACATGCGCGCAGAAGGGGTACCACTGGGCCATCTCCCTTTCCCTAGAACTGAGACTGAATCTACGGAGACTCAAACGACCAAAATTCCTGGTTCAGGATGGCGCATGGACCCAGTGACTTAGCATTTGCCTTGATGTGTTCTGGACGCAAGTCAATTGCTGTTTTGGCATCAGCGCAACCATGATTACCCATCGGAGACCCTCACAAGATGGAGGCACCTAGCATGCCTTAGTGGAGGGGAGGAGAGGCTTCCAGAATGCGCAAGGCTGCACTAAGTAGACTGCTTCCTGTTAGACACCCAAAGCCCTGCCCCCTCCCAAAATGGCAGGGGAGACAACTCTCTGTTGGGACAACCACTCATAAATGAACTCAGTGTTTCGCCAAGCCAGGCTTAGATTACATAGAATCATTTATTTCTTCCGTGCAGTGTCAGGGACAGTCCACAGCAGTCACCAAATTCACTTCCAAGGAGCAGTGTGCTCGCTCATGACAGTCTCAAAGGCTGCATGTGCCAAGGCTGTGGTCAACTATAGCACCATTCCTCATACCAAGTGCAAGTCCAGATTTGTCTGGGAATCGGGAATGCAGACAAGGGCACAGAGCTGTAGCCCAAGTAGAAGGATGGAGACACCACAAGGAGCTTCAACAATGCCTGTGTACTGGAACCACTTCTGATAGGACGGGAGGGCTGGGTGAGATGGTTAAACAGGTAGAGGTGCTTGTGGCCAAGCCTGATGACTTGATTTATTCCTTGGAACCCACAGGATGGAAGGAAAATGCTGCTAGTTGTTCTATGACACTCTATGTGCATGTGTGGGCACATAGAGATGCATATACACACACAATTGCACACACACATATACACAAATGCACATACACACAACAAAATACACATGCATATAGATAAACATGTGTACTGATTTTAAATAAAGAGAGTTGGCCAATTGTATTTTCAAGGTGCTGGCTACAGTAGTGATATTTTGTTTGGTTTTTTTTTGTTTGTTTTTTTGTTTCTTTATTTGTTTGTTTGTTTTTCTTTCTCCAGAGCCCTCTGAGAGAACTTAGGTGTGGCCAGATTTGGAATCAGCTGTCAAAAGAAGCAGAGTTAGAAGCTGAGAGACAGTTAATCTTCATACATCCTTCCCTTGCTGGGAAAGGGGATCTGTGAGGGGAAACCAAGAACATGCCGTGAGCCAGCTCTGTGGAGGCTGTTTCCTCAGCATAAACTCACAGATCTCACTTGGGTCCCCATACCTTCCTTATCACTAGGAAGTCTAGGGATGTTTATGAAGATACACACATAATTAATGGGGATAACTCATTAATTTACAAGCCAGGTAATCAATACACAGGTTAATCTACTTGAGCGTCTGAAGAGCCACGGAGATCTCTGTTAGCTTTGCTATCAGTGTTGTTCCACATCGACGGCTTCTCTGCCCTCGTGGCTCTTAAGCTAACAGCCTTGGTCACGGAGAAGGCTGATAGATTAATGCATGCGTCCATCGACTCTTTCATGGACAAAAGGCTTATTCGCAGCTCATAGGATAGGGGCTCCGTCAGCAAGAAAAAAGTATCTATCCCCACTTCTGAATTTCTAATCAACCTAGGTGCGATATGTCCATTTTTTTCTGGGTGAGTCTCATGTGTGTCTAATACAAGATACAAACAATCTTGTGTTTTAAAAAAACAATTAAATACACCAGTCAGAGAATAATAAGGCTTTTTATTGATGTGGTAGCTGTCCAAGAAGGAAAGTAAATAAAGGCGGTCTACTCTCAGGAACTCCTGTGTGTGCCACATGCACACGAAGGGGCTCTGAGAACCACATGATTCAGTCAGACTAGAGCTCCGGTGCCAGCAGAGTATCAAGCCGGGTCAGGTGGGAATGTGGCTCAGTAGGCAGAACACGGCCCCTCTTACTCCAGGACGCTCTCAGGCAGTACTGCCTCTGGATCTACTCTAATGTTAAACATGTTCACTTTCCGAAAGAAGCCTGACACCCTGCAACTCCATGAGAGGAGGGGTCTTAGATGAAGAGTCCTCACAGCCAGTTTAAGCAGACTTGGACTTGTTAGAGACTTACAGGTCTGGTCTAGAATTCCTGGGAAGGCTATGGACTCCAATGTGGAAGCCACAAGGCAGGGCACTGTCAGCTGAGAATTCCTCAATCACACAAGCAGCCGGACTCAGCAGCCCACAGTCCTAGGACACCAGAGGCTGAGTGTTGCCTCGGCCCCAAGTTACTAGGCATAACTCACCCCATTTCTGCTGGCCTCTCCCGCACCATCTTCCTCTCTTCCCCTTTTCTTCCCTCAGGGTTTGGGGATGATCTCCAATCCTTACCTGAATCCCAGGGCTCACACCAGGCTGCTGTGGCAACGGCTACATGATGGGTTTTACCTTCCCAGCTGCCCTGCTAGGAAGCAGGTTTGAACGAGTTGCAGTGGACTTGAATGGGTCAACAGCCAATGTCTGCCTCAGCCAGTAACTGAACATGCAGGAATGTTTAGCTGTGCACTTGGAACAAGACTACCTTGAGAATCACATTTCGCGGGGGGTCAGCATCACCTGCTCAGCACACTGAGCAGGCATCAGAGCCCCTCATCCAGTGTCTGGGGTCTGGAAAAGGATGTATCTAGAGATAAGTCTTGATGGGGTGACTTTGCTCTGCCTTGTATCCTACATCCCCTCCCAACTCCCCCGCCAGCCATCTTTTACCCCAGAAACACATCTGCCTCCTACCCTCACACCTGAGCTCTGTGCAGACGGTTTCTTCTAGACTTGTGTGACAGACTCAGAAATGTCTTCTTCATCGTCGGAGAACAGCTCTGCATAGAGACGTTTCCATTTATTAGCTCTCTAGGAGAGAATGCGTGCAGACACAAGGGGGAGCTGGCCACAGTCACCTGGACATGAGGGAGACAGTGAAGTTGAAAGCTTCCAGAATCTTCTTCTAACTCTTGTCTAGGCTCAGTTTTCGTTCCACTGCAAAGTATCCCATTGTAACATTGTTTCAAAAACACCGGTGCTGGTAGAAGTTTAATGGGAAATTACTCCATGGTTCAAGCCGCCCAGCCCTTCTGTGACCTGTGCTTTGCGTTGTTTGGCTGATTCTCTTGCATGCCATCAGCTCATGGGGTGGGTGGAGGGTCAGTCCCTTACATTAGCAGACAATATAAACACTGTCCTGTTGGCTTCTGGGTCCTCAGTCTCAGACATGAATGAACCCCATCGTCAGAGATCAAGAGAGACTATTGCTCCTGGCTATACCCTCCCCATCCTCTGAGGTAGGGAGCTCTGCTTCTTCCTGACCTCTCTTGGTTCCTTCCTGCCATGACACTTGAGATGTTCTCAGAGAATCTGTTGTTTCCTCCCACAGTGCAGAGGGCATCCTGGATCCTAGGGTCCACTTGGGACCTACAGCTTCAGCTATGTCCAAGCCTAGGTCTCAGCCACTCGAGTAAGAAGGTGGCCATCCCAACAATGTCCTATGCTTACCACCTGACGGGTGACAGGTTTCCACAAACATGTCTCTGTCCTAATCCTCAGTCGAGCAAAGGAGCCAAGTTCTTCCAGCCTTGGAAGCCCCCCATCTCTCCTTCTCTTTTCCGCACCTCCTTCTGTTCTCCCCCATCCCAGTTCAATTTCCTATAAGCAGTACACCCATGGAGTCACTAATATGTACCCTGCTTGGCTGGAGTCTCTTTGTTGCTTCATTCATCAACCGTGTATGGGAGGTGATTTTTCTCATGCCAGGTGCTAAGGACAGGTGGGATTGTAGTAAGGAAAAAAGACGCTGCATTGTGCACTGTTATTTTTGCATCAATGTGGGCAAAATTTCCTGACAGGAATTGTGAGTCTACAGGGGAAATTTCAGATCCAAACCATAATACTCGCCCATGGTCCCCCAAAGGCTCATGACAGTCTTATATTGCAAACTGCATTTGTTCCAACTTAAAGGGTCCCCCCGGTCTTCACCATTCCAACACTGTTCAAACTGTCCAAAGTTCAAAGTCTCTTCTGAGACTCCAGGCAAACTCTGAGCTGTGATCCCAGCAAGATAAAAATGAGAATTACATAACTTCCAATATATAATGGCACAGAGTAAGCATCCCGCACCCAAAGGGAGGAGTGTGGAGTGTAGAAAGGCTTGGTTCAAAGAAAGACCAAAGCCCAACAGGGAAGCCATTAAATCCAGATTCATGGCAAGTGGTGTTATGATGTGAGCTCCAGTGGGCTCAGACAGCCCAACCCACTGACTTTCCCTCAGACAGCATGCCTGTCCTTCTGTGTGGGCCGGCTCTATTTGGAGACTAGGGGTTTCCTTGGCCAACATCCCACGTTCTATCAGTTCTAGAATCTGTTGCTATCTCTGCTACAACTTCAACTTCAGCTTGCCAGCTTCAATCACAGCCAGCTAGAAGACTCCCTTCAGGGTGTCTGAGAGGTTACCAGGGAGTCTGAGACGTCTTGCATTGCCTGACCTCACTGCTTTCTTTAAAATTGTGTTACATGTCTCTGCAGCCTTACACCACTTTATGCTGCCCATCTGAAAGGCCAAGCCTGTGTGGACCCTTCAAGGTCCTGCTACCATCCTGAGTAGGAGTCAGGTCCCATTGGACCACAGCTAAGCAGGTTTGCATACATGGCTGAACCTTTGAGAATGTTTCTTGAGGCAACCCTATTCACGTAGCACATGCCTGCAGCTCTTACTGTTTAAGAGAGAGTTTTCAAACAGGTTTTCAGGTTTGTTTGTTTGTTTGTTTGTTTGTTTTACCTTGGAGCCTTCCATGGGTCAACTCTCAGCCCAGACACATTTCCTATTGTCATAGCACAAAGTACCCTTTCTCTTTAAAGGCAAAAATCTGTCAAATAATCACAGCCATCTTTTTGTAACTTTAACTGTGTCTATACTTAGTTTTAGACAAGTTGCACATTTTCCAAGTATCTCTACCTCGTATTCCCCACTTTCAACCAGAGTCCCCACAGCTAAATGAATTCTGCTCTCTCTTCCCCATTAGATGCATTAGTCTATTACTGTTGGATTCAGTCATGCTCGAAGTTGCAGGACATGGATAGATAGAACACAGGCAGATTTTTTTTTTTTTTTACTGCCAGAATGTAACAGTCTTCATTGGCTATATGCCTCCATCAGCATTATTCTTGCCTTCCAAACTCATACCAGAATCAGCCATCAGGAGGCACTCCAGCACTCCAGGGCTTCTCCAGCTTGTATTCAGTGCCTATGAATTCTATCTATGTCAGCTCCGAAGGCTTAGTCACAGAAACAGATCCATTTCTTTGGTACTAACTTTCATCAATAACTTTTCACCATGTGGCCATATATCTGACAGAAGCAACTTTACAGGGGAGAGATGCAATCTGGCTCATGGCTTCAGAGTATTCAGTTCATTGTTGTAGGAGGAATGGCAAGAAAGTTCTGCCAGGGCAGGGGAGAGCCAGGCAGGGCCTCTTCACAGGGTGGCAGACCAGGAAGCAGCAAGTACAACCAGTGCCAAGGGCCATGAATATTAGTATTCATCACCGTCTGCTTCCTGACTATGTGTGCAATGTGACCAGCTGCCTCATACTCCTATAGCCATGGCTTCCCCACCTGTGATGGACTATACCCTGGAGCTGTGAGCCACAAACCCTTTTATACCCAGCTGTGATAAACTGTACATTCCTGGTACTGAGCCACAAACCCTTCTATCCCCAGCTGTGATAGACTGGAACTGTGAACACATATGCACATGCATGCACTCAAGAGTGCCTATGAACACACGCATACATGTACATAAAGGTGCTATGAACACACACACACACACACACACACACACACACACACATCAATTCATGTGAGCATACCTGTCAGCACACACATGCATGCACATGAGCTTACCTGTGATCATACAAAACACGATTATGTGTACTTTGAAGTAGTAATAGTCTCTCTAGACAGATCCCCACAGCTAACACCCACTACCCTAGTCAGTAGCATCCTGCTCCCCTGTTGTACAGAGCTGCCCTATTCTCCCACCTTCTAAAAGCCAGCCTCATATCAAGAGCCTTTGCCATGTAGTCAGAATGCAGCGAGTGCTGCTGTGTTTTGTTTTATTTTATTATATTTAGCTTCGAGGACTACTTCCTACTTATAGATGGGAAATCCATTTGCCTTCCCATTTACCATAATGATAAAAGTTTTATTACTGAATAAATTGATTTGTGTTTAAAAATCATGTTTTTTTCAGGAATGCATTACATAAACGACTGAATTAGTGGGATAGAGACATGGAGACTCGTTAGTGGATGGTATGTAATTGAATTTAAGAAAGCATGGGAGCTATGTTATCGGCAGCAGGCGCTCCACGCCCTACTCTTTCTAAATTGAACAAGTACTAGGAATCTTCCATGCCCCGGATGCATATGCTAATTGACTCTACTTGTTCATCTCTGCAGAGCTCCATTGGTCCCACTTCATTGCACAGTCAGGTCTACCCTAGACTTTAACAATTCACAAAGAGGGTCATTGATCCACGAATATTTATGAGCCCTGTAGGTCCCAGGTAGTCGAAGACAGAAACAAGTACAAAGTTCAGGACTCTGCCTGTTTGGAGTCTGTGTCTCATGGGTGAGACGGCGCAGGGAGCAGGTTCAGCGCTACCTCATGTGGTAGCAATAAGGTGCCACCTAAGAAAGGGGAGGTGGTGAGGAGCTCCAGGGAGGACAGGCTGCTCAGAGGATCAGAGGTGCTCCACCTGGGGAGGGACAGTGAGCAGAAGCCAGAACAATGGGAAGTAAGTTACATAAAGAGATGGGTAGAAAGAAGCAAAAGGTGGAAGTGGGGGTCAGATAAGCACCCGCTGTGGCAACACTCGGGGAAAGGCACACAGCGAGCGTGAGAATGGCTCAGGGACTGAGGGAAGAGGGGAATGCAATCAACTGTGCAGGCAAGGAGGGGCTGCAGAGGCCCAGACCAGAACCATAGACAGGCTGACCTGTCCCGAGCTTGGAAAACAAAGATGACATTTAAAAAGCTATTTGCAAAATGCCTCAGACATGAACGCCGTTTCCCAAGCACAACTCCCTGTCCTGAGTTGATTGCATCTGCCCAGGAGATAGGGTCCACCCTGACCCTGGTGTCTGAATGCCACCCTTTCAAAATATGCTCTTTGCGGGTGTCATCAAACCAGACGACATCATGCCATATCGGGACTCGAACACAATGTCCTCATAAAAACCCTGGTATCCTTACAAAACCACAGGGGCGGGGGTGGGGCTCACTTGGGTAAAGCACTTGTCACACATTGGAAGGGTCAGAGATTAGATCCCCAGAACACATCTAAGATGTTGGTCATGTGACAGAGCACTTATAATCCCAGCACTGGGCATGTGAGACAGGAAACATGGGAACATCAGAGCCTTGGAACCCATTGGTTGGTGGGACAACCTTACCACATAGATAGGTTTCTATGAGAGGGAGTCCTAGTCTCAGAAAAGAAAGGCAGAGAGAGACAGAGGAAAGGCCCAGTGTCTGCCTCCATCCTCCGCATGCACACACCCATACTAACAAGTACACACAACACATGTACACACACACACACACACACACACACACAAAGAGAAACACACACACTACAAATGATACATACATATATACACATATATATACAAATAACAAGTATATACACAGCACATGTACACACACAAACACATACTATAAATAATACAAATATACCTATATACATACATACATGCACACACTAACAAGTACATACATACATGTGTACATACATGTGTACACACACAAACATACACAATAAATAACATATACACATACTATAAATAATACACACATACATGCACACACTAAAAAGTACATATACATGCTATAAATAATACATACATATACACACACAATAGCAAGTATATACACAGCACATATATACAATACTATAAATACATACATGCATACATACACACAAAACAAGGAAATAGCATGTGTATACACACACTATAAATCATACATACATACACACTAACAAGTACATACACAGCATGTGAACACATACACAAACACACACTGTAAATAATACATACATACATACACACACGTTCATACACACACACATACACACACACACACACACACACACACACACACACACACACACACACACACACACACGAAGTCACAGAGACTTGGAAAGGACCTCACATGCCAGAGAGGTTTTCTGGAATGTTTTGGGCAGTGTAAGATATGAACAGCATTCGTGACCTCCTTTCAGGTGGCCACAGCACTTGTCCCCTCTTGTGATAAACTCAGTGATCCAAGACACCCTCCCCCAGTGCCCTTTGGGAAAAGGTCAGGAGGTAACATTACTACATGTGAGAACTAGTGATTTTTTTTAACACAGTTGTTTTTAACAAAACAAGGAAACACAAGGTCATGGCTATCTATGGGAATATGTAGCTAGATCTGAAGCCACTTGGAAGTCTCAAAGTTCAATAATGTCAGGAAGAGAGGGAGGCTCGAGGGGCTGGTAATGGGAACTCCCCTCTTTCACTTTTGCAGCATGACAGAGGTGCTTCGTGGGAGTGTTCACAAGCATCGACTGTGTCTTCACACAAGTTTACAAAGATACCATGCTTGTGGCCAAGGTTTTTCACTACCTGACTGTGCTACCAATGGCAGGTAAAGGTCACGGCGGCAAGGACACAGGTTTTTAAACGTGTATGAGAGTCTGGTGGTGAAGAGTGGAGAAGCAGGAAGGATGAGAAGTCCGTATACCACACAGCAAGGATGGGAAGGACTTTGAAAGAAATTTCATTGTGATTCCAAACGTGATTCCCTGGGTTCTAGAGTAAAAGATCCCTCACATTAACAAAAGAAGCAAACTGAGGGCAAATGAAACAATGTAACAGCTCCTCGTCACCGCTTGTCTAATGGGGAAGGTCTAGATTCTAGACCAGGAGGTTAAGACCAGGCTCTGCCTCCAGCTCTCTTGGCCTTGGGAAGCCTATCTTATCTGCTGAGTGCCCCTTAAATGAGAGGCTTGGTATTCAAGGTCCCTGGGGTAGATGCTCGAGCCCCAGTTTTCAGCTCCTCTGAATCCATGGCAACCAGTTCTCCAGCCAGGCCTACGGCCTTGCTTGGTAAATAAAGGGGCCTGACAGTGTCTCTTGGGATAGTGAGATGGGGCATTGATGGGAGCTTGAAAATAGGATATTCACATAAGTCAGGAGAATTCCTCTGCTTGTCTTCTCTGCTGTGCTTGCCTACCACTCACCCACCCACGGGCTCTAGGAGCTGCAATCTCTGAAGCTGAGACAGTTTGGTGGGCCCAGACCAGGTTCGGCCTCTCCTTTTCCAGCTTCCTACCCCTTGAACTTTAACATCCCAGAAGATCATTGTCTCCTGCTGGGCAGAGGCTGAGTTCTGTATTCTATTCCCTGGTGGTTCTCTGTCAACAGGTACTGAGCAACCCCGGGACACGGCAGGTTCGCAGAAAGGCTCCATTTCCCACTGCCTTTTCTGAGAGCCTCTTCTCCACCGCTTCCGTTGCGGAAGACCTAAAACTCTCGCTCACAAAATCATCGCGGAGACCAGGAGGAACTGCGAATGAGGGCCATCGAACTGTGAAGAGGCTGGTGATTTTCTTGTTCACGAGAATGTAACAACACAAACATGCTCCCAATTAATTTTACAAGTTGAGGACAACCCTGAGGCCAGCTTAGGGTAATGACCGAGCAAGACAAAGGAATTTAGCTAAATCTCACCTACAAGCAGAGGTGTAAAATGCCCTCATAAAATATCTATCAGCTTCGCTAAGCACTAGCTCATGTTAGAAACAGGACAGCCAGCAGGTTCAGTTACATGATGTCTCTACAACACATGTTGGAGATTCACACCTGTGTGAGCCATGGCAGCAGTAGCATGCGGGGGTGTGGGGTTGTGGGGGAGCTGAGCTGACCCCGAGAAATGCCAACCAGAAAGACTTGACAAAATCAAATAATTCCTGCTTAGGAGGGTGTTGGTAGAAGTGAGCATCTAAGGCACTCATGAAGCCACACCCCCATCCTGTGGAAGTCGGGAGAACCCATGCCACAACCTCATGACATCAACCCCCTTCGAAGCGAAGTTATTTAAAGCGTTATATAGGGGGAAAAAAGTCGCATGTCAGTGCTGTAAATATAAAGCTTCCTCAGCTCCCTGTTTAGAGATTGCTAAGAAAGGTTTTAGAAGGTGCTGTGATGATTTGCATGTGAACTGTCCCATAGGCTACTGTGCTTGAATACTGAGGGGTCCCCCCCATCCCTCCTGTGACTGACACTGGAAGGCTTGTGAAGTCTTTAACTGGAGGAACATTGCTGGGAGAAACGGGTTGCTGTTGGGTGTGTCTCAAGGTTTTCAGCTCACTTCCTGTCTGGTCTTACTTCTGAGTCCACTGAACACGAGCCAACATCAACCCTCCCCGGCTTTATCTCTCACCGTCATCACAGGGAGCCTGAGGGAAGTATGAATTTGTGTACAGGTGTGTGTGTGTATGTGTGTGTGTGTGTGTGTGTGTGTGTGGTATGTGTGTGTGTGTGTGGTGTGTGGTATGTGTGTGTGTATGTGTGTGTGGTGGGTGTCTGTGTGTGTATGTGGTGTGTGTGTGCATATGTGTGTATGTATGTGTACATAGGTATATGTGTGTATGTGTGTATATGTGTGTGTGGTGTGTGTGTGTGTGGTGTGTATGTGTGTGGTGTGTGTGTGTATGTGTGTGGTGTGTGTGTGTATGTGGTATGTGTGTGCATATGTGTGTATGTATGTGTGTGTATATATGTATGTGTTTGTGTGTGTGTATATATATATGTGTGTGTATATATATGTGTGTGTGTGTGGTATGTATGTGTGTGGTATGTGTGTGTGTGTATGTGTGTGTGGTGGGTGTGGGTGTGTATGTGGTGTGTGTGCATATGTGTGTATGTATGTGTGTGTATATATGTATGTGTTTGTGTGTGTATGTGTGTGTGTGTGTGTGTGTGTGTTTGTGTGTGTGCGCGCACGCACTCATGCGCAGGGTTCTTGATGGTAACCCCAGTCTCAAGTGTGGAAGGCAAATGGAAGGTGATTTCCATCAAGGAAAACCTGCCTGGTCATCACTGTCTACTGGATGGCACAGGCCTTTGCAGCCCTGGCCACTGGTTCTATCACAGTCGAGACCCTGTGAGAGGCTATGATTCCCCTGGGGCACCAACAGATTCGCCCCACCCCAGCTGGTGCTCGTGATCCACTGAAGCACATTCTCTGGCTGCGTGGGTTCCGGGAATGGGTTCTGGGCTACCTTGTAGGAGAGTCATTGTTTGTTCCAGGACATAGCTCGAGACTGCAATGCTCCCATTGTACTTGATTCATGCAGGGGACTTTTCCCAGCAGCAGGAGGCAGAGAGTAGGATGAGTTAGCCCCTCAGAGTCATCCCAGGAACCATAGCCATGCCAGGAACGGGGCTGGCCCAGAGTAGACCATCTCTTTTGATGCTAAACCTGTGGCTTGAGCAGCCAGGTTGCGGGCCTCCCATTTGCAGGACATGGACCTACAGAAAAGGGCTCCAAGAGAAAAGTAGGGGAGAAAAGGGAGCCCAGTGCTCCTGGGAGAGCCTGAGTGGGTGGGTGGAACCTCAGAGGCCAGTGCTGTGGCAGAAAGCCAAGATCACCTGTGTGGAGGTGACAGCCAGAGGGAGGGGGTGGGAAAGGGATACAGAGACAGAAGGAGGGCAGGGAGACAGAGAGAGAGAGAGAGAGAGACATAAAGACACACAGAGAGATGTAGAGACAGACAGAGACAGAGAGACACTTCCATAAAAGACAAAGTGAGAAGTCTTATTCTACAGCCTCTGAAATCCTAAAATCCCAGCATCAATAAAAACAAGCAGCTAAGGATAGCTGCCCACAGGGAGAACTTATCAAATGCCCGTCACACGCTGAGCCCACCCAGTGTAATACCTACAGAGAAGAGGGGTCGGTTAATAACTGTACATTACTAGGGGTTGGGGATTTAGCTCAGTGGTAAAGCGCTTGCCTAGCAAGCACAAGGCCCTGAGTTCGGTCCCCAGCTCCGAAAAAAAAGAAAAAAAAAAAAAGAAAAACAATAACTGTACATTACTGAGGTTAGGGTGTTAGATGTCTTTCCCCAGACCTCCTCATGGCAATGTGCACATCCAAACTTAAGCCAAGCAGTGCAGCCCCACCCTCCTGAGCTGCACTGCAAGAAAGAGGCTCCAGAGGCTTCTGTAACGGAGCAAAGAGAAGTTATGTGGGACCTTTTGGGAGTGGAGAATTTGCTTGGAAAAAAATCACAGGTGGCTATTAATTCTATTTATTGATGGGACACCTGGATATGGAGTCGGAAGAACGTGGGGTGTGGGGCCCTGCCATCTATCTGGACACCGACTCCTGACAAGCACCTGCACCGTCTAAGGATGCTCATGTCTCAGTGCTCTGTGAGGCAGGTCTGCACCGCCTTCACTCCTCACCTGGATCTGAGAAGATCCCAGCGCTGAGAACTTCCCTTAGCCACCAGGACCCTGCAGCAGCCATGGGGGTCGTTAATGCTGCTGACCACTCGCTCTCGGCCTTCTCTGTTGACAATGAGTTAAGCATTCAGAGTTTTACAGGCAGTTTTGGAAAGTGGAGAAGAAGAAGTTTTAAATCCAACTTAAAAGGAGTAAAAATAATACGTTTAAAAGTTAACGAGAAAACCACGGTTCTTGAGAGGGGTACGGAGTGCCTGCAAGCCAGACCATGCCAGGTCACGGCTGCCTGGTGTTTTCCAGGGGCTTGGATCTCTAAGATGAGGATCTGATCATCTCGCTGTTCATCCTGGAAGATCAGACTCCTGACTTTGCTAAGGCGCCTCTGACAGGACTCTTCAGGCTGCCGCGCTGTTATTTCCGGAAGGGTTGCCAAACACCCTGCTAGGATCTGAATTAATTTGGTAATAATGAGATCACACCGAAACCTCTATGTGATGTTTCAGATAACAGAGCCCAGGGCCTAAGGTAACATGGCAGGTTTGAGCTGGGTATCTCCATACACCTAGAGACCGTGGTCTCCACGCATCTCAAAGGCTCGCTGTCCGCCCGGCTCCATCTTGGGCTCATTTTCCTCTCAGTGGGACACTGGCCTTGACTTTGATTCTAAAGCAAGCCGTAAAACTGAGATCTTTTCTCTCTGTTTCTCCTGCCTTTTCTTCCCTTCCTTTCCTTTGCTAGGGAAACTGCTTAAATCATTTTTATTGAAACCCTCTTCCCAAGAGGTCTCATTTACTACTAAGAAAATTTATCTTGGTTTCAGAGCTGAAGGAAATGTCAACACGGGCGAGATTTTAATGATCACCTGGTTGTGCTTAACATTCACCAGAAGAGAGGGAAAAAAAGAGGGAGAGGTTCCTGTCTGGGTCACTCACAGTAATTGAAAATATATGGCTTTTAAATTATGCATGTGCTGCTGCTGCTGCTGCTGCTGCTGCTGCTGCTGCTGCTGCAAAAGCAGCAGCTTCTTTGCAAAGAACCCTGGAGCATTTGGTTTTCTAGACCTTCCCAGGCATGTGTAGGCTGTCTGTCATGCCCTGCCGGTGGGGCGGGCTCCTGCATCCACGGTCACATCCTCCCTGTACTGGAGGGTCTAGAGCCCATTCTACTCAAACAAGATACACAGTCAGCCCACCCTCAGCTCTCTTTCTAGAACCAGGAGTCAGGAGGTGAGAACCCCCACACCTCTGATAGGAGCACAGAGGGTGTGTGGCATGGTGGCTGAGGGCATTTGCTGCTTTCCTCGAGGGCCTGGGTTCAGCTCCCTGCACCCACACAAGGCAGTTCATATCTGCTGGTAGATCTAGCGCCATGGGCCTCTCCTGACCTCCATGGACACGCAGGCGATACATGAACACACAAGTAGTATTAAGAAAATTTAAAGATTCATGTACCAGTCCTTAGCTTCCTGTTGCTACATGCCGAGCCTGTGATTTTAAGGCTTACATATAAAATGGTCACAAGTGCTAAATCCCTGGACTGCAGTGACTGCCATGTCCTGACTTAGGAGAGACATAGTACTTGCTCCTGGTGTGTGTGTGTGTGTGTGTGTGTGTGTGTGTGTGTGTGTTTGTGTTGGGGGGGTACTTACTAACAGTTCCCATGTTCCTTCAACACTTTCTGACGTTTCCCATATGCAGAACCCGTGTCCCACATTGTCTGAATCCTTCCTAAAACTGGGAGTCTGGAAAAGACTAACACAGCATCTGTTCTCAGGAAGACAGAGAGGTGGAACAGGATGGCTCACTTTTTACCATAGCTGCTGGGGCTGGAGAGATGCTGCAGTCTACAGGTACTCAGGCAGGTTATGAGAGTCAGCATTCCTCCTCACGCACACCTTCCTTGTCACCCCTGTCTTATTCGTGGTGCTCAGGGGCTCAGAAGCCTGGTCACATGCTCCAGAGCTGCATACGTAGCCTGGAGTGTGGGCCAGGTTTTCACTGAGACACTGTTGCCTTCCATGTACAGAAGGCGCTCAGGGCATAGGCCAGAAGCCTGGAGCATGCAAACACCTCCTCTCAAGCATCCCTCCCTCAGAAACCTGATCGCATTCACAGTGTGAGTAAGCAAAGGGTCTCAGGTCCCTCACTGCATCAGTCTGGCGGAACTGATGCAGCGGAAAGCCTCCTGGGCTTTCCGTGGTACCCTCTTCTCTTCTCCCTAAGACACCCAGAGATGTGAAGTGCCTCCTGTCAGTCAAGCTCTTACAACTTCATGACTCCTTCCAGAATGCAGTGCAGATCTGAAACACATGGAGCCTTAAAGAAGTGTATTCAGGCAACATGAATCATGGGAGAGAGGGGGAAGTTAGCCCCAAATGCAGCTGATAAAAATGCTTTCAGATGTTTGTAATTTGATCCTTTTTTCAGTAGTCAGGGTCAATAGCAACCGAGGCTGGGAACTCGGAAGTCATGCGTGTCCCTCTATGACCTGTTCACAACCATGGCAGCATGGAAGGGGATTTGTTCCCCTTCGTAGATCCCATGTTCTCTCAGCCAAGGAGGCTGATAAGCTTTAATATAGGGCTAGATGTGTCCAGACGCTTCTACCTCCAGAATCAGGGGAGCTGAGTGCAGGCTCCTGCTTACTTGCCTTCCTCTGCCCTTTCCTTCCCTTTCAGTGTCTTCTTCCCTTCATGAGTGTGTGTGTATGTGTGCATGTGCATATGAGTGTGTGTGTATGTATGTGTGAGTATATGTGCATGTGCGTGTATGTGTCTGTGTGTGCTTGCATGTGTGTGAGTACATTCGAACACATGCATGTATATATGCATATGTGTGTGCGTATGCATGCGTGTATGTGCATGTGCTTGTGTGTGCTGTGTGTATGTGAGTGCATTGTGTATGTGTGTGCATGCATGCGTACATGTGTGCCTGTGTTTATGTATGTGTGAGTATGTGTGCATGTCTGTGCGTATTTGCACGTGTGAGAGTGCATGCGAATGTATGCATGTATATATGGATGTGTATGTGTGTGTGTGTGTGTGTGTGTGTGTGTGTGTGTGTGTGTGCACGTATATCATGAAAAAGATGGCTTAGTCACTGGCAAAGTATCCCTAGTCCAAGGAGAATTACTGTCTCACCATATAAACTAGACAGCACTTGGGTCTCAAGTCATACAGTGGTGGAATCCTCTGGCCTCTGAATGCATGCAAATATCTGCATAGACAGCATATGCACATGTTCTCTCTCTCTCTCTCTCTCTCTCTCTCTCTCTCTCTCTCTCTCTCTCCCTCTCCCTCTATCCCCTCCTCTCTCTCCATCTCTCTCTCTCACCCTGGCAATGCATCCCTCGCACACAGAGCAGCAGGCCATGCATACATCCCACGTGGGCGTAGCAGCTGGGATCTGGGAACCTTAGCCCACGTCACAGAGCCTCCCAGGTCCCAGAGCCTCCCAGCATGTGCCTCTACCAGGCAGCCAGCCAACTGCCCTAACACCCTGGAAACTGAACGCCACACATTTCCAGCCCCTGCCGATGCCCCTCCTTGGCATTCAATTTGCAGTAGGATGAGCAGAAGGTGACATCACCCCCAATGAGGTAGGTTTTGAATTGGTATGGCGTCCGTCCTGCTGCTTGCCAAGGAGAGATGAAGTAAAAGGACCCATCCCTATTCCCCGAGGGGACTCTCAGCCCTGGAGGGAGAAGGAAACCTCCTGAAACTCTGCCTGCAGCAGACTGCTCTTAGCATCTCCCACAGTGTCCTTTAGCATCCCCCACTAACTCTGAACCAGCCACACTGACTGACACCAGACAGCACACACGGGAAGCACCTTTTCTCAGCAGAGGGGGCTGGTCTGAGCCGTGCACTTAACCTCTGGGATCCAGCTTTTCCTCATGCGTGCCAAATACTTACTAAGCAAACGTTAAGTGCTGGCTGTGACCCAGTGTCCAGGCTGGACCTCGGATGGTGGTTAATATGTGAACTAAGTTCACAGGAGGGCAGCAGGGACTCAGTAAATGAGCCACAGTGGAGGTCAGCACCTGTGCTAAGGGCCTGTGACTGGATGCCATGGAGAATGTCAAATTTGAACTTAAGTTTTGAAACTGTGCAGCATGGTGTAAGCTTGCCAGACAGAGAGAATAGTGGAGAGCGAGGAGTGAGGGAGGTACACTTACTACGCCGTGTAGTTCTGAGGGCCAAGGTAAGTGTACTAGAGGACAGCATCCCTCCATGACTATGGGCTCTGATTCCCTTGGGAGCAAGCTATCTTAAGCTCTGTGGAACACAAAGCCTGGTTTCTTAGTAACCAGACTTTGAGGCAGCGGTAGGGAGGCGACTTGGGGCCCAAACTCAGCTGGGGTTGAGGAAGAGTATCTTGTAGCTTGCCTCTGAAATGTCGAAGCTTTGCCTGGCCCAGAGGAGTGTACAAGGCTTCTGAGAGAAAGCTCTGTTCCCCATCCAGGAGTTGTAATGGTGTGGGTGGGAGTCCGTCTCTTTTTTCTCTCTGAGCTTAGATTTCCTCAGTTTCGGCTCTATTATCAGGGTGGGTGGCAGCAGCCAAGAGGCTTCATCCCACACTTGGGCGAGCCTACCCATGAGAGGGACATAAACAACCCCTCCAACTCAGACACAGGGAAGCCCAGTCCCCGCCCAGGGCAGTGAACTCTCAACTGCAGTCAAACAGACACTGGACTGACTGCCAGGCCTGAGTTAGCTTCTCCCTCTGAGCTGGGAATAGTTGGTTCTGTATCACGCATAGGCAGCTGGATCTGAAGGGGTCTGTAGAGAGAACAGACATGAGTCCTGAAGGCAGGCGTGTGTAACTGCAGGAGGTGCTAGTGTTGCGAGGTAGACGGCACTGACAAGTGGCCTCAGCTGCTCCCTTGTCACGCCTTGTCACTGAAGAACTGCACTGTGGGATCAAAGCAGCTGGGCTGGGAACCCCAGAATTCAATTTGCAAACACTGATGAGCAAAGTATCTTAGGGTGTCCCTCAGAGCCTGGGGGGGTTTGCTCTGAGGAGTCTGGAGAATGGTGCACCATAGACATTCTTCAGGGTTGGAATGAGTGAGTTTGTTGACTATGTAAGAAGCCAAAGTAAAAGAGTATAGATTGATAACTTATAGGCAGACAGACAGATAACAGATGATGATGATGATGATGATGATGATGACGACGACAATGACGATGCGTAGAGAGATAAACAGATAACTGATGATGTTAGATAGATAGATAGATAGATAGATAGATAGATAGATAGATAGATAGGCAGGCACAGACAGATAATAAATGGATAGATGGATTGATAGAGATAGAGGATAGATGGATAGATAATTGATACATAATTGATAGATGATGGATAGATGATAGATGAATAGATGGTACATGACTAGCAATAGATAACAGATAATAAACAAATGATAGTAGAGAGATGGTAGGTAGATGGATGGATATATAGGCAGGTAGATGGCAGACAGACAGACAGACAGGCAGGCAGATGAGAGATAGATGATAGCAGGTAGACAGACGGCCAATCATCGATTGGCCTTACTCAGATGCAGCAGAAACCAGCTGGGGAATGCTGTTGAGGCAGCTGCTGGAGTTCCAGCTTGAGAGCGTGGGCAGAGCATCCCCTCCTGTCAGGCTTCTGACTCAGAGAACAAACATCAGCAGACGGAGAGGACATCATTACACCTGGGGCTCGAAGCATCCTGTGGAAACCAGCTCGGGGGCTGAGCTCGTGAACTCTTCCATGGCTGAACTTCAGGCTTGTCTCTCCCACTGTAGGAATGTGTGTCCCATGTCATGGAATAAACAGTGGAAACCTCCTGTAGGTTCTCATAGACCTTGTTTCTGCTCTGAGCTGCTTTCTAATTTCTTCCCCATCAGTCACACCCACCACTAGACAGGTGGCCTTGGAGGAGAGTTTGAGACAGCCATGCTTGGATCTGGCATGGGAAAGGGTGTATCTACTTCTAGAGCCAGCTTCTCGGTGAACTTTTCTTGAAAAGCCTTTACCAATATAAGGTAAATCACAGGAGATTGAGGAGGAGCATCCCAGAAACTGACAGGGTGGTGTTACATGAGTATGGTGCCATGAAAAGGAAGAAGAGGTAGAAGAATAAGCTATGAGGTATGAGGTGTGAGCTGTGAGTTGTGAGCTGTGAGGTATGAGTTGTGAGGTGTAAGGTGTGAGGTATGAGTTGTGAGGTGTGAGCTGTGAGTTGTGAGGTGTGAGCTGTGAGGTATGAGTTGTGAGGTGTGAGGTTTGAGGTATGAACTATGAGGTGTGAACTATGACTTGTGAGCTGTGAGGTATGAGGTGTGAGTTGTGAGGTATGAGGTATGAATTGTGAGGTGTAAGGTGTGAGGTGTGAGGTTTAAGGTTTGAGGTGTGAGGTGTGAGGTATGAGCTGTGAGCTGTGACTTGTGAGGTGTGAGTTGTGAGGTGTGAGCTGTGAGGTGTGAGTTGTGAGGTGTGAGCTGTGAGGTGTGAGTTGTGAGGTGTGAGGTGTGAGCTATGAGCTGTGACTTGTGAGGTGTGAGTTGTGAGGTATGAGGTGTGAGGTGTGAGGTATGAGCTGTGACTTGTGAGGTGTGAGTTGTGAGGTGTGAGGTGTGAGCTGTGAGTTGTGAGGTGTGAGCTGTGAGGTATGAGTTGTGAGTTGTGAGGTGTGAGGTTTGAGGTATGAACTATGAGGTGTGAACTATGACTTGTGAGCTGTGAGGTATGAGCTGTGACTTGTGAGGTGTGAGTTGTGAGGTATGAGGTGTGAGGTGTGAACTATGAGGTGTGAATTGTGAGGTGTAAGCAATGTCCACACATAAGCAGATCTAGTGCAGTCCTCTGGAATGATCTCAAGTCTTGGTGCTGTACAGTTCCGAGCCACTACTTTCAGCAGACTTGATGATGGGACCAGTATGGAGGGAACACCCACGGGGAAGAGGACTGAGGTTCCACTCACGTGTGGTGGAGGCTGAGATCTGAGATGAGGACTGAGGAGGAAGCTCCCAACTCTTCCTCAGTAAGGCAGAGATGTGCTTCCCCTGGGGTGGGAATTCAGTGTTCTGTTACCAGGAGACCCTTCCTAAGTTAGAGAGAAGGAGGCAATCCTGCTTTCAGAGAGGGAACTAGGAGAACAAAAGGCTGGTGTGTGTGTGTGTGTGTGTGTGTGTGTGTGTGTGTGTGTGTGTGTGTGTTAGAAGTAGCTTGGCCAGTCCTCTTTACCAGAGGGAGTCCAAAGGGAATTTTTTCAAGGTGTCTCAGTCCATGTGATTTAAAGATAACAGTTCTCCTTTAAACTTCCTTCCTTCCTTCCTTATTTCCTTCCTTCCTTTTCTTCCTCCTCCTCCTCTTCCTCCTCCTCTTCTACTTCTTCTCCTCCTCCTTCCTCTTCTTCTCCCCCTCTCTCCCCCTCCCTCCTCTCATCTTCTTTTCTAGTTTTAAAAACAATTCCAGAGGTCAGATGCACAAAAGGGATTTCACTGAACACCCCAGTACTCTAGGGTGTGTTCTCTGAAACTACAGGGCCTCTCTCCCCTCCTTTCCTTTCCTGGTGGAAGAGGCTGCCCCAGCCATGACTCCTCCATCTCCAGAGTAGTACTGATTCCTGTGTTGTCACTCTGACTTGACCCTTGACCCTCCCTCTTATGGGGCCTCTGGTGTTTGCGCTGGTCAGCTTTAACTGTCAACATGACACAAACTAGAATCGCCTAAGAAGTAAATGTGAAGAACAGATTGTCGAGGTCGGTTGTCCAGTGAGCATGTCTATGCTGGATTGTCTGGAATATGCCGATTGGGGTGTGAAGATCTAAATACGGGTCAGCATCATTTCATTGTCTGGGCTTTGGACTAGGTGGAAAGGCGGGAGACAAGTGAACACCAGCTCGCTTGAATGAACGCAATGCTCTCCGCTCCCGACTGCAGCTGTGGTGTGGCCAGCGGTGACTCCACCACAAGGATAGACTGTAACTTCCAGTTGTGCCTCATAGAAACCCTTCCTCCTTTACGTTGATTTCGTAGCATATTTATCACAGCTGTAGGACATAGAAGTCAGACAGCTTCTTTCACAACAGCACTGACTGGCTCAGGTTCTGAGGACCAGAATGTGGACCTCTCTGCGGGCTGTTTCCTTGCTCCCTACTGTCTGTTTCCAAGAAATGGCCATCTTGTAGATATGCTAGACGGAGCTTTTCCCTGAGGGATTTGAGTGAGTCCCACAAATCCCCAGGGCTGCCCACTAAGGTGAGGCCATGGTCTCCATTCTCCCATGGTGCAATGCCAGAATTGACATCATTGATGTGCTCGGCTCCACATAGGAGGGGTGGGCCCCTTCCTGCCTACATCCTGTCCTACATGTTTCGAGTACAGCTTAGCTCTGTGAGATGGTCTCTCCATCAATCCCAAACGCAGCTAAAGGGTAAGAACACTGGTTTAATTTTTCATGAGGGCAAGCATAAAAAATTCAAACTAACTGAGCCCAAAGTGAGCATTCCAGGTGCCAACAGGCCCTGACACCTACCTCTCAAACAAACTCCACTGCCCCACCCCAGAATCCTCTCCCCAAACGTCCCAGTCCTAATTGGAATGAGGCCTGCTCTGGCTGGTGAGCCCGTGGACATTCAGGGTGAGCACAGATGTCCCCTGCTTACAAGGCTGGTGGGCCTGAGTGTTTGTTTATCTGGAGGTCACTCTTAATGGTTTTAATTTTAAATTTTTCATGCTTTTCTTCATGAAAAATTTAAAAACTTTGTATTAGGGGTCACATTAAAGACAGTCTGAAGATTAAATGATGACCCGGCCCTGCCCGGAGGACCCCAAGTGTCTGCAGCACTGACTGAGTATGGTGCTGACTCCTGGAGAGTCTCTCCCCCACAGGGTGGCTGGCCCCTGCTGAGAACCTGAAAAGGAGCAGTCTGTGCTGTGTCTCTCCAGATGAGCAGTCTTCCTGCTCCTGGTCCCTGTCCTGAGCTGCCTTAGGACCTTAGAACCCGGGTACATTTTAACCCAAAGGTTTGCTAGAGTTTCAAGTGGAATTGGGTAGAATGTGTGGCTCTCAAGGCTCAAGCCTGGAGGAGATTTTGGCTCCACATGAAGAGGTAAAACTGATATACAGGATGAGTTGAGGGGGTGGCTTTGAGATACTCCAGGGAGAATAAAGGATATTTTTCCACAGCACATGGGAGGCTCTCCATCAGAACTCCCCAGCAGGTTGAGGAAGGCAGGCCTGCAGAATAGCAGGAGCCGGTCCAGCACACAAACAAGACTCTGCTTTTCACTGGTGGTGCTCAAGGTTCTCTCCTGGCTTTTATTCACTCTTTTGTCTCATAGATATCAGCCTATCCTCTGAGATACACAGGGTGGGGGACACAGGACTTCACAAGGCTCCTAGAATATTAAGCATGTGACCCTGAACGCCACCCAGTATAGGCAGTGGTGCTCTGAGCTATGGACCTGCACCATAAAATCTTTGGGTATCAGGAGAGAGAGAGAGAGAGAGAGAGAGAGAGAGAGAGAGAGAGAGAGAGAGACTTCTCTCCTCCCTCCCCTCCCTCTCCCGTTCCCCCTTCCCCCTGCCTTCATTCCAGACTGTCCCAGCACTGGCCAGCTTTGCTCTGCTCTTAATTGAACAGATCACAATTGTTTCTGGAACTTGAAAGGAACAGAGCCATGGTGTGTGCTGCAGACTAGCTGGCTATCTTGTCTTGGGCTCCTGGTCATGTCCTCCTGAGTTGCATGGATGGACTACAGCTGTCTGTATAATTCTTTGGCCTGGAGGCATGAGTTCCCTCTAATTGAGATGGTAGGGAATCTGGCTGGTATAGCCACCCTATGTAATCTCTAAATGGACATGTGCTGTTTATGTCCGATGGCCTGGAGCTGTAAGGCTCAGTCTTACAGGGAACATTGACTCTATAGGGAATTATCACCCTACCTAGAGGAAGTTGAAGGAGTGCGAGAGGAAAAACCCAGGAGGACACTGGCTACAGTGTGGACACAAACCCAGTATAGCTGATTAGACCTGACACAGAGAGAAGACAGATGACCTATGGAGGGCAGGGAAGAGAGCTGACAAGACTGACTGGAGGTGAGAGAGGAAGAGGGGGAATCAAAAGTAAGGGTAGAGAAGTGCAGGGGAGTGGAGTTAGAGGAGGGTTGGCACACATGCATGGAAAGGGTTGAGTATCCCAGACAGGTACACACACCTGTAAAGAATCCCCTCTTGGCAGTGGAGACACGGTGCTGGTGACCAATCTTTAGGTTCCCCCAAAGTTGTTGTGGAAAGACCTCCAGCTCCAGAGAAATTGCCTGTGGTTCCAGAGGACACACCTGTGAGGCTGGAGGATCCACAGGGCACCAAAGAGCATGATGGGAGCTGGCCTGACTGTTTGTTAGGGAAGGAGTGCCTGCATGAGTGGCTGGTGGAATCCACTGGAACACCACATGAGCCTACAGGTCCCTTATCTCCTTCCATTAACCACCCTGGGGTGCTAATGTAGCTGACTGAGGAGAACACTCCTCCTCAGTCAATGTAGGACATTCAGTTTGAATGGAGGATCAGGCCCTGGAGAAGTTGTCTAACTCTTGGTCGGCATTGCAGCTGAGCTCGGAGAATGCCCTGTTGTTTATCCAAATTCCCCAGAGCGGAAAGGTCTGCAGGAATGGCGAAAATTGCTTGCACAAAACCCCAGAGTTCGCGGCTTAGCCGAGCCCCAGAGCAAGTGGAGAGCCCTGAGCGGCAAGATCGCTGCAGACTGAGGTGGGCATGATTTATTCATCTCAAGACTTTGAGGAAGTGCACAGCTGAGATGAAAGAGAGGCGAGACCCACACACACTTCAAAGGGGAGACTGTCTAGAGCCAGGGATGGAGAAAACCAAGCACAGCATCTGCCTCATGTGTCCACTCCATGGTCATCTGGGAAGCGGGAGCAACAGGACAAAAGCAACAGAGAACATGGCGTGTTACGGTCTGCGGGCACAAGCATCAGCTGTGCATACTCGTGAATGACCGCACACACCACTGGGAAGCATTGCACACCGAGAGTCCATGCATGGGCAGTGCCCAGGAAACACGCGTGTACCATGCCAGCGCAAAGAATCCTATACTCTTGTGAAGACCCTCCCTGGATGCATTAACAATAAATTTAAGGAGATATTATTGAGTGGGTTTGAGCTGTCTGTGTCCACCTCCCATTGAGTCACCTCAGGGCTTTGCTTGGCCCTTCTCATCCTCAGAAGCAAGCCCTTCACCGTGTGTGTGGAATCCTTCAGCTCGTCTCAGACTTTATGGGCACTGACTTGAAAACTCTTTATTTCCACTCTTCATAAGGCCCCTGACGTTACCGTTAGCCTAGCACAAGCCTGTATGTGATGCTCCCCTCAGATCAGCCCAGTGTCAGGCCACCTGGGATGTCAGTCGTGTTCTCCCCTGCTTGGATGCTCTTGTTCCAATCGTCCTTGTCTCGTGGTGTAACCTGATTTGGGAATCATGTCATTAAGATATCAGTAGACAAGCCAGGGTCATGATGGAGAGGAGAGTGGGTCCTATGCCTGTTGCCTTTGACAACTTGACATTATCTGGAAACAGCGTCTTGGTTAGATCAAGTCGTCAGCCTGCAGGTATGTCTGTGGGGGGTTGTCTTGATCACATATTAGCTGATGTAGGAAGACCCAGGTCACTGTGGGTGGCACCATTCCCTAGGAGGGGATCCTTGACCATGTGGCATCTTCAGAGGGAGCCCTGCCCTGGGCCCTGCTGACATCTGGCCGTTGGTTCTGGCATCTGGAGGGGTGAGGTACCTCTTGTCCGGATCCCTGATCTCCAGTGCTTTGCTGGCCATTGGTTCTGGCATCTGGAGGTGTGACGCACCTCTCGTCCAGATTCCTGATCTACAGTGCTTTGCATTGGCAGCTTCAGGAAGCTTACATCTTGCCTTTCATTCTTGATGGACATTAGCCACCTCCTCTCAGGGCAGCAGGGCTCTGGCTGCCACCAGAGGTAGTGACAGCTAAGCATCTAAGACAGTGATGGGGTCCCGAGGGGGATCTGTCAGGCACTCCCACAGGGTTACATCATGAACGTTCAGTGTCTATAACAACAGAACACCACTCCTATGCAGTCTCCAGTTGCCTGGTTCTGTTCCAAGCCTGAGATGAGGCAGACCACTGTGAAGGAGAAAAGAGACTCGACCCATGCTCATGGCAGCCAGAAAGCAGAGACAGAGGAGAGCTCCCCCAGGACACACTCAGGTGACCCATTTGTTACAACCTGTCCTCATCTCCAGAACTTTCCACTTCTTTTTAATAAAGTCATTATCTTACAAATCTGATTAGGTTGGGGCACACATAATCCAGCAGTGCTCAGTAGCTTGGCCTGGGAGCTTTGTACCAAGCCTCTCGCATACTATTTTTTCAAGAGGGCACTTCACGCCCAAATCACCACACTATTGCGGTTCTGTCTATAATTGCTCTGAAAACTCATTTTAAACCACATTAAAGAAACATCTAAACTCACAGAGGTAGGCATCTAATATCCCAACCCCAATTCTTCCATCCACTGACTTCACTGCCAATGTCAGAAGGGGACGGGCACACACACGGAATCTGCTCAGAGTGATTCTGGATTGCAGGTAGCCCGTGTGCTACACAGGGGCATAGTGTTGCCCTTCCAAGGGAGGGAAAGTAGATGGCACGGGGAACAGGCTTGCTTGCCCAGCTATGAGAACAACTAAAGACCGTGCAGTGTTAACTGTCTGTAAGGACATGAGCAGCAGGACACTCACAGGTTACTGGTGGAGCATGCAAGACGCTTGCTCGGGCACTTGGACATTTCCTTACCAAGCTAAATGCCACCCTCCGAGACATGGCAGCTGTGCTCCTAGTAGTTCACGTCACTGGTGTGGAACTTGGTTGCTGAAGGAGATATGAGAAGTGACCTGGGGGGTCTCACCTGTGGGGACCTGACACAACCTGAGACATGATACTTTCCCCGGGCAAGTTTGGGGCAGTTGGAGTCTATCTCCTGGAGCTGCTAATTCTTCCTCTGGTGACAGCGACTTTTTCTTCCTTCCTTCCTTGTTGTTGTTTTGGTTTGGTTCTTGTTTTTTTTTTTCCTTTGGGGGAATGGGGCTGTTTTATTTTGTTTTTCAAAGCAGGGTTTCTCTGTGTAGCCCTGGCTGTCCTAGAAGTCTGTGTAGACCAGGCCTACCTAGAACTTGGAGCTCACCTACCTCTGCTTTCCAAGTCCTGAGACCAAAGGCATACACCACCAACACCTGGCTTGGTGGGATTCCCTCACAGCACCCTTTCTTGCGGCCACGTTGGTAAAGTGTTAAAATGGCTTCTGACATCTCGACGCTTTTTACAAAGCCCCTTCCCAACTGACATCTTTCAAGTGCTTCTCAAGCTTTTTAAGACTAGTTCTGAGTTATTTTTGTCCTGGAGTATCTCATCTAGGATTAGAGGCTCAGGCTAGAATTTTCTAGAAAGTATTCTCTCTCTCTCTCTCTCTCTCTCTCTCTCTCTCTCTCTCTCTCTCCTCTCTCTCTCTTTCCCCTTCTCCCTCTCCCTTTTCCTCTTCCCCTTTATAACTCATTCAAGATAAACTGCTTTTTCCTTTCTAATTCCCATGTGGTTAATGTGGTTAAGACAATCTGCCAGGTCAGAGAGGCAAGACGTCCCAAGAAGTGTGTGGTCTCTGAGGTAGAATGAGTCCCTGGAAGAAAACACAGATGTGGGCCTGGGGAGATGGCTTAGTAGGTGAAGTGACCATACCGGCTTGACTTTGACTTTGAATCCCAGCACCCAGACTGGTTCCGAGTGTTTCTAATCCTAGTGCCGGGAAGTCAAAGATGGACACAGGTAGATCCCTGAGGCTTGTGGGCCAGCCAGACTGATGGCATCTGATCCCAGTGAGAGACCTTATCTCCAAAGCAAGGTAGATGGATCTTGAGGAATAGCACCCAAGGTTGACCCCCATCCTCCACCACATAGAAATACCTTCACACACTCACACCCCAACACAACATTGCACACACACCCACACATGCAAACATAAAAATTAAACACTGCATAATCTCAATCAACCACTGAGCTATAGTATATGTCAAAGCCCAAATGGAGGTGTGTGCATCGCTGTTGCACCCTGACTGTTGCCTGGGGCATTTCTGCTGGCTCCATAGGACAGATCTAATGTCCCCATTGGCTGGGTGGTTCCAATCTCCTCACACAGAAGCACAATGAATGGATGCTCAGTGAGCATACATGTGATAAAAGGAGTTGCCCACACCCTGCTTGGGATCAACAGAGCTTCTACGAATGGAAGCAACTCTCTGCCTCCAGAGATCACCAGGGCGTGTCAACGGGAGCCCAGAGAAGCAGAGCCCTTCTGGATTTCCATTTGGAGATAAGATGACAGGGAATAAATTCAGCCAAGATGGGAACAAGATCAGAAATACGAGGTCAGCATCTCTCACTGCCTGGATCTTGTGGTCCCATCCGGTTCCCACGTAAGCTTAGCACCGAGCTGCAGGAGTCAATGAGTATTTTTTTTTCTTTTTGCTTAAGTACCTGCCCTGACCTGCCTGGCTGAGCCCTCTTAGTCTAGAGAACGCCCTGGGGACTAGTCAGGACCCTCCTACTGCATTTGACTAAAGCAAGCTACTGTATTACGCTTTAAGCAATTATAGAATCGATTAACCTAAACGACAAGACTATTGTAAAAAAATTTTTAAAAAATCAGGAAAGAAGTTTAAGGTTAGTGAATAAGGCATAACCTTCTTTGGTTGGCAGCACACGTAAGATCTGATTAAAGCCACTCCTTTCCTATGTCATTCGATCCCACGAAACAGAAAGATTCATGTTCCCATCTTTCCTGGTCACTCCCATCTCTTTTTTCACATGAGCCTTTCCTCCTGCTGTTCTTGAATTGACCTGTCCCCACCCAACCTTGGGTGCTATTCCTCAATCCTCCATCTCTCCACCCACCTTACTCCTCTTGGGAATTGCCCAACGTGTCTACGTTTCCCTCCACAGCAGTGAACTGCTGCCCCGTCCTCAGGCTGATAATTCCCTTATCTCTTGACTTCAGTCTTATTATAAAACTTATTTCCACCCGAAGCCACCCCTGAGTCCTTATGAAGGTGGGAATGTTATCCTCCATATTGTAGGTCATCCTCTAGTGATGCCTGGCAGATGGAGATGCAGATGCAAGACAGAGGATTTATTATACGGGGTTCCTGTCCGTGACACTAATTGGTCTACAAAGAAGAGAGCTGACGGTTTCTCACCCCCCCCCCCTGCATACCATCCCAGATGAAAGTAGCCACAGAGGTTTAATTCCACCCTGGCTGCTGGGGAAAAGCAACCTAATCTCTCCAGTGTGAAGAAGACACAGTCTGCTGATCCTGGAGTTTAAGCTGAGCCTGCAGGTTCATGGGGAGGTTTTCTGCTTGGGCTCAGCCATGCCGAATGATGAAGGAGATTGCATACCAGGATGCATGGGTGGGTGATTCCTAGTCTCAGATAAGACCCGGTCCTTTGTCATCAAAGTTTCACTGAAGTTGGGACATTATTTTTCAAACTAGCAGCGCCTGCGTGGTGTTCTCATCTGCTCCCGACTATGGCTGTTTGCCCTTGGTTTTACTTCCAGGCCTTGAGACAGTCACTGCGTGTCTCTGGTGTTTGTCTGTCTGTCTGTCTGTCTGTTTGTTTGTTTTTTATACAGAAACTTGAGGAGATATAATGTTATGTGCCTGACAAGTGGGGTTGTCCGAGTGTTAAATGAGCTAAGAGTACAGACAGAGCAGAGTTTAGCCCATAGAGCATTCGCAAGAGAGCTGGCCAAGACTATAGCCACCGTCAAAGTGCGTGTGTCATACGAGTCCCCATAGGTACTCAGGGGCAGGGATCAGAGAGGATGGGCTCCTCCAGGTAGGCAGTGTTAATGAGCACACACGGAGGGCAGGACATTAGTCAGTTCCATGGTGCTGCAATAAGATACCTAGCAGAGACTTATGTCTACTTATAGGCTCCAGAGGATCTGAGTACAATATGGCTGCAAAGGCACAGGCGTGGTGACGTTCGCGGAGTCCGGGGTGTGGAGAATCACAAGGGAAGGAAGGGACTATCCTTCATCATGATGGACTGTAAGGCAAGAATGCATGCAGGCCAGAGCCAGAAGTGGGAATAACTTTCAAAGGCCCGTCCTTAGGGACCTACGTCTCCCCAGCCAAGCCCCACCTCTTAATATCAAAGGATCGAGAGGCCAGAACACAGACCCCGTGGGACAGCTCAGACCCAAGCCATAGCAGAGGCACACGAGTGGGTGGGCAGACCACTATTCATTCATGAACATCCAGCTCCCGAATTGTGTACCAGGAAGGCTCCGGGGATGGAACCAGGGACAGAAAACAGAAGCTACTGGTGGAGCCTCTCAGCATCCAGGCTCTTGCAGCCCATCATGGACTGAGGTTGCTTTCCTTGATCCCATGGCTGTGTGCGTTTGAAGGTTTCTGATCTAGCTCAGAGCAAAAAGGCTGCTGGCTTTGGGAAGCACAGCAGTGTGTATACTGGGGGTGCGGAGCCAGCTAAAGGCTCTGAGTGGTGGGGCTAAGGCTCATAAAAAATCTTATGAAAATGCGTGTTGGGCAGAGCGGACCTGACCTGTAGGTAGGTTATGACTAGCACCTCATGCCTTCCTGTGTCCCTCAATACTTTTCCCTGGACATAGTTCCTTCTAGTCTGGGTTATTGCTTCCCAGTCTCTGGGGCCAACCTGTGGCCTTGAAACTCTGCATATCCCTCAGATTAGGAGCCTCTTTACTCATTTGCGTCCTCCGTGGGCTCTCAGGGGCCTCTAGGATCAAAAGGAGAGGAGCTGTGTCTGTTAAGATGCCGTTCTCTAATATTGATTCTCTGTGCACAGAGGTCACAGGTGACAACAGCTGTATTGTGAGGCTTTTTAAAAAAGATTGTGATTATATTTTATTTATAACTGTGTTGGGACATCTGGATACCTGCCAGAGTACGTATGGGGAAGTCAAAAGATAACTCATGGGAGTTGGCTTTCTCCCTATACCACGGGCGTCCAGAGAATTGAAGTAGGGTCCTCAGACTTGGCAGGAAGTGGCATTACCCACTGAGCAATCTCACCTGCCCTGCCTCCCACAGACCTTTAAAGCCCCCTTTCCCTTGTCTTATCTGTGTGTCTGACAGGGGACTGAGTTCTTATCTCAGCAGCAGCTGGGAATTCCAGGCAGAAATAAAATCCTGGGGGCGTGGCGGGCAGTATTCCTGGAAAAGGCTACACATCTTGCTGCTAATTTTCATGATTTTCCTTGAGGGGAGGCTGAGGGAAGAATGCTAAAGCCTCAGCCTGGCCTACCTCCCCCTGCTCTATCTGATTGGAGAGGACAGTGCTGTGTGATGCATTTACTGCTTTTGTAGGTTTGTGGGATGTTTTGTTTTGTTTTGTTTTGTTTTGTTGTTTGTTTTGGATTGGGTTTTTTTTTGTTGTTTTTTTTATTTTTTGTTTTTTTTTTTGTTTGTTTTGGATTGGAGTTTTTTTTGTTTTGTTTTTTTTTTATTTTTTGTTTTTGTTTTCATGGCTGGACCTAAAACTTCATTTCACACTTGTAAATCCGGATTCCCACTGCCAAATCAGGAATCCCTCCTCTGGGGTCTTGGATGACAATAGGTTAATTTTAAAAAGGCACCAGCTCATCCCCACTGTGTGGCTGTCCCACACCAAGATGTGACCCTTGAGGTCTGGCTGTGGGTTCTCTGGGAGGTGGCTGATTGGAAGTCAGAGGAAGCCTGGGGCTTAGGACTCTTCCCCACCCTGGCTGTAGAAACGGTCTACCCTGTCTCTTCTCTGTATCCTCAATGGCTGCACAACTATTGGGGAGGGACGGTGGGGCCCTGAGGGAAGATGGAGCCCCGAGTGACTCTGAGGTAAGTTGTCATTTATTTAAAAGAGGAGGACTCTGTCCTTGAAGGATGAGCTGCCAGCCCCTCCCTGACTGCTGTGCTGAGCTGAGGAGAGTTGGGGGAGGAGCATGCGTAAAGGAAGAGGTAGGTCTGAGACTGACTTCTATCCCTTTTGTAGTTTTCTGGGGGGTAAAACAAATTACATCGCCATAGAAACTTCATTTTCTATATATTCTTCAAGAAGTTTCTCAGCCACTCGGAAACTGTATGGAGATAGGATCAGACACAGAGCGCAATTTAAACCCAGTTAAATAGAATCTGATTTATATTCCTGAACCCAGAGACCAGACTGTGTATTAATAAACCATCTCTGGGGGAAAAGCGAAGTTAACATTCCAAAACTTATCCCAGGCTGCACCCTCTGCCATTTATCATGGGCGTTCAAATTCCCCCACGGCGCTCAGAAGAGAACATTTGCTTTGCAGAAAGTCGGATAATATCAAGTCCAAGAGCTTCATTTCTCTGCGGGGAGGATGCACACTCCAGAAGATACCTTTGGGCTTAAAAAAACCAGCGAGGTGTGCTGCAGGCAACATGCTGGTGCTGGCTGAAGACCTGGCAGGGTTCTCCCTGCTGCAGTTGTACTACCATCAGCTGGGGCCGATGCAAACACAGTACGCTTGGGTGTGCAGCTTCAAACGCTTCCCCTCATGCACAGGGCAGTGGTGCGTGAGGTAATTCGTGGCACTGTTTCACACTAGCTCTGTGCAGTATCTAATCTAAATTTTAATAGCTTAGCAAGACATGACACCAAGAACAATGTCCAATACCCATCATGCAGTGGACCCCCACACGCTTGGCAACTGATTCATCACCAAGCAATGTCATCTGCTTCCCCAGCTCCCCCGCTGGCTGGGGAAGGAGCTAGAAAAGCATCACAGCATGGGGAAAAGTCTGTTTGAAGAGGAGGAAGCCGGCATTGTTTCCTGGAGAAACATCTTCCTCTTCATCTTCCGCATCAAAGAGATGATCACTCTAATGAACGTGATCTGGGAGCCAACGGCACCTGCAGAATGGACATGTTTTCTTACCGGCTCTAAGGCGGCCTTTGAGAGAGTCATGTGATCTTGGCCAAACTCAACCTGGCCATCTGCCATACGGAGACCACCACTAGCGAGTGCCGCCATCCTTTAAAATCCGAAGTAGCTATGAGTATCAAAAGAGAACCCCGTAAGTTGAGTCCCTCAACCATGCATCATGGGAGAGAGGGCTGACCAAGTCCTGCCCCACCCTGAGGACGGATATGAGTGGAGGGCTGATGGGCAAGATAGAGTCCTTTAGTAGCATAGCTTCTCCTAAGTTAGCGAGGCCTCTGTAAATCTTCCCTGAGCTCTCATAAGTAACCACAATTAAACCTACTGGTTCTCCAGACTATACTCCAGTAGACTCTTGTCTTTGGTCTGCAGGTGGTACTCCGTTGGAGATAAGAAAACATCTGTTCAGGTCTCCCCAGGAAAGGTTACTGCAACACCTGATACAGTGTTCATGGAAGGAAGTCTATTCAAAGTGACCCTGACACCTCTTAGGTCATCTCCCCACCTCTCTTCACTTCCAGATGGGTGTGATCTCAAAGGAAATGGGAGATACTCAGCGGACTGTCTCTATTAGACATCGTTGTTAGCGTCTTTAAGTCCAAGCCAACTGAAGCTCCAGTATCAGTGCGCCAGGCTGACCTAGTCAGCACTTAACCCCGAGATCCTTACAGTTAATATGGCTCTGTACGACTCCAGGACCCAGCTAGGAGGAAGTGGCGGGTGTCGGCCACGTTCTCGCTGTTCCTATTTCTCAGGCATTCCCCTGCTTCTGATGACTTCGGAGGCTCTGAGCCATGCCAGTCAGATGCTTGAGGGGCTGTTCCTAGAGTAGGGCTCCAACATTGTTCTGTCATCAGAATGAAGTGTCTAGTTTGGGGACGGAGATGGCAGAAGTGAAGGACCAACGTCCTCACATGGTTCCACACAAGAGAGTGCTGTCGCCATGGTCTGTTCTTGTTGCTGCGACCTTGACCAACTGGTTTAAGGGATGCTGATGACCTTGGACACATGGCTTATGATAATGTTGGAGAACTTGACTACCGGGCTCGTGCTAATGCGGATGACCTTGACTGTCAGGATTATGGTAAAGTTGTCGGGCTGTCTCTTTGCTCCCTCATGCTGTCTTTCCCATACCATCCTCGATGCCCACAGTTCGAGTGGGAAGTGTGGTCCACGCTTTGAAAACGGATCATGGCAGTCATTTGGGGCTCTTCCACTCACACCTGAGTCTCCATCGACATCAGCGTGGACTCGCATAAATTACTACATTTTAGACTGCTATCATATACTGTTTTA
Organism: Rattus norvegicus; assembly: GCF_021556685.1. NCBI lineage: Eukaryota > Metazoa > Chordata > Mammalia > Rodentia > Muridae > Rattus > Rattus norvegicus. The sequence continues at coordinate 167,002,319 of NC_141536.1, forward strand.
TACATCTTGTTCCAGCTGCTCTTGCCTTCACTATTGGTGACCTTCAAACCCCCCCCCCCATTATCTTATCATACCTGCATTCTTCACACCGAGGCTCCTGTTTAAAGCACACTCTTGTTTCCAGACCCTACCAGGTGTCCCGGGCTCATTCTACCATTACTTGCCCTTTATTTTCAGTCT